>NC_135786.1:228192500-228492500 GCF_051106095.1 Pogona vitticeps
GTTCAGGATTTTTTTTTTCTTCCCTCCTCTTGAATGACAAACTCTGGCGTTTCCCTCCTCTCTCGCTTCTAAATGTTCTCCTTCTTGCCTCTCTAACCCCCTAATCAAAATCAAATTCTTCCTCTGTAAGTTATATTTAAGCCGAACTATTTCTGGATACCATGTGGCCCCCGTCGCTGTGCTCGGCAGAGCCCTTTCATTAGGAATTAGTCAAGCTGATGCTGAGTAAACAGATTGCATCGCTGTTGCACGCCTGGTGTTGACAGCCGCACACTAACCACAGGCCGTCTTGGGAGGAGACGGGAGTCACACGGTGACCTTCTGAAGGAAAGTGACAGTAGAAAGCCCTGCTAAAAGGGCTGTTGAGACTTGTGTCAGGCAGAATAATGACTGATGAGTGGAGGGAAATTACAATAATTATAATAAGGGAGATCACTTAAGAAGTGTGTTGTGTGTTCTGCATATTGCTAACAGATACTACTTGCCCATTAACCCTATAAAATATATCCTCCCACACACTCTGCCCCAGTCTTTGGTTGTGTCACTGTTGACCTCCTTCCTTTGCATGGATCCGCTGGAACCAATTGCTCCGGGACAGCGAGTGACGGCCAGAGGCTGCAGCAGCATGACAGTTCATCACAAGGTGGGGGCTAAAGATGACCCGGCTTTAGGCAGAGTAAGGCAACTGACTTCAGCAGCAGATGCTGAGGACGTGGCAGTGTTTTCCCTAAAGTAGATTCATTCATCAAAAAACCCTATTTTTTTAAAAAAATGTGGGATATTGTGCTTCTGTATCCCTGATTCAAAACACCTGGAAATGGCCTGATCTTGCTGCAAGATATCGTACCAGCATTGTCAGCAGGTAAAAAGGATGCGAAACTTTACATAGCAAAGGGCAGCCTGAATGTTGGCTATACAAATGGCAGCAGTCAAGATGGTCTGAAGGATACCTTCTTGAGCTCATTATTACCATCCACAAAGTGACACAAAGCAAGGGAAAATCCCAGAAGTTGATTCCTTTTTTTCATCAGTGAACCATTTCTCACCCCAACACAAAGCAACTGTCTGAGCTGCTTCTCAACAAGTGTGAATGATAGTGAGCACAAGAGGGTATCCTGTAGACCATCTTGATTGCTTGCCATTGGTGTTGTCAATATTCAGGCTACCCTTATGCTATGTAAAGCTTGGCAACCTTTGTCTCTGAAGGGCACACCTCTTCTCCTATTGTCAGTAAAGTGCAGTCTGTGTAGCAGGTGTAGTAGATGGAGCAACCGTGCACCCCCAAAAAGTGTGAGAGACAGAGTAAAGTGGGGCAGAGGTTCTGGGAGACACTAAGCTCTCAGAGGACTCTAACCTGTCTCTAACAAGGAGCAAGAATGTGGTGTGTGTTTGAAAAAGAGAGAGAGAGATGTTTGCATTGCAGGCCCAGGTTTGTATTTGTATTCAGAGTTTGAGTGGTGGGGAGATGTGGGACAGCCTGGGAGTTATTTTTCAGAGGAAGATTGATATTTAGAGAAGATCTATCTATATACTTTAAAAATTAACTCCCAGCAGTGCAGAGGAACAGAAACGGGGGGCTGCACATCTCAGCAGCTCCAAGGAGTACCTGCCTTTGCTGAGCCTCTGGAAAGCTTTGAGAGGTCATTGCTGGAGTTCATTCACCTTGAGCTTCAGGCCAAGCAGAACAGCAACAGGCAGGCCGTTGGAACAGCTTCCTACCTATACATATGCATGGCCCTGCACACGTCTGCCATTATTTCTAATTTGGGCATTGGCTCTCGCTGCTTGCCTGCTGTGCTGGCATTCCTCCCTCCTACTCTTACAAATGATCTCATGTCAATAATTAGGAATAACACCGAACACACCCCGACAGTCTCCCTTTTCAAATAACAGTGGCCCCAATCAAAACGGGTGCAAAGACATCCAGCGGGCTCGTAGCTAGAGACATAGCCTGGCTGACAAAGCCTGTGCAGGTAAGTCAGACAAGGAAATGCAGTGTTACTCTCCCATTTTCAAGAGAAGTCTCTCGAACTGCAAACAAAAGACAGAGGGAGATGAGAGATGCATTTAACTAGTTCCCTGGTGATCCAATTAAGCAATTGCACTCTGTCTGTCTCTCTCGCCATTTAAGGCAGATCTTTTTCATTCACTCACCAGGGAAGATCAGCAGGATTCTTGAAAACCATTTTTCCTTTTCCTTTTCTTTTTTTAAGCACAGCTCAGCTCCCATATTTCCTCATCTTAGCAGCCAAAATGGTTGGGGGATTCTGGGAGCTGTACTCTGAAAAAGTAACTCCTCTAAGCATTGTGTCTACTTAAATGATAGTGTTTCCCATCTCCATCCCAAAAAGACATTGGTATACATGCTAGATAGAAGGGCTAACTACAAGTTATGTTGAATACCCAGTCCACTTCCGTTCTTATTTTGAAGCAAGCATGTGGAGATCTGGTCCCGATCAAGGCTCTTGATCAAGACTGGATCCATGGAGAGACCACCACATTTTTTCCCAAATTCCTCCCATTCTTACCCCATGGAGAGCATAAAAATAAGGGAAGTCCATCAGTGACATCAAGGACCACGGTATTCTCCAATCTCTAGTCCAGAAAAGTTCCAAGCTCTGAAATTAGCAGGATATTTCTTTACATCTAAGAGCCTGGTTGACTACATGCGAAAGTCTGTAGGACTGAGTTCAAATTTGACCTAAGGACTAGCATAAAAGTGACATAGGAAGACCCTTTGGGTTTGGAACCACAGTGAGGGGGAAATTCCTCTAATTCTGTAATGCAAAATCGCTTCTGTCCCACTTGGGTGAAACAGCTAGGAGCAATAGAAGTGAATCATTTCATTTCAACCCTCGGGCTAAATGGCACCCTCAGATGGGGCATAATGTTCTGGACTCTAAATAATAATTATACGCTGTCAAGTCAATTATGACTTATGGCACCCCTTTTCAGAATTTTCTAGGTGGAAATTTTTCAAGCTTTCCGATTACCCTGGAATACCCACACTCTCCAGCTCTTTTCCCAAAGCGAGGGCTCCCAGTATGCTAAGAGAAGCAGCCGTAGACCACACGGGTCAGTTGCAGGGGAAAGCGTGAATAGGGAAAGGCTGAAGTGCATCCACTGCCCAATGCTTCTGCTTTGCAAATACCCCTTTCCCCATGTTGCAGTGCAGAAGTGATAAGGCTCCCACCTTCAGTGATTACCACACAACATTGTGAGTCACTTTTTTTTCACAAAGTATATCCCTGAGGTATAACTGGTGACTCGATTTGCGAAATGTATGCCCCCCTCCCCCCCAAAAAGAACTGGTATAGAAAACCCTTCATCTTCAGGCCAGGACTTGGAGTCATCCTAAAAATAAGCTTTGGAAAAAAGTACTTTTGGATGACAAATCCCATAATCCCTTTGGTAAAATGGTGTCCCCATTCGGTGGGGGATTCTGGACATTTTAGTCCAAAAACTTAATGTCTCCAAGTTCTGACGAAAGGTTACAACTAACTCGGACATTTTAAAAGTCTGAATTTGGGTTGACTCTCAGGATGTAAAAATATGTCAGCCTTGCTTTCCCCAGCATTCCCATTTTTAAAATATACCATTTGCAAGTTTTGAGTAATTTGTTGTTATTGTTTAAAGAACTGAAAGAAAACTCTCCCAGCTTTGCACTGGCCAAGTATAGGAATTCCCAGAATAAGAGTGCCATGCTGTCTACATAGATCTTAAAATATGAGGCACTTTACAACAAAAAAGAGGTGGCTGTCAACCATAACTCAAGAGCATCACAAAGGGGATTGAATAGACAGGGATTAAAAATCAGATTTCCAAAGCCTTGTGCCTGGACAAACATATCTATTATTGTTGTTGCTTTTGTTGTTATTTCAACTTACGTATCACCCCATAGATGCAATATAGAGAGAGCACTCCCTGGGCAGTTTGCAATATAGTTAAGGAAAGAACACTTTACTTCCCACTGAACTGGGTACTCAATTTGTCCACCTTGGAAGGATGGAAGACTCAGTCAACCTTGAGCCGGCTACTTGAATGCATCAGGATTGAACTCAGGTTGTGAGCAGAGGCTTGACTGAGGTACTGCAGTTTAACCATTGCACCATGGGGCTTTTATATCTATCCGTTTTGATTTCTCCCACATTTAGAAAAAAAAAAGCAGGGGAGAAAACGCTGCTTTGGTTCCTCCTGCATATAATCTGTGAACGTTTGCAAATGCACTTCAGAAAGAAAGCAAAATTAAGTTCTCATCCATCTCTGTTCAGATCATAAAGTGATTTCACATGACGGCCCAAGTCAGCTATAAGTGAAGCAGAGGGAAGCCTGTGCACAGGAGCTTTGGAAGAAAGCAGAAGAAATCTGGGAAAGCACAGAGCAAGGAAGGTTTCCAAGCTTCTGTGACAGACGTCTAGACATGTGGGAGTAACTCAACTGGAGAGACAGAAGCACTTTGATCACTGATAGCAGCCTCCTCAACTCCTTGTTTGGAAGCTGGAGACTTCCCAGTGGTAGCCCCAGGCTTGGGTTTGGAGCTGTACTCATTCCCCTTGGATTCCATTGAACCCTCTGAAGTTCTGCCAGTCCCATATGAACAGCCAAACAGCTCCCAAATAGCTCATGCTCTTAATTCATTTCATCAGGAGGATCCAGCCGGACGGGTATTCAAATCCTTCTGTTGCCCACAAAAAGCAATTTGCTTCTAGGTGGGGCATGGGCTCCGTGTATCCCAGCTGACTACCACGTTGCATTCATTTATGGTTCTTGGTTGGAGAACTGGATGGCATGGCATGGACGCTGCATCCTTTTCATCTTGCTTCTGCATGCAGGAAAACGCTATTCCCTGACGAACCTGTCAAAGGTTGCCTTTTGAGGTTACCTTTCCGCAACAGTTGTATTACATTTACTCCCTTTTATTGGAGGTTTTTTTAAAACGGAGGTTGGAGGACCACTTATGAGGGATGCTTTAGCTGTGGATTTCCTGCTTTGGCACAGGGTTGTGCTTGATGACCCCGGGGGTCCCTCCCAGTTCTAGAGCACTGATTCTTTGATTCTATTAATTTATTTATATCTCACCTTTCTCCTACTGCAGGATTCAAGATGGCTTACAGCTGAAAATACTGTGGTTTATAATATACAGTGGTGCCTCGCAAGACGAGCGCCCCGTTTAACGATGAAATCGCATCACGATGAACTTTTTGCGATCGCAAAAGCGATCACTTTACGATGTTTTAAATGGGGTTTTTTTTCGCTTTACGATGATCGGTTCCCTGCTTCGAGAACCGATTCTCGCAAAACGATGATTTTCGGCCAGCTGATCGGCAGTTTCAAAATGGCCGCCGGGTAAAAAAAATGGCTCCCCGAGTGACAGGTTTCTGTTCTGATTCCAGCCTCCCGACCTTCCTACCATTTCATCACCATGCTGCAAATGTCATGTGGTTCAGACAATTTTGCGCAGAGCTGTTGGCTGACGGAACAGTTGTCGTTCTGAAGCAGCAGCTGCTATGTTCTTCTTACAGTGACAACAAAATGTTCGAGACATTGCGGGGAAAATAAACCACTCCACTCTGTCTGTCTGTCTGTCTGTCTGTCTGTCTAATATCCATAAATATTTCTACTGCTTTATAAAAGAATACAGAAGCAGTGGAAAGTATAAATATTCATCCGTCGGCTATCAGATTGTTTATCCCTCAAGAAATACCTGTAGGGCTGCGGCGGTGGGGGAATGTTTTAAATAATCACCTAAAATTCAGAATGAAGGCCCTTTCCTAATATTTAGGGAGTGTGTTTCACAGGGCAGCAGGTGTTGCAACATTGAAGGCTGTTTTTGGTGGTCTTTAGAATAGTCTGAAGGAGATTGTGCTAGATCTCTCTAACAGAGGAGACTAAGGGCTTCATCAAACTAGAAATCCCAGGATTCCCTAGGATACAGCTTAGCTTTAACAACAGTTGAAGTGGCATCACATTGCTGTAACTCTGCAGTGTAGACATGCTTCTGCATCCTTCCTGCCAGAGAAAGGGTGCTTTCTGGAGGGGAAGGATAATCTGACACTGTATTTTATTGTATTTTAATTGACTTTTAATTGTTGTAAGCCGCCCAGAGACCTTTGGGTAGAGTGGGTGGCATATACGTTCAATAAATAAATAAAATTCAAAACTCTGCAACGGGGAAGGTTGGTTCTTGAACATGCTGCTAACTTTAATATAGTGGTGCCTCGCATTACGACGTTAATTCGTTCCAGCAAAATCGCTGTAGAACGAAAACGTCGTAATGCAAAAATAAAAAGCCCATTGAGACGCATTGAAACCCCTTCAATGCGTTCCAGTGGGCTGGAAACTCACCGTCCAGCGAAGATCCTCCATAGGGCAGCCATTTTCAGTGGCTGTCTTGCAAGGAATCCATCCCAGAAAACAGCGGGGAGCCATTTTATTTACCCAGTGGCCATTTTGAAACCGCCGATGAGCTGTTGGAAAATCGTCGTTTTGTGAGGAATCTGTTCCCGAAGCAGGGAATTGATCATCGCAAAGCAAAAAAACCCTATTCAGACCATTGTTTTGCTATCACAATTGCGATCGCAAAAAGATTGTCATAATGCGGTTTCGTCGTAATGCGGGGCAATCATAAAGCGAGGCACCACTGTATTGGTTTTGCTCCCGCTTGATATGAAAAGTAAAACAATGAATTTGGAACATGAAGGAAGGACGGAAAGTATTCATAGGGTGCGTGCAACCCTTGTGGAAGTCACATTCTTGTAGAATGAATATGAATATCTTCCTTCCTTCTTTCCTCTCCAAACTTTACTGTTTTACTTTTCGTATCAAATATGAGAAAGCAAATTAATTTCATTTGGAATAGATTGTGTGGGCTTCGCACGCCCATCAGAGGATGGTAAATGCTTTCCACCTCCTGCCTGTCTCTTCAAAACATACAAGAGATCCCATAAATGTACCCAAATGCCCTTTGTCCAGTTCAACTGGCATTGCAAGGGAGCCTGTTTTGCGAGCTCATCTGAGAACCATGCAGGCAAGGGAGGTCAATATTTGCAAACAGATTTCTGACAGGGCACACACTCTCAACCGGACATGAGCTGGCAAAGAACAGAGAGAGACCGGTTGGCAGAAACTGTCTTGTTCCTTCGGACCCTTTCATATTACTGGCTCACAGACCCGGGCCTGGCGCAACAGTGGGATAAATCAAACAAGTCAATGCTGCAGGTTCATCTATTAACAAGGAAAGTGGGGAGGGGGTGAGGCCAACTGGAGTGAAAGCCCCCTGATAAGGTGACCTGTCCTTTTACAGAATTCTGGAAATACTGCCCTTTAAACTGGAAAAACCCACATTCTGGACAAGATAAAAGATTTAGAGTGGCCCCCTAAGAGGCAAAACCAGGGAGAACCAACAAACCTGTTGTCACATGGTGATGCAATGCCGATAAGACTGGTTTCCATTCCTTGTATGGCAAGTGTTGTTTAGAAACTGGGGTGGGTGGGTGGGTTTGGAGGGAAGGGCAATGAACTGCCACTCCAATGCATCTATTTGATTTCACAAAGCTTTGGTCAAGCTGACATTTTGGAGCTTTGCTGTAAAGGGGCTTTGATCTCCCTTCCGAGGTGCCTGACCCTGAAGTTCAGGGGGGGGGGGTCGGCGTCAGACTGGAGATGGAGAGATGAAGAATTAGGTGAACAGCTATTGTGTCCCTCTGCACTCAGGAAAGAGCAATCCATTCACAAACAGCCCCCCAGTTGCAGATGCTGTCCTGGCGTGTTGCCTCCCTAGAGTAATGGACAGGATATGGTGGATTGGGATCTTAGGCAAAATGGGTAATATACAATCGGCCGTCAGCAGAGCCAGTCCTTACCAAGCCTGTTTGCTTAAAATCTGCAGCAAACGTTTTTACTGTAGATCAGTGGTCCCCTAGAACCTTGGGCCTCCAGATGTTCTTGGACTACAACTCCCAGAAGCCTTCACCACCACCTCTGCTGGCCAGGATTTCTGGGAGTTGAAGTCCAGGAACATCTGGAGGGTCAAGGTTGGGGACCACTGCCGTAGATTATTAGCTGATGGGTGAACTTCTTTAAAACGGTATGATGCCACACACACCCACACACACCGCTGACACCTGGGTAAAAGGATAGAGGGAGACAGCCACAGCCTTCTGCCTTTAAGTGGCATATGTAAAGTTTTCTGTCTGGTTGGCCAGGATGAAAGAATCCTCCCTTCTCCACAGAGCATGCTTGTCTGAGGAGCAGCTGGATAGTAGCAGGAGTCATGGCTTTAGGATGCAGTGACAACTGCAGTGGTGACTAAGGGGCTCCTTGGTTGTTGAAGCCACTGCTGTGGCCACCACTGCTGCCCCCATGCTCCCTGGCCACCAACGTCCAGCTCCCCACCAGGGGAGCAAGCCATGCACAGAAGGAAGAGCTCTCTTGCCCCAGATGGCCACAGAACAAGCCCTAGGTAAAGGGAAAGGTTCCCCTTGACAAATTGTCCAGTTGTGTTTGACTCTAGGGCGCGGTGCTCATCCCCGTCTCCAAGCCATAGAACCAGCGTTTGTCCGAAGACAATCTTCCGTGGTCACGTGGCCAGCGTGACTAGACATGGAATGCTGTTACCTTCCCACTGTGGTGGTACCTATTTATCTACTTGCATTTGCATGGTTTCGAACTACTAGGTTGGCAGGAGCTGGGACAAGCGACGGATGCTCACGCCGTCACTTGGATTTGATCTTACAACAGCTGGTCTTCTGACCTTGCAGCACAGAGGCTTCTGTGGCTTAACCCACAGAAGCACCACATCCCACAAGAAGAAGCCTGACTGAGATATAAAATAGTGTGCACTGGCTGCCATTTTAAACTGCAGTCAGGATGGCATCATGTGAAGCAACAAAGTCACCTCTCATTCCACCTGGTTTTTATCAGGTGCGCAGTTGCAGCCCACCTCAGATAGAAGATGCAATGGCCATGGTATCAGTCTGTCCCCTCTGGGTCCCTTGACCAGTGGCTTCAATTTTAGGACAGAGCAGCCTTTGTGATGTAGCCTCTCTTGTGTACGGTGGCTGCACGTCTTCTTTTAGAGGGGATGTTCCTTTGTTCTAAGGACTGTGAAGGAACAAACCCTCATTGGAAGGTGCCTTCTTTTCAATTGTTTTCCAATCCATGTCCGATTTAAACCAGAAGGAGGATGTCAATCTCGTGGGGAGCAGTACCTGAGCAGGAGACTCAGCAGGTACATCACTCACCTAGACATTGTCTTCCCCATTCCAGTGAGATGGATTATGATGATGTTGAAACAATACAAATAATTCCCAATATTGCTTCTGGGCACATATACATATATCTGCATGTCTAGTCTGCTCTGTTTTGTCCCTTGATGACCCATGTCCTCCTTTTTGATGACACATCATTGTCCTAATGCTCAACTCCCCAAACTGGAGTGCTGTCTTCAGGTGCAGTGGAGGAAACTGGCAGGTCACCTGTATTGAAACAAGACTGCATTGCCAACCCAGTACATTTCTCTGGGCAATGTACTGGGTCGGACAAAGGCGCCCCCATTTTATCCTTTGCCTCAAGCAGCAAAATATCTTGAGCTGTCTCTAAATATCAGGTTTGAGAGATCTAATCACCTGTTTTGTCTGTGATGCTCAAACAGGACACGGGAGGTAGGTGACTCTCATTTTACAGGGATGGTGGATCCATTGTGGGTTTTAGTCAGAGGTTTACAGGCACCATCTCAGGTGCTGAACGAATTTTGGGAATACAGTTCAGTGCCTAAAATAGGTTCTCCAAAGTTCAGACTAAACTCTGTAGAAGATTCACCCTTTGAAATCAGCCGCCAGCTCCCCTGTTCTTCCCGGATTTACACCACAGGGCCATCGCCGAAAGATGGACAACACTTTTTATCTGTTACAGGTCTCTGGTTCATTTTGTAGTAGGACTTAGGAACCCCTAAAGGCTGATGGCAAGGTTCATCCAGTCAAAGAGATTCCGACTTACCTTCTGTGCCCTCCCGATCTTGAAGGCAGGTAAAAGATTCAGTGATGCTTTCTCCTATGGAAAGTTAATGTAGTTTCCACATTACCAAATAATCAAAACTTGGGAGTATGATTTTGACTACAACTCCCAAGATCCACAACTCCCAGGATCCATGCTGGAAGTGGTTGCCTTCCAAAAAGGCATGTTTCCAAACTGTACCACAGTCCTACCAACCGTAAAGACTAACGCAATCTTCCTGCAATTTTTACCTTGGTCACTCTTGCTACTGATGATTCCTTTGGCCCTTGGAAGGGCGTAGCCATGATTTGGACAAGTAAATAAAGGCTTTGTCCAGCCTCTTCAAAACATTCACACAGACGCCTCCTCATTAAATCCTCAGCTAGCCCACTGATCACCGATATCAAAATACTTTATTTTGCTAGTGTGTGCTTGAGGCTTACAACAGTGATTGAAAAGATGAAACATACAACCTCAAGGCATATTCATGTTGTTCTTACAATCCAACACCCTCCAAGCAAACATGAGCATTTTCAAGTAAAATTCATTTCAATGAGAAGTAAAGAATGTGTTCAAATAATTATTACAATATTAGATGTCAGTCTTATAATTTACAGCTTTCAGACTGCACATATGTTACCTTAGGGTGCTTTGAGGTGGAAGGTTTTAGCACCGCCAATCAAACTATGTAGTTAGAGCCAGAGGACCAACACATGTGATCTGAACCAGTAGGGAGGGCAGACATATACAAAGTCAAAATCACCAAAGGGAATCCTCCTGCTACTCTTTTCTAGATTTACCTGTTGATTGGTATGCTTTGGCTTTCTTCATTCTTTCTCCAGGTCATGACCTGTCGCTTTTTGTCCTGCCATTTCAGATAGACACAACAATGCTAAAAGCTAGCTCTAAGGGCTTCTCTAAAGAAGTTTAGAGATATCCCTTTTTGATCTGCACTATTTTAAGCTGATTTTCTGGCTAATACTGTACACAGCAAGCTTTTTCCCCCTCTCACTTCTGTCTCCAAATTTATTATTATTACCGCAGTTCAATAGTCATAAGCTCAGTGCTAGGCCAATACTCGCTGCCATTAAAATACCAGATAAATCTCACAAGGAATGGGTTTCATGGCTCTGTAATGACCAATACTTTCCCATGTCCTAGTACAAACAACTCCATCCAACTGGATCCTTGCAAGTAATACCAAAGCCTGGGAACACTCTGTTTTGGCACTACAAACCCTAATACTGTACTATGGTTTAGCGTTACGTGAAACCTAGGTCAAGCAGCATACAATCCCCTGAGATTTCAGGGCCAAAACCTAAGACCAAGAGGCAGGCCCTTGTGATGCCACGGTGTGTGAAGAGGGATGGATAAAAGCAGGTATTGTTGGAAGTGAGCCATCCACCCCATCGTCTTGGGGGAGAGGGGCCGACACCGTGTTAAGTGAATGCAGGAGGTATCTCTTGAGGGTGAGGAGGTGAAAGAAAAGGCGGGAGGAGAACAGCCAGTAGTAGAGGGTTTCCTGGTGACAACAGAGGAAAAGGCGGGGAAAAGGAGTTGGGGGCTCAGAGGAAGGGATAGGCCCGAAGGATGAGGAAGAAAGAAAGAGTGGAAGACCTCAAGAAGGAGAGGAACCTTATGTGTTCTCTTTCCCTAAAAGGCAGGAAAGAGATGCGGATAGGGCAGTACAGCCTATACGCGGTTGTGGGACAACAGGGCTAGAAGTATAATTGGGGGAACTGGACCCACTCAAATGGTCAGTCTATGTCTACTCAAGGGGGAAGGGTCCCTGAAGGAAGGTGGCACAACCAGAGTCTATTCCTCCTGGAGAGAGACCCTGAGAAGGAGAATGGACATGCCACCCATGTTGTGGGGCTATATGTGCAGCAAGGAGCTCTCCACTGAGGAGACCGAAGGACAGGGAATGTTTCGGGATGTCACCGTCTTAAGAGATGTACCTAATTCAGGGGAATTATCTATGTTGCGGACTGGTTCGCCTAGTTTTATTGGACACACGGAAGTTATAGTACACCCATCCCCTTCTTCTGATAGTAAAAAAGTTCTATTAATAACGTTTCCTGTGGTTAATGGCATCAAAGAAGAGGAACTGCTAAACTTTAAACAAGAACCCAGGGCAGACAAAGGTTGGGAAGGGATTTCCCCCCCCCCCCCAAGGCTTTGTGCTACTGCTGTGCAACAAGAAGGCTCGTGTGTCACAGTGTCGGTGCTTCTCTGGCTACCTTGCTTCAAATATTCCAGTGAGCCCTATGTCAGTGCTTTGAAAAATGAGGAGCTAGGGAAAAGACTGGAGTTTCAGTGGGTAAATATCATTAGATACCATTTCGAGCAGCCTGTGCACAGAGACATTTTCATGTAGAGCCAGTCTTTGCACCACTGCAAGCCAGTTTTTTTTTTTTTTTTTTTGCAACAAGGAAGTACGTGAGTTGTGACACTGGTGTCTAGCAGCATAGTGATCCCTTGAGACACCAGCCAGTGTCTTGAGACCTGGCAACCCTATTAAATGCTGGCTGTGAACACCTCTGAGATTTCCATAAACATTTGAACCGCTAACGCCCTGGAATCACGACAAAAGTTTGCCATCAGCTATCTTAGCTAACCAATGAGAGGACTTTCTACACAATGATAAACTACTCTTGGTGATTTGAAGAAATTAAATATGTTGAGCCTTCACTCTTCCTAATGATTTGTAAATGAAATCACCATGATATATGACTTTGGCTGATATGTCAGTCCTGAAGTTTATACTTTTGAAAAATGAGGGATTTAAATGCTACCATAAATACTGGATTTGGCGGGGGCTGGGGAATCCGTGCAGCTCACCAACCTTGCCCAAGATCTATGAGCTATAAATTAAAGTTTGCAATATTGAGTGGCATAGCCTCCAAGACCTAATAGGTTTCTTTCTGGGGAGGGGGAGGGAAATATAAAATGGGTTTAAATTCAAATCTATGTGGAAGCAAACTATAAGCAGCTTCCAGGATTTCCTTGACAGTGTTAGGATCCTGATGAAATATCTCCTCTTGGAAACCTCATCTGCATTTTCCACAAACACATGAATTGCAGTGAATAATTTGCACCCAGTCCCCCCTTATGGTGAGGATTAGGTTTCTTTCTAACTCATCTTCTCTAGAGGTGATTGCAAACAAAACAGGAAGAAAAGAAAGAGGCAGTTTTCTGGCAGAAATGTTTTAGTCTATTGTTCTGTGCTCCATAGTTGTAGGAACAGAATATGAGTGCATGAAGCATGTAGAACGGCCATATCTCAAGCCTTTGGCTGCCATTTTAAAGAACCCTATGCTGTCTTGGGTACCCAGGCAGGGAGACAAATCTCAGAGCAAGCAGCAGTGGGCAAGGGTGAAGTTTTATTTTTGTGTGTGATGTGGCTTTGAAGCAAAGATGCCCAAAATGCTACATTTGGCCTTAGAGCCATTTTTTGTACTTCTCTAGCCCCCACCCCACCGAGAAAATAAATGTGTAAAATAAAAACTGTCCCTTTGTGTCCTCTAGTGGAACGTGGGGCAATTTTATCGTATTTTGAGGAGCCCCCAGTACCCCCTGTTTAATTTTTAAAATAAATAAATTTGTCCACTAGAGGGCATAAGAGCATTTTTTCAGTTGAAAACCCCCCAGCATAGCAAACTGTACTTATTAAGGCCTAATAACCATTACATTAATTTAAAAATATAGAATTAAATATGTAAGATAGGCAACATGGTTGGTAGTTCACCAGCAATTTTTTTAAAAAAAGTCCTTAACCCTGCTGAGGTCACTTACCCCTGTTGTAAAGGATGGACTCCCACCTCTGCCTGACGCCTGCTGGCACCAGGGCTCACTGACTCAATGAATAGTTGTTTGTATGTGTGTTGGACTAGCACAACCCAAGTGCAGGGTGCCAACAAGTTGGGAACAAAGGGCAGGGACTGAACAGAGTGTGGTAGGTGCACCTCAGACAGCAGCACTGTTTGAAGGAAAGCAGGGAATAAAGTGTCAGTGCAGGGCCTCAGAACAGCATTAACCATCTGCTGGTGGCCTGGCAGTCAGCGTTCCATAATCTCCAGCATGGCAGAGCTGGGAAAACCCCATGGTTTAGATTAGGCTGCACAGGATGAAAAACCATATGAGAATGACAGCAATTGCTGCAGCCTAATTTCCCTGATACCCAGTTACTTGCTATCTCTCCCCACTTCTGAGCTCCCACATTACCTAGTTAGGTGGGTTTCTATCTAGTGTATTAACAGGCAACAGTCAAAGCATGAGTCTTGACTTGCAAAGCTCTTTGTGACTTGGGTCCAGGCTATCTGAAGGACCACGTTCCCCCATATCTGCCTTCCTGGGTTTTAAGATCTTTAGGGGAGACTTTTGTCTGTAACCCACCTTCACAGCTACGGTCTGTCTCATGAAGATGTAAGAGATCATCATCTTGGTAGCTCTTTTCCTGGCGCTAAGATTCCCTTTTATGAAAAGCCAAGCGGGTCACTTCCCTGTTGTTCTTCCACTAGCAGGCAAAAGACTTTTCAGGCAGGTTTTTAGTACATCGCTGGCTGGATAACTTTGTGAGTTAAGATATCTGGCCGTGGAGCCGCTGGTAGGGACTTTGATTCCGCACTGTGCTTTCAGGGGAAAAGTCCAGCCTAGGTACCCTTGGGCAAGCTGCACAGTCCCAGGGCATTCAAAGAAGATGGGATGGCAAGCCACTTCTGAGTACTTTATACCCAGAAAAACCTAGAAAGAGGTGCCGTAAGTCAGAATTGACTTGACGGCATGTAATTATTTAGTAAATAAGAGGCTGTTGAAGTGTTGGGGCTTTGTTTGTTTGTTTTCTTGTTACATGCTATCAAGCCACCTCTGACTTACAGCAACCCTATGAATGAACACTCTCCAAAATGTTCTGTCCTCAACAGCCCTGATCAGCTTCTGAAACTCAAGCCTGTGGGTTCCTTTAGGGAATTAACCCATTTGGTATTTGATCTTCCTCTTTTCTTAGCACTATTGTCTCTTCCAGAGAATCTTACCTTCTCATGAAGCTAGTGGCGAAGGCTGCTGAAGGATTTGGGCCATGAACATCTAGGAACCTAAGGTTGGGAACCACTGGTCTCTAGCAAACATCTGGAAACTGACTCAAGAGGCACAGAAGCCAGCTGGTCAACCTTCCCCACTCATGTGAAATGCAATGCAATTCTGTTTACCTTATTAAAGCTTTTCTAATTTTGCATCTGTACATATTAATAGTCATATGCCTTTTTATGCAAATTGATGCTCTCCCCCCCTTTTTTTGGTGAGGGGACCTTGGAAAGGTGACATCATCAGTTGTTTTGTTCAAGGTGTAACATCCAGTCCCCTGCACAGCCAGCTGCACATCAGGTGGAGTCTCATGTACTGCAGAGTTATGGCTATGAAGCAGCAAACGAAATTTTCCTGGTCTGGAAAATGTGAGGCTCATTATAAAATCTAAGATGCTGACTTGGCACAAAGCATTCGTATTAATGGCTTGATAGATATCTGAGGGACCTCTTGTGTGTGTTTGTGTGTGAGAGAGAGAGAGCAAGAGAAAGAGAGAGAGAGAGAGAGAGAGAGAGAGATTGGGTTCTTCTGCCAATGAAGCACAATTCAAGATCTGAGTTAAGAAGGACTCCGGAGTTCAAGATCATATCTACCTGATGAACACCTTCAGGGCCTGAATGTTTTGGGTTGTTGAGTTTGTGGGTGGTTTTTTTTTTCTTTCAAAAAAAGCTTCATCTTTTAATGAAATCAGGATAAAGAACGCAGGGAAAAAAGCATTTTGTGCAAATGAACCTGGTAATAGGAGCCGATAAGAATATTGCAATGCTCAGCAGTGTTACATCTGCCTAATTAGGTGATCCTCCAGTTGATAGAAACTGAATCAAAGCAACAAAGATGTCCTGTGTGAGCTAGAGTGTCCTGTTGTTACAATGAAGTACATTTGGAACATGCATAAAGTGCCTGGAGCTATAACATCCATATGGAAGAGGTTTCTTGCAACGTACAGCTCTGGAAGATTGTGTTGTCTACATTGCACAACTACAGTGCAATTACAGACACCAATTTAAGTGCCAGAGCTTCATCCCATGGGATCTCAGGATCTGTAAAGTACTCAGAATACTTTGCTTGGAGAATTCTAGTGAACTTCTCTGAAAAGCAGCAAAGAGGTCCAACTTAGAGATGGGCATGATCCTTGGTTTGGAGGTTCATGCCAGTTCATCAGCCCAGCACCACAGTTCATCCTTTTCCTCCGCACCCTAGCTGTATCCTCCATTTACCAGCCAGTGTGCACTGCTTTTCTCCGCTTCTTTGGGCATCTGTCCAATCCTAGCAGTAGTGCTTGCTTCCCTCCTCTGCCTCCTCCAGCAGCTGCCCATTCAGATGAGGAGATCGGGCAGGGATCCCTGCAGCACTTTGAGTGGGCAGCTGCTGGAGGAGGCAGAGGAGGGAAGCAGGCACTCCTGCTGGGATTTGAAGAATGCCTGAAGAGGAGGAGGAGAGCAGCACATATCAGGTGGTGAGTGGAGGATCCTGATGGAAAACAGGGGAAGGGAACATTCAGCACCTGTGGTGCCAGGCCAGTGAACCGGCATGAATCTCCAAACCAAGATTCATGCCCATCTCTAATACAATTCCTTCAACAAACTACAAATTCCAGGATTCCATAGGCTAGAGCCATGGCAGTTAAAATGTTTTCAAACTGCTTTAACTTTGGTTGGGTGTAGATACACTCTAAATTAACACTAGGGAGCTTTGCAATGGCATATTGCAACTAGGACTCACATGATCAGAGTGCCAGGACTCCTCGTTCCACAAGAAGCCTAACATCAGCTACCTCAAATTTCCCTGTCCTATCTGAGCTGAACTACAATTCCCTTTATAACTGGAGGTAGGGGATAGATTTTTTTTCCAGCTACAATATATCATTTGGAATTATCCCTCTGTTGCGTACAGAGTGTTTGGTAATGGTCTTGAACTGGCAATTCAAACCCATGACTTTTACAACAGATTAGCTACTAGTAGGATGAAAACTGTTCACATTGGCTTGCCAGTATAGCTTAAGGCAGACCCTTGCCTTTCTAGAGTCTCTGTGGAGTTGTGGCACTGGGAACTGCTATGAAGAGTGTCTGTGGTCCAGAATGGCATATTTCTGCAGCATTTGGTGCCAAGGGACTCAAATACCTGTTCAGCCATATACATTTGCTACATGGTCTTGGACAAATCACCCTGGGTATGCTTGGACTAAACGCTCTTATTGTCACTCAGCTCTTAGAGCAAATAAAATAAACAGTACAAATATTCTCTGTACGTGCGCTAAGAAGTCAAAACAATAAGCAGGGGTGGCTTGAAATTGGCTAGCAAATATTGGCTGCTAAATAAAAAGCTCTTCCAGATTGGAGGTTTGCTCTCCTTAAAGTAGTGAGTTCTGCACTGATGTTATCAATACATTCTCCACCATGCACAAAATGTTTCTCTTCTGCTGCTTCATACTGGATTCCCTCTCCACCCCTGGTGAACCTCTGCCCCTTAAAAGCATGGTTTCCTTTTAATACCACTTAGTACCGGAAGCAGAATCTAGAGCTCCCCATTCAGAGTTGATGTCCATGGTAAAAGCTTCCTCCAGTTGGAAGCTTTCAACTAGCACTTAGCCAGCAGGAAAGTGGATTTCTTAACTATTTTGTAAAGAGCAGTGGATTGCTAAAGACTCTGCATGAGAGCCTGTGCTTATAGCTTGCTGCTGTCTTGGCCCAAACTGAATGAATGACAAACAGTAGGGGTAACTGAGATAATTAGCTGACGAGTCCTGGATTCAGATCTTGCTTCTGCCACATGCTTGGTACATGACCTTTGGCAAATCACCCTCGCCGAGCTATGTCCCCCCACCCGTCTGCACTAGCACAGTTATCACAAGAATATAGTCACTTGCCCTAAAGATTTGTTTAGTCTGACAGAGCCTACGCCAAAGATTAGCCAAGCGGCTGATGCTTCAAGTGCAGGCTCCAGGTGCTTTCCCTCTTTGCGGCTTCTGCTACTGGAATATTCTAGCTGCAATTGCCATTGTATTTTCTTCTTCTGCCTGCCAGCCAGTCAGTGATTTGGTGAGCTGAGGAAGGGAGATGTACGGAGCAAAGACTGAGTACCATTCCACCTCCTTTCATAGAATGGCAATAGATTGAGTTGAAAGGTAATTCCTGGGGGCTCATTTATACCAGCAAGCCACTGGCCAGTGAAGGAGGTCCAAAGCAGAGGTGTGCAGAGCTACCTGGGAAATTTTGGGAACTGTTGCCCCAAAACAGATAGATCTTCAAACCTCTAGTTCACACAGATCAAGCCTCCTTGATAGATGGCCCTCCAGACTTTGTTAAAAGTCACTAGCAAAGGCGAGTCCATCGCCTTCCATGGAAATTGTGTTCCGCGATCAAGCAATTATCCTCTCTAGTTAGTCAACATCTCTTTGCTTGTAATTTGAATTCATTTGTTCAGATTTTGTTCCCCTGGAACAGCAGGAATCACACTTGCTCCCAATAGCCTTTCAAATCCCCAGAGAAGGGAGCCATGAAATCACTTCTCAGCTTTCTCTTCTTTGCACTAAGGACTTCACTACTGGCTCAGCTCTCTGGCCCTGAGAGGAAAAAAACAGAGTAGCAAATGGATGGGCCTGCTTTTCCTCTGTTCCAAGGACCAGTAAGTGAAAAGGTGAGGCATAGAATCGAGAAATGGTACCCTATTTTTACTACAACTCTCAGAACTTGTGGCCAATGTGACCAGCTGTTCTCAGGTGTATTGGAGAACTCTGCTGTGTTGATAACACTGAAATAAAATCCGGCTAATATTCCATTTTCTGTCTGCATTTGGAAGGAAGGTTGCCATCTTGCCTGTGCCTCAGGCAGCAAATTTTCTTGGACCACATCGGGGCAGAGCCCACAGCTGTGAGGAAACACAGGCAGAAGCCAAATGCATTCATAGGAAAGCCCAGAGAGCGTCTGTACTTGCCTACCTAGGAAGTTCTACAATAATTCTGAACAATCTTCAAGAAAGCCTTAGTTCCTTATCTGAAGAACTACAGTTCCCAGGGTCCTTTGCAGGGAAGCTCAGCTGCTTCCTAAACACTTACTAGATTTCTAAAAAATAAAGGAATGTAGTTAAGCCTTCGTTCACACACAACCCGTTTTCGTCCACAGCACATAAATGCAAGCACATGCTTGAAAAAGGCTTCCAGCTGAACATCCGCTTACTCACCGCTGATTCAGATGATTAAAGCCATGTCAGTGAGAAAAAGTGCAAACATTCCTCTGTGTTATTATCATTAAAAGAGACCGCCGGTGTTCCCATCCTGACAGAATATTTGTCGTGCGGTTGTTCTTTGCCCTTCGTTGCCGATGTTTGCATAACGATGTGCAACCTGTCAACACCTTCCTCCCCCTCGCCCCGCTCCATCCCTTGTAGGCTTTTGTGTTGTGTGTCATCGAGTGAATCAGCTTTAAAAGGGATGCCATGTCTTCATCCCTTTTTAATTAGGATTATGAATTATGATGATGATTATATGTCTTGGAAACCGAGGGACAGAAGAAAGTAGGTCAAAGGCTAACCATTTTGGTGCAGGTTCCCATGTTCAGATAAGGTGCACCACTTTTTAGCACCTTAAAAGTTTAAACTCTAGAGCAGAATCTAGAGTACAAGCTTAACCACACTTGGGAAAGTACAGTATGATTTAAGATTACTGCGCTTCCCAAAACTAGCCACCTTGGCTGGGCCATTTTGGGAGTTCCAGCCTAAGGAGAAACTTTTCCAAGCTGTGAATTATACATATCCATAGTCAGGAGTAAACTTGGTGGGACTTGCTTCCAAGTGGACAAATATAGGATTGCAGTGTTAGCCTGCAATCCTGTGACTACTTGACTCAGCAGAAACTTTGAATCATAGAATAATAGAGCTGGAAGGGGCCTATAAGGCCATCGAGTCCAACACCCTGTTCAGTGCAGGAATCCAAATCAAAGCAGATCTGACAGATGGTATTCCAAGTTTTTCTTGAATGCTTCCAGCACTGGAGTGCTCAATACCTTCTGAAGTAATCAGTTCCATTGTTGTACTGCTCTGTTTGTTGTTGTTTAGTCATTAAGTCATGTCCGACTCTTTGTGACCCCATGGACCAGAGCACGGCAGGCCCTCCTGTCTTCCACTGTCTTCCGGAATTGGGTCAAACTCATGTTGGTAGCTTCGATGACACTGTCCAGCCATCTCATCCTCTGTCGTCCCTTTCTCCTCTTGCCTTCACACTTTCCTAACATCAGGGTCTTTTCCAGGGAGTCTTCTCTTCCCATGAGCTCTAACTGTTAGGAAGTATGTTCTGATATTCAGCCTAAACATTGGTTCCTGTAACTTAAGACCATTATTATGTGTCCTTCACTCTGGATGATCAAGAACAGCAATGTTGGTTCCATTGCTGTGGGCAGTCATAAAACCATGCTGTAAAAAAAGTATTGTTATCTCATGAAATAGTCCATATGTATTACGTAACCACTCAGAGCAATGGTTCTCCACTAGATGAACAGTATAGAGATGTACCGTATTTTTCGCTCCATAAGATGCACCTTTCCATAAGACGCACCAATTTTTTAGGAGAAGAAAACAGGAAAATATAATCTGTTTTCTTCGCTCCATAAGACGCACAGACTTTCCACCACCCCCTGTTTTATGGGGGGAAAGTGCGTCTTATGGTGCTAAAAATACGGTAATTTTACACACACACACACACACACACACACACACACACACACCACCACCACCACCACCACCGCATGTATCTCATAAGACATCTACTTCTATTGTCAGCTATTTAGGAGTGGCTCTATGAGGTTTTGGATAGGAGTCTTTCTAGTCATATCTGGTGACACCAGGAATGTATCTACACTGCACTTTGATACAGCTTTAATTGCCATGGTTCCATTCTGTGGAATTCTGAGATATGTAGTTTTATTGTAGTTCTGAGAATCCCCTCTTGTAATTCCAGGAAAGTCACTGGAATTCTAGCAAAGAATTCTGTTTGCCTCACCAAATTGCAATTTCCAGGAGTTAATAGAATGCAGCCATGACAATTAAGCAGATATCCAACTGTTATAATTGTATAGTATGGATGTTCTCCAGGGATTGAGCCTGCGGCCTTCCGCATGCAAAGCGGAAGCTCTACCACTAAGCTACTATGGTTTGACAAATGTACTAGTTCTGGCAGTGAGTGGAACAGGTTGGGTGTGGTGGCCAACTAAAAGAAAAGCTTCTCCTATGCTCCTTCCAAGAAATGTTGTATTTATTTATTTATTTATTTATTTATTTATTTATTTATTTATTTAATTTATATGCCGCCCACTCTACCCAAAGGTCTCTGGGCGGCTTACAACAATTAAAATTCAATGGAATAAAATAAAATGATTAAAATACAGTTAAAATACAATTAAAATACAATTAAAATTGCCATCATTAAGACCCACAGTTAATGTTATTTCAATTAAAAGCCTTCTGGAACAGGAAGGTTTTGACCTGGCGCCGAAATATCATCAGTGTCGGCGCCAGGCGAATTTCAGTTGGGAGGGCGTTCCATAGTCTGGGGGCAGCTGCCGAGAAGGCCCTTTGTCTACAAGCCGTCCCTCTTACCTCCTTGAGGGATGGCTCTTTCAAAAGGGCCCCCTGGCTAGATCTTAACAGCCGGGTAGGCTCATATGGAAGGAGGCGGTCCTTCAAGTATCCAGGGCCCAAGCCTGTATGAGCAACCAACATGAATTGGAGATGGCTGTCCAGGTCTTGAAGCTGCCTGACACACAGAAATCAAATGTTGTTCTACTTCACAGTCACTGGTCCTGAGGTATGTCTCCCCCAGCGATACCCTGAGGAATGCGCCAGTGCTCTGGAACCAGGTAACTTTACGAAAACAAAGCCCCTCTGAATGCTGGATTTGGAAAGTCCACACAGAACTTGGAAATGTTACCTTTTTGATGACTCTCAGAATCCCCATAATCCAGAAACCATCCAGCTTCTGGTGCTGTACTCCCGAAAACCCCCCATAAAATTTCTGAGCACTGATCCTGCATATCACCATTAATATATACATATAAGCTTCCTTTAAGACAAAAGAGCTAAATTAGCTCTATTCTCTTCATCCAGAACAATCAATGCAGGTCACCCTTGTGTTACCCACCTATTCCCCCATCCTGTTTGGCAGAGTTGGGTAAAAGCAGCATTTGAAAACAAATAAGATTCCCTAAACAATTATCTGCACTTGTACATTTCCAGGTCATTTCTTGGCTCATTGTGCCAGCTAGGTTCTCTGTACCCTGTTATTTCAGGACATAGCCCTGACATGCTGGGATTGCATGCATTTACACCCTGGGACTTGGGATTTGTTTAAAAAGGAGAGCAAAGGGCCTGTTTAGGACAGCAGGAGTTATTGCCGAGCATGTCCGTAGGGCAGGCAAATTTTTTTTAAAAAAGACATTCTTTAACTCCAGTCCATGCCACACTTCACATAAATCACTGCTGATGGTTGTGTAACTGGGGAAGGTTACATAACAATGAGAGGAAAGCTGACCCCGGAAATTGGGAGCAGAGTTGGAAAGCATGCACCTACACCCAGATTTCTGCTAGTGGTTTTGTGGGCAACACTGCATGGAGCTGTAAGCTCAACATACATGCTGAGATCTCTGGTCATTTTCAGAAGACTCCTAAGCTTCTTCCCAGAGATTGGAAAGTTACTTTTAAAAAAAAAACACATAAACTATAGGTCCAAGTATCTTGCAGCGGCTGGAGGATTCTGGAACATGTAAAGCACAACAGTAAGTTTTCCAAACTCTGCTACTTCAAGAGGTCAGCCATGCACCTCCAAAACTCGCAGGGGAAAACCACTAACATCTGAGTACAGTAGGGTCTTGACTTGAGAACTTAATCCGTATTGGAAGTCAAAAAGTCTGTAAGTCAAGTCTCCATTGACCTACAGTGCATTGAAAACCGATTAATCCCGTAACAGGCCGTTTTTGTTCCATTTTGTTTTTTTTCTGGTCTGTAAGTCAAATCTCAGGCTGCAAGTCAAACCTAAATTTTGCGGCCAGAGAAGTCTGTAACTCAAAAAGTCTGTAAGTCAAGCCGTCTGTAAGTCAAGGGTCCACTGTATCTGCCATGGTCACCTGCCAGGGTTCAGGAACACAATTTTAAAGAAGACAGGCTGGGGATGTCCGCATTCAACAAAGTCTGGATTTAGGCATATTTAAAGGCAATGACAGAAAGAAAGAAAGCTTTTATCTTGATCCCTTGGTGTCATGAATCATGATCATCTTAGCCCCAAACTAAACATAAAGGAAATGTGTCTTTGGGTTTAAAGCATCTTTTCATTTAATGGACAAGTTTTTTTTTTTTTTAAAAAAGGATAAGAAAGCTGGTAATTCTTATCAAAGGCAATGCAAAGAAAATACACCTTTCCTTCTTTACTACTGTCCTAAGGGTATCCCTTCTTCTACAGTTGTCATTTGCCTTGGGAAGAAGAACACTAGTGGGAAATTTATTATTCCGTCTCATCCAGCCCATTGTTTCAATATTGGGTAAGAACTACTAGAGAATCAGAATAAATTTGCCTCAAAACTATTTGTCTGGAAATGATTCAAGTTTTCCCTCAGACATTTTGGAGGTTGGTATACAAATGGACTAAATTAATAGTCCTTGTAGAAGCTGAGGTGTAAGGCAAAACAATGGGGTCACTCTTTCATCCAAGTATTTTTCAAGAAAGGGCGGTATGAGGATACAGAGAGAAGAAGCAGGGAGCCTTGTATTCCTCCTTCAGCTCCTTGTATTGAGACTGATACTGTTCTTGATTGCAAAAGTTCTTTTTTCCCATTCCTGTAGTGAATGGTTTGAATAAGTGAACAAAGAGACGCTGCTTCAAAGAAATTCATCCGGTTAGATTAGCAGCATTCATCTGTTTAGCGCTAGAATAGCATGTCAGAAAGTGGAGATCATTCTGAAGCCATGGTTTTTTTTAGTACTTTTCAGGACCGACATCTCAATTTTCTATGAACTATGTAGAAATGCTAAACATCATGTAAATAGTGCTGCTCCTTGGTGAAGTATGTTACCTGTTTATAGGACACATCACTAAATGATTTGTGTGTGTATGTGTGTGCAGCTGACTTAATTGCTGTATGAATAAAGCAGTCGTTGAGAACATATCCTTAGAAAATGCAAAGTTTTTTGTGAATAAGGTTTTACTGAATGCCTTATGAATGGAAATATTTTATCTAGTGGATTTAAAAGTACACCAAACAAATATTAAACAAAATGGCACAAGCATTTTGTTGGATACAGTCATGAAGACTGAGAGAATTGATGGTCAATTTCTGAAGGAATCTGCCTGAAATTGTTTTGTATTTTATTCATCAAGTAAAGATTTGGTTCAGTTTAAAAAAACAAAAACAAAAACAGACACTCCTTTCTGAAGAGCCTTGTGGTGTAGTGATTAAACTGTTGTATTGCAGCCAAAACTGTGCTCACAACCTGAATTCAGTCCCAGGTAGCCAGCTTGAGGTGCAATCAGCCTTCCATCCTTCCAAGGCCTATAAACTGAGTACGGTGATGCCTCGCTTAGTGATGTTAATCTGTGCAGCAAAAATCATCGCTAAGCGATATTTAAAAGCCCATAGAAACGCATTAAAACACCATTAATGCATCCCTATGGGCTTCAAAACTAACCTTAAACGAAAATCCTCCATAGGGACAGCCATTTTCGGTGCCTCTAAAGCGAGGCAACACAGCGGGCGGCGATTTTGTTTACCCAGCAGCCATTTTGGAACCGCCGATCAGCTGGCCGAAAATGGGGGCTTTGCGATGATGGCTTCCCTGCGATCATCGCAAAGCGAATTTTCCCCATAGGGAACATCGCAAAGCGATCGCTTTTGCGATCACAAAAACATCGTTGCAAAACGATTTCTTCATTAAACGGAGCAATCGCTATGTGAGGCACCACTGTTTCTAGCTTGCTGGAGGGCAAGCAATGTGTAGCCTGCATAATTAACTTGCAAACTGCCCAGAAAGTGCTTTAAGCACTATGGGGTGATATAGAAGCAGCATGCTTTTGCAGCATGCTTGGTGTGAAAGATGCAATATAAATGTGTTGAATAAATAAATAAAATTCTCCCTACTCATGCAATAAACGCTTCTTCAAATGTTTGGGGAAAAGATGGCAACAAGTTGCATGCAGCTATCTAAGTCTAAATCTACTTTTAATTGTGATGAGGTGACTTATAGAGTGTGTGGTTTGTGTTACAACCCAAAGTATAATGTCTGCTTTCTCCCCCTTGCCATATGCAATGAATTAGCAGCAGCTACATGTGTTTAACAATCTCACCCACTGGGACTTTGGCACTGGTATGAAACCAGTACATCTTTTGCTTGCTTTCTCTGTAAGTCCACATAGATTCAACATTCTCACCGGTTTATGTGGACATAAGGTTTCCTTTCCCAGTGTACCGCAGTCACTTTGTGTGAAATTGTTTCGATTCAACAATGTGTTCTTTCTCCTCTAACTGCTCCTCTTTCGCAATCTCATAGCATACATAACATACCTACAGGCCTGCAGGAATAGTCAAACTCTTAATAAGCGAGGGGTTTGGCATGCCTTTTCCATGTGCAAAGTCTACAATCAAGTTCCAACAAGAACGCTTTATATCTTGTGTGGTTCCCAAATCTTGTTCAAATATGCAAAATGTCATTTCTGGCAATGACAGCCGTTTCCCTAATGCCAGCGAGCTTTAGTCCTCATTCTTAGGTTATCAATGATGCCTTGAAATGTTTTGTTTATAGTTTCTACCATTGACTTTTCCCAGGTGTATTAAGTTTTCAGAGGGCCCCCGCCCCCAGGTCCTCACACTGACTCTTAAAGACACACAGGCACGATGAAGGACAGACAAACAAAGGCAGAAAATCTTGATAAACCTACAGCGTATGAGAAGGCATATAGCCTCAAGAGAAGACTACAGTTGTAGCACCTCCCTCACAAACTGGAAGACACTGTGAAGATTATACATGGGAGGAGACGCATCTTCATGTGCACATGGACCTTGTGCAGTACATACAAGCCCACCTTATGGACTGCAGGCTTACATTAAAGTGTTCTTCTTATATGGCATCCCAGAGTGCTTAAAGGAATTTAATTATCCAGGATATAAATTGCCTCCCCCAGCAAGCTGGGTACTCAATTTACCTATATCAGAAGGACTGAACCTTGAGTCAGCACGAACCAACTACTAGGCATTGAACCTGGGTCTTGAGCAGAGCTTTGGCTGCAATACTGCAGTTTAACCACTGTGCCATGAGGCTCTACTAACAGTATATAAATTAATAAGCCTCCCATTCTAGTAATACCTGTCTGAAGTTTGTATCAGTTACCGATCCACTCCCTTTAGACCAGTGGTTTCCAACCTTGGGTCCCCAGATGTCCTTGGACTAAAACTCCCAGAAGCCTTCACCACTAGCTATGCTGTCCAGGATTTCTGGGAATGGTAGTCCAAGAACATCTGGGGACCCATGGTTGGGAATCAGTGCTGTAGATTATATAGGGGATGAATGGCCCTCAACCCCATCACGTAAATGTCATAGGAAGCAACTGAAGTAAGACAGTGTGGAATTAAAGTGTTCCCTGAGATCAGGATCCTGCAAGTGGTTTGTGTCAATGGCTTCATTTTGTAGCACTGGAGTGAGGGACCCATCTGGGCCTCTATCAGGCTCTCTGGTGGCCCCTAGAATTCTGCTCTTTCCCCCATGACAGATTTCCCAGCTATTAGACAGAATCCCTTCCCCTTCTATTTCTGAAAGGCTTTCTTTTAGGCTTTTGCCACCAGGAGGAAGAACTTTAAAAATAGGTTTAAGCCCTCTAATAAATTGCTCAACATGAAGAGTTCAAACCAGGGATTTCTTGATTTATAAGGTTGTTAGCCTCTAAGCGATGAGGTTACCCTTAGAACAGGACTGGGGAACCTTAGAGCCTGAACCTAACTGCCTCTGATGGGGTCCCAGCCTTGTTCTCTGAGGTGTCCTTGCTGGTCCCTTCCCTCCTTTTGATGACATTATCTTTCGGCACAGTGGTTAAACTGAAGTGTTGCAGTCTAGATTCTGCTCATGACTTGATTTTGATCCCAATGGGTTCAAAAGGTTGAGTTCGCCCACAACCTTGTGGGCACAAGGTTGAGTTAGCCTTCCATCCTTCTGGAGTCAGTAAAATGAGTACCCAGCTTGATGGGGGGGGGGGACACAATGTGTAGCTTGCATAATTTAATTGTAAATCTCCCAGAGAGTGCTTTAAGTGCTATGGAGCAGTATATAAACAGCAGGCTCTTGACCTGGTCATCAATAGAATGACCCCACCCACTCCAGAGGATTTCTCTGAAGTGGAATTCAGCCCCCAGGCTGAAGTGAGTTCTCAGTCCTCAATGTTCTGTTGTAGCAGGTGGCTGGGTTATACTGTATGCAGGCTTAGCAGGTTGAGGACATCGCATTCCCTGAAATTTGAAGACCAAAATTCAAGACCAGAGTGTGTTGTATTATCATAGAGGTACCCTTGTGATGTCCAGGAATGATCTTTCCAAACTTTCTGCCTTCAGTACTAGAACTTGTGCATTAAGACGACTCATGGTGCCGCACTCCTTACCTTCTTCAAAATAGTACAATATGCTCAGACTCAGCATGCTAAAAACTAAGGAGCAAATCGAAGCAACTAAGAGAGAGCTGGTCCATTCATGTGCTTGGTCATACCATGCCTTTAGGAGTAAATGATGGACACATAGATACCTGCAAGCAAAGCCAGTGGGCCCTGGCACCAACTGGGAATGGGTGCAGATGAATGTCTAGGCTTTAAAGCCATCACACACACATACACACACTTCCACCTCAAAATGTCTCCCGCTCCACTGTTGATATATGTCTTCCCAACTGGAGACTTGCAATCCCAGCTGGCACATTAAATTTTGCTCGTCATATTATACCAAATGTGTGGTGATGATTAACCCATTCAAATCGCACAGCAAGCCACCACAACACTCAACCCATCCATCAGAAACACTTCTTGTTAAATTAACAAAAGTGGCAAAGCATCAAGAACACAATCCTTCTATAGCCATTTTGGTGTGTGTTTTTCTTAAAATAAATGCCATCTCCAGCATGTGAATGGATGAGACTTCCTGTTTGGGGGTTAACCAGGAGACTTTCATTGATGGTTTAGGAAAAGGATGTGTTTTTCCCCACTTCTTTCTCTGTCTTTCTCCTCCGGTTGATCTCCTGCAGAGACAATATTGAACTCCTCAGGATTTACAGCTTGAGAAATATTGCTTTCATGCACAGAAAGAAACAAAGGCCAGTCGATTTTTGCCACCCGGGGATAGATTTCTCCTGCATTCATTATTTCCCATTGTCCTGCTTACACCTGCTAACTTCAGGGAAGACTTTTGATAATCTCCCTCCCCATGTGTAAATGTGTGTGTGTGTGTGTGTGTGTGTGTGTGTGTGTGTGTGTGTGTGTGTGTGTGTGTGTGTGTGTGTGTGTGTGTGTGTGTGTGTGTGTGTGTGTGTGTGTGTTGGCTGGTTGCATGAAGAGTTTATACCGAAAATGCACAGATGCCCTCCCATCCTTCCACAGACAAAAATGGGCTGGACCGTTGGTTAACTCGCACTTCAATACTGACTGTTGGATAGCATTCTCCATCACATTGAAGAGCTGGTTTGGGAGGGGGGGAAAACAGCCTTCAACGGGGACCAGCAAGGGAACTACACCTGTTGCCATCACACACACACATCACATCTACTACTGGAGGCAGTTTATTCGCACTGCTTTATGGTAAGGCTGTCCCTAAACCTGAAATATGGTGTAATGGAGGATGCTACACAATCATCAGTAATGAAGTGAGATTCTGCTGCCAGTGCAGTTGGCTTCCATGCAAGGAATGTGGGTGGAAGAGAGAGGGCATGAGACATCCCAGGTAAGCAGCATCCCATTCCCTGAGACATCAGAACTGAACCCTGAGACCAAATGTGACCTTTGTTATGAGACAGGGGTGGTGCAGGCAAGGGTTGGGAGGGGGAGCTCCCCCCCCAACATGTCCTGTGCCACGGCTCTTTGAGTTTGTGAAAAAGAAGGCTCATGACTTGCAATGCTGGTGCTCCAATCTCAGCTTCATGGCAAACGGTACAATGGACCAAATGTCGATGCATCAAAAAAACCAGGAACAAAAGGAGAGGACTAGGCAGAAAGCCAGTGAGTGTGTGCGTGCACATGAGTCCATTGTGCTGTTTGGCACCACAGAGATAGCAAGCACATTGTGCAGTAGAGAGTGATGATTCTGATGACGTGAGAGCAGTGAGTTTGAACTTTAAAAGATCTATGAATATATTGGTGGCAAGGTTAGAGTTCAGCACCTTGGATAGTTCCAGTAAAATTCAAATTAAATTCCTGAATGGATTCACCACTTTAGAGTCACCCACCTTCACTGTCATGTTGATATGACAGTGAAAGTATTACAAACAGAGAGGAATAAAGTTATTTGCAAGTTCTGTCTAATCTTTACCCTGCCAAACCAAGGGTAGGTGGACATATTTTAAACCAACACAGCAGTTAAAAACAATCTTATGAAAAAGAAACTAGGCGCTAATTATACTATTACTACTAGGTGTGTGCTCTTTCATGTTTTGGGGCTGCAATTCCCAGAATTCTCCAAAAATGCCAGGGATTTCATAAAATCACACTTGTAGGTTTCGCCTTCCTGGACAAGAGCTTTTCAGTTATTTACCTGCCAGCTTCTCTGGCCTTTGTTTCCTGATGTTGATTTATTTTTTTTTAAAAAAAAAAACCTATCATGGTGTTTCCTGGGAGTTGTAGTTCCACTGCTCATCAGACTTTCTAGAACAGTGGTTCTCAACCCTGGGTTCCCCGATATTCTTGGATGACAACTCTCAGAAATCCTGGCCAGCACAGCTAGGAGTGAAGGTTTCTGGGAGTTTTAGTAGAAGAACATGTGGGGAATCCAAGGTTGGGAACCACCGTTCTAGGGGATGCCTCCCAAAGCATGACATGCCCTGTCTTCTCTGGTAGGTAGCCATTGCCCATTATCCTGAAGAGACAACTTTCCCATAACCTTACATGTTTCGCAACACTTGTCAAGGAACTTGGCATCTTTTGCATTTGAAGCACATCCTGAACCACCAAGTGACAATACCTGGTTGACAAATGCCTTTCACCACAGCATCACTGCCCTTAGAAAAAGATTATTGTAAAATAGAGACATGGTGGTGCCTTGAATTCCTTATATGTCACTCCCAGCATTACAGGACATGAAAAAAGACAGGTAACCTGCAGAACCTTCTCCTCACAACTAGGTGTGGGCTTTATAACATGAGCCAAACTGTGCTTCTAGAAGAGGCAAGGCCTCCTCTGTAGTAACCCTTCTTCTCGGGATTGCTTTCCCAGAAAGATAAATATGCCCACCTTTCCTTTTCTGTGTGGCTTCTACTTGTACTTTAGTTGTTTAGTCATGTCCAGCTCTTCATGACCCCATGGACCAGAGCAAGCCAGGCCCTCCTGTCTTCCACTGCCTCCCGGAGTTGGGTCAAATTCATGTTGGTAGCTTCGGTGACACTGTCCAACCATCTCATCCTCTGTCGTCGCCTTCTCCTCCTGCCTTCACACTTTCCCAACATTAAGGTCTTTTCCAGGGTTTCTTCTCTTCTCATGAGACGGCCAAAATATTGGAGCCTCAGCTTCAGGATCTGTCCTTCCAGTGAGCACTCAGGGTTGATTTCCTTCAGAATGGGTAGGTTTGATCTCCTTGCAGTCCAGGGGACTCTCAAGAGCCTCCTCCAACACCACAATTCAAAAGCATCAATTCTTCGGCTTCTACAATTTTGTTTAATTCACTCTGGTCCATTTCGTGACAATTTACGCTATTGTAATCACCAATTTATCTGCTGCTGTTCCTTTAATGTTGTTATTCATGCCGCTCATAATCTCATTATGTTGTTGCCTTACCGACTACTTTGCATCTGCCACGCAGGGCAAGCAGAGATTCAACCTGTATGTATCTGTCTTGCGCCTTCACCCTGAAATTGACTCAACAGCCTTGCCTCTTTTGCAGAGAGAGCCCTGGGAAACGAGTTCCACAAAAAGAGGTGGCAGAACCAACACTGCAGATGGGGGAAACAAGGTCAGCTCATGTAGCTCAGGTGAAAAGCTGAGGTTGTCCTACAGAGGGAATGGGGAAGCAGTGCTCTGAGATGCTCATGCAACACACAGTGAAACCTCAGCCCCCCTCCCTTGCTTCCATACCTATTAAAGCCAAATGAGCTTGTTTCTGTGGAGTTTAATGGGATTAAGTCGTTGTCTTCTGATGACAGTGCTGCCTCTCCAAGGTGTGGAATAAAATAACTCTATAACAAAAGCAATGAACTCAGTAACCTGTATGACAGGGGAAGAGGGAAGAAAGGTTGTGACAGGTTATTTTACAGAAAGGTGGAAAGGCTGGGGGTTAAGGCAGCAGGATTTAAAGTCGACGAGTGTCCTCATTTAGTCTTAGGAAGTAGGTTCCTTTTTTTAGTCTAGGCGTTCTCTTAAAAAATGAACTCCCTTTAGCATCCTCAGCCGTGGCTGATGCTGCTGTAGTTATGAGGTTAAACCCACATTTCATGACTGGGGTTGCGTAAGGTAACTTCTGCGGTGTCAGCTATTTTCCACAAGCAATTGGGATGTGTCAACTGAGGAGATGAAAGGTGGACTTTTTTTATTATTATTATTATTTCATTAAGAGTGCAGAGCTCCTTTAATACTGAAGGGAAACACCTTCCAAATGGATTATTAATATACAGGTTAATTGCATATAATAATAATGTGTATGTATATGTGATACACAAATGGCAAAGAAAGTTGTCAGAGGGAGAATAAGGCACTGACAGAGAAGAGTCTTGGGGGGGGGGGTTAGAGAATGCCTGATGCATCCCTTGTGATTTTAATGAAGACATGTCAGAACTTCATCAAGGAGGAGCATTTTATGGGTATCACACATAGTTATAAACCTCTGGCACATCTGCATCTGGCTTTCGTAGGAGGGAGGGAAAGTATCTGGTGGAATGAAGGCTTGGTCTGATTCACAGTCAGATGACATGGCTGGAAAGGGAGGGCTGACATAAATTTGCTCTCATAATTCTCTCTTGCAGTTTTTTTTGGTAACAGAAAATTTCCAGGCGCTTGATGAATGTTTGTATAATTTCTGAAAAGCTGTGTCAGACTTCAGACGGCGTCTCAGCCTAACATGTAACAGAATTGTTACTGTTGTGTGGAGGGGAAGAGAGGTCCTTTGTGTCATCTGCTGGGGCAGGGAAGCGTGAGGACCAACGAACTATCTGCCTTGCACTTCACCGGCAGAAATTCAGCCTGTTGGACCTCTACTTCTCTGCTAGTGGAGAGGGACACCTCTGCTTTGCAACCTAACTTCCGTCTTTATTCCCCTCCACCCTTGACTTCTGCCACCTGTTGTGGGGGAGAGGGCATAAAACCTGAGCTAAGGGAGCAGATTTGCTTTAAAAGGGGGAGCTACAAGGGTGAACACAAGACACCTTGCCTAAGAAACAGGTCTGCGGAAGAGAGGTCTCAGTCTGCTGGAGAGGGATGTGTTTTCAAAGGAGGGGGATGCTGAGGGGGAGCAGCCGTGACTGCTGCTGAAGGCAGGGGGAGATACAGAGTTGGGAGACATCAGCCTCATAATGGGAGGAGGGCATATGAGAGAGGTTTCGTTGCCCCCAGGCTGTCTCCCAATTTAAATAGCCTGAGTAGCCCAAGAGGCCGGCCCCCAAAGTTGAAGGTGTTGTTGCTAAATCCCAGGTCAGTGAAAGGTTGACATCTAGGATTTGACCTTGTATGAACGTTCTGACCAGGCTTGGGCTACAGAGACCTGGAGTCATCTTAGCTTGTTGTTGCGCTGGGGGACTGCAGCATCCATGCCGACCTATTTAAACAGGCAGGGCAGGACTTTGTATCTGCCATGAGGACCACAGGGCCTTCCCAAGTTCCCACTTGTGTTGCAAAGCACACTCTGGACTGGGTTTTGTGTTCTGGACATGATGGCAATGATGTGGGTGCGAAGGAACTCTTGGTAGTTCTGTTGTCATGATCAAATCACTACCTGTAATTTAGACTTGCTGGAACTCTGAGCCTCTGCAGGGGTTGTTGTTGTTTAGTCGTTTAGTTGTATCTGACTCTTCGTGACCCCATGGACCAGAGCACGCCAGGCCATCCTTTCTTCCACTGCCTCCCGGAGTTGGGTCAAATTCAAGTTGGTCGCTTTGATGACACTGTCCAACCATCTCGTCCTCTGTTGTCCCCTTCTCCTCTTTCCTTCACATTTTCCTAACATCAGGTAGGATTGGGGTAATTACGATGGTCTGCCATAGTTGGCTGATGGAGACTCATGGTTTCCTGATGGCTCTTAGGGAATTTCCTCCACCTTGACAAGTGACTCTGCTGAAGCCTTGGCTAATCTCTGGAATGGGAAACTGGTCAAAGCTGTAGACACAATCGATCCTAGACATCCCCTCCAAACAAGCTCCTTCATATACTAGCAAGCTGGGTAGGATGAAACAAGGGGAAACAGAGACTAGAGCGACAAGGATAAAAAACTTGGGAGTTGATCCGATCGAACATGGGCTACAGTTTGTTGCAAAGCCTACTCTGGAGCAATGGTAGCAGAAAAGAAATCATTCTTCTTTGCCACCATTGCATCTCCACAGAGCTGTCCAGCGAAGCTGTTTCAGGTAGTCAAGAGCCCATGGCACAGATGTCCATAAAAAGGGGGAGCTAACCATTTGACATCCTACTGTGAAGAGTCTACATTGCATTTTCCAGATCACGTTGCTTGGATCTGCTCTAACTTAGATCCTATCATTGATGCAAGCCCTGTTAATGTAACTTGTTGATCCATAGGGTCCCTTCCAGCTTTGCAGTTCTAAGATTATTAACATCAACTGGTTCAAAATGCTGCAGACAGACTGGCGCTGGTTACAGGGGGCACATTATTACAACACTTTCACTGGCTGCCAGTTCGTTTCTTGGCCCATTTCAAAGTGCAGGGTATGAGAAAGGTTGCATATAAATATCAGAAATATGGAAATAAATTTAACAGCTGACATGAAAAGGTGTGTCAAAATTTGATAAGTGACATGCAGTGACATTTAGAATTGCACAACCAGTAAGTAAGGAGATTTCATATTTGATGCTGGCTGGAACAACGGACAGACACAAGCAAATCCATAGCACTAAGTTTGGGTAGCAAGGTTTCACATTTTTAAGTACTGGGTCCTTTTCAGGGAGAAAGGCAGGACATGAATGAATGAATGAATGAATGAATGAATGAATGAATGAATGAATGAATGAATGAATGAATGAATGAATGAATATAAGAAGTTTATTATAACCAAGCTACTTTTAAGAATATGAATATAAAAAGCATGCCAAAACCATCCATATATAAACTATAACTAACAATGGGAGTTCACTGAGTTACTGGCAGCCCCATGTTTAGTAAGATGGCGAGAGAGAATGAGAAACCATTGATCTGGAATCTACTGAGGCAAATCTGAGACCACCACAACACTGCTCCTTTATGAATGACTTCAGTGTGTCATTACCCTCATGGAGCAAGTAGTGTTTGAACAACTACATTTTGATCCAGGTACAGTATCAAAGCTGATTCCTCACTTTTGTGCCTCTTCAGGTTTGGAGCATCATTTCAACTGCAGTTTCTCCAACATTTGGAGAGGATGGTTTGAAGACTTTATTTTTCATTTCTCTCCTCGCTCCAATCTCTATTGACCACCCTAGTGGTCAGTTTTGGGGAACCTTGGAAGCTCACTTTCCATATGATATTCAACAATCTAATAAAGACTTGATGTTCTGTGTCATGAAGTTGTCTCCAGCTTGTAATGGCCCTAGTAGGGTTTTCAAGGTGTGTGAGATATTTAAGGAGTGGTTTCACCAATGTCATATTCCCTAGCAAGTCTTCATGACTGAGCAGGACTGGAACCCAGGTCTCCTGAGTTGTAGTCTCACACATTATCCTACTACATCACAGTGGCTCCCAATAAAGATGTCACCCCAACCTGATTTTGGATATGCTCATAGACCATACTCCTCTTTTTCTTTTTTTCGTTAAGCAATATGAGCCTGGTGCTCTTGGATTCCAGAGCATGGCTGAGTTATAGATGACTTCAGCATGTCATCATGACCATCTTAATTTTCCAGCCACTTAGCTGATATCCTTGGCAGTGCTCACTGTCCCTCAAAGGAAAGCTGGATTCTGTTGATTTTAATTTAGAACAAATCACATCAAACCAGATATTGACAAACAAGTATACTTTAAAACAAACTGGAGGGAGTTGGTTTGTCGTTAGTGCCTACACAATCCATAGAACTTTCCCTGGAATGGGGATGGGGGAGAGATTCGGAACACTCACTGCTTTTTTTTTTTGAATTATCTGCTCAGCCCCAGCTTACTGCTGTCACTCACGAAACAGTATTTGACTCAGCACAAGTTGCTTAGAAGATTAAAGAAAGCTACTCGGGACTGAAGAAACCACAAGCCGGATCCTCTCATTCTAGCCTATTTGACAGGTAATCCAACAGGGTAATCCAGCAGAGAAAGAAAACTGCTCAGTTCTGTCCACACAGCATTTTCTTAAGCAATGGAGAGATTTGCTGGAGTTCTGTAGAGGAAATTCTTGCAGTTATACAACAGCAGAAAAAGCAGGGATTGGGAGTGGCTTGGTTTAAATCTTAGACCTGGAGGGTACGCTCTTTGGCTCATACTTGCTGAGGACACAAGCTGGAGCTAGAAATTGCGGGGTGAAAGTTTGGAGCTGAAGAAGCCAAAAGTGGAAGCATGCAAGACAAGGGCGGAGGGATCTGTCTATTTCATCCCACTTCTGCCTTCATCTCCAATTTTTTTTATGCTTTGAAAATCTGCACCAAAGCTCCACTTTTTCTAATTTCTATTTTTGTATTTTAAAAACAAAAATTCAACATGCCTTTCTTTCCAAACACACCTTTTACATGCACTTTCTCTCAAAATTTGCATGCTCTGTTCATATGTATTCTGGGACACGAGCCATCAATGAATAGCTACGTTCTGATCCACAGATAGGTGTGGGGTGTGTGGATCAGGTCAGATCCTATGGGCTTTGGGAACTGTTGGATTTCTAAACTATCCCTCAGAGAAGGAACTGTTCCACTGTTCGGGCAAAGACAGGAAGATTGGCCTCTTGGTATTTATATTAGGACTGGCCATTGCAAAAGAAGACATGCTTTCTTGGACTTCATGACTCAGAATCCCTCAGACAAACTGACCAGGAAGTTTCAGGAAACAGCAGTCCAAAACCAAAAATATTTCCAAGCTCTAGGCTGATCAGTCTTGAGGCTACATCCTCCCTGTTACTCACAGGGACAGTCTATTGCATTGCGGTTCACTACAACACAAGCAGACTCCAAGATCACCAGGTCCATGGCATCTGAGTAGGCTTATATCTCACCTTAGAATTAGAGATTTCCAATTTGCTTCCTGATCCTTGGCAAAGTAATCCATCTAGGGGTGCTTGATCAGCCCTGCAATGCTTCCCTGTGTAGCACATTCAGCACAGCATCCACCAAGGAATCCAACGGTATTTCTGTAGGCAATCCACGAGACCCTTGATCAGTTTCGGTATGAAACAGATACGAGAACTGAAAGCACAGGGCCTGTAATGCACAGTATGGGTTGCGTCATCCCAAACCTTGATCGTAACAGTGGTTGTTATCATGACTGTCAAACAGTTGCTGTTCACATCTTCACAACGCCAGGGCCATTTGCATTTCCATAGGAAGTCTTCAGAGTTTTCCTGGGACCACACAGGAGCTCCCTGGATCTTGGAGAACTACACCTTCTCAAAAGGCCATCCCCATGTTTTTCAATGTTTTTTTTTTCTTGAGCTAAAAAGTAGGAAAGGCCTTTCATGTCCTGTAGGGATCATAATAATTTTAAAAATGAAATATATTTTGAAACAGGGGTGCTAGGACCTTAAAACATGGCAAAATGTTCTACAATTTCTCTACAAAGCAAGAAGGCGGCTGGTTGTGACAAAACCTCTTCCCCCAACCCCATAATTGTGGGGGATAAGTTGGGGTGCTGGTGGGCTCCACGGGTGCTGGGCTTCTATGGAGTCCACCCCTGCTCCAAATCCTCCCCATGCGCCAGAAAGTCTATAAATACCTGCACACTGACACTACATTCCATGTCTCTAATGAAAACTCTGAAGCTACCTTTGCCTTTTGTGAGTCATAAGATATTCCCTGTGAACCTGAAATGGGCCATGTCTTCCTTTTACTTCCATTTGCATTCTCCTGTTTGTTAAAGCAAATGCACCATTATGAAAGGCATGCTCTCCTTGGCATAGACTGATGCCCACGCACACCTGGCTTCTACAGGTATGATCTCTGTTGTAACGCTTGCACGCGAAATGTACCAGACTAGAGATGAAATTCTGACAAAGAGAGATGCCAAACGATTCATTAACCTAGCATCCAGCAGCAGCATGTAATTGCCAAATTAACCGGCTCATGACTGCGCATGTTTAACACTCCTTTGGGCACGTCCTGTTGAAATACCTGAAGTCTGGGAACAACTCTGGACCATCTCTCAAGGCTATGAGCAACAGCACCTTTTCCTATGGGGCTTCCATGGTTGTTGTTACGTGTCATCAAGTCGCTTTCGACTTATGACGACCCTAGAAATGAGTGATTTCCCAAATGTCAACAGCTCTGCTTAGCTCTTCTAGACTCTAACCTGCTTTCACAGAATCTACATATCAGGGTTGGATTAAGTGTTTTCTGGGCAAGACCCTTTCAGACTGAGACACTCCCCTGAGAGGTCTTTAGAGTGTTTATATATTCAGATACTCCAGTACAGCTTGCTTTCATCATGAGCTCTTCTGGTGCATCTCTCGTGCTCAGTGCGGGATAAACTGCACCATCTTTTAAATGGTGGTGGATTTCTTGTGTAAGTCTGCTATTTTAAACGGCTCAGATCCAATGCTACTCCCAACCACAGCAGACCCATTGAATCAGCTGTTCGATTGTCAGTCAATACTTCTGGAACTCTCATAGATCAGGACTACCAGTTAGATTCAAGCCATAATTTTATGTTGCCTTAATTAGTCTTAATTAATTAAGACAGCATCTTAAAATGACTATGCTTAAAATGATTATCTTAAAAGTCTGCATAGTCAAAGCTATAGTTTTTCCTGTAGTGATGTATGGAAGCAAGAGCTGGACCATGAAGAATGATGACCACCGAAGAATTGATGCTTTTGAATTGTGGTGCTGGAGGAGGCTCTTGAGAGTCCCCTGGACTGTAAGGAGAGCAAACCTATCCATTTTGAAGGAAATCAACTCTGAGTGCTCCTTGGAAGGACAGATCCTGAAGCTGAGGCTCCAATACTTTGGCCATCTCATGAGAAGAGAAGGTTCCCTGGAAAAGACCCTGATGTTGGGAAAGTGTGAGGGCAAGAGGAGAAGGGGATGACAGAGGATGAGATGGCTGGACAGTGTCATCGAAGCGACCAACATGAATTTGACCCAACTCCGGGAGGCAGTAGAGGATAGGAGGGCCTGGTGTGCTTTGGTCCATGGGGTCACGAAGAGATGGACATGACTAAATGACTAAACAACAACAACAAAATTAGTTGGAGTTTATGTTTTATGGCTTTAACTTGTTATGCTGCCTTAGAATGGCTTTGCTTTGAAATGTAATATAGAAAGTATTTTGGATATGTAAGCAACTGAAACCATAGCACTCCTAAGAGAATGTCATCCAACCTGGGCTTAAATGTCACTGCTAAAAGATAATGCTATCTGTAGAAGTGGGCAATGTGCACTTATTGTTTTTTAAAAAACATTCTAGACATTTAGCCTCAGATCTCTTTCCCTAGAGGTCCGAGGGCTGCTTTTCCTATGGGGCTTTCATAGAAGCCACATATCCGGACCAGACTCCCTGAGATCAAACTAGGATCGAGGCACCAAACCAACAAATTGCAAAAAGTTTTTACATAGAGTCAGCCCATTGGTTCAATAATCAATCCAAATAGAGAAAGCAGCTGAGAAATCAGAAAAGCCGCAATGAAGGAGCTAGAAAAGATCATCAAGTGTAAAGATGAATCAGGGAGGGTGAGATTTATTTGAAATATGTTGCTGGATGAGAGTTTTGAGGATACCCTGGATGGCCAGAAAGACAAACAAGTGGGTCCTAGATCAAATCAAGCCTGAACTATCTCTAGAGGCAAAAAGGATATAACAGAGACTGTCATATCTTGGGCACATGATGAGACAGTAAGATTTGCTGGAAAAGACAGTCATGCTGGGAAAAGGTGAAGGCAGGAGGAAAAGAGGAAGACCAAATATAAGACGGATTGACTCTATAAAGGAAGCTACAACTTTGGGTTTACAAGAGCAGAGCAGAAGCAGAGCTGTTGAGAATAGGACATTTTGGAGGTTGCCCATTCATACAGACACCATAAGTCAGAGGCAACTAACTTGATGAGCTGGAAGCAACAGGAGTTCCCACCCATAAGTTCCCGTTCTCTGCAGAAACAAAGAACAAATCTATTCCATCTTCTGTAGGACACTCCTCCAGCTGTTTGAAAACAGTTACCATGTCTTCCCTTAATCTCCTCTTCTCCAGGCTAAACATGTCCAGGCCTCTCAAGAGTTCCACATTAGGAACTGAATCTAATTCCAGTTGTGTGTCTCTGCCAGAGCATATCCACTGAATTAATGATGCATTTGTGAGTCAACACTTACGTAAATTACACTGGTTCAATAGGGCCACTATAGTTGGGACTCCCACTTGGCTTCAGGCCTTGGCTTCTGGACACCCTTGCTGCCTTCGTGTAGATATCCTCATCTGTCAATCCCAATCTAACAATGGCAAGCCTAGAACCTGACATAAGACATCACTCCAGATGCAACCTGTGGCATGTCCAATAGAGTGAAATTGTCCTTGTGCCTGGATGTAGTGCAATGGTTAAATTGCAGTCCTGCAGTGAAGGGTCTGGTCACAACCTGAGTTCGATCCTAGGCTATTAGCTGATTTGAGGTTGACTCAGCCTTCTATCATTCTGAGGTCAGTAAATTGAGTACCTAAGTCACTGGGGGGGAAGGTCAATGTGTAGCCCAAATAATTAAATTGTAAACTGCCCAGAGACGGCTTTAAGCACTATAGAGTGGTATATAAGCAGCTTTTTTTGCTTTGCTTTATGTTGCTGTTAATCCAGTCTAATATTGTGGTCTTGTTTTTTAAGCATCTGTATCATACTGCTAGCTGGCTGGATAGTCCAGTGGCTTAGGTATCCAGCTGTGGACAGTTGAGAGTTTGATTCCCCACTCTGCATCCAGTGGGGAAATCGAACTTTCAAAGGTTGAGAGTTTGATTCCCCAGTGTGCATCCAGAGCCAGCCTGTGTGACCTTGGGCAAGCTGCACAAGTCCACCCCTAGAGGAAGGGAAGGGTAAAGCACTTCTGAGTACCCTCTACCTGGAAAACCCTGGAAAGGGTCACCATAAGTTAGAATTGACTTGGTGGCACATGATTATTATCATACCATTGGCTAATGTTCAGCTGTCCGCTGTGCATTTTAGAGACCACATATTACTGGTCTTGAACAAAGTGTTGTACAAAGGTGCAAAACCCTTAAATGACTTGGTGCCAGGATATTTAGAACACTGGCTGGAATCCTGTTGCTTAGTGTAGTAAGTCACAACTACAGTGGTGCCTCAATTTACGAACTTAAACCGTTCCAGAATGGTGTTCGTAAGTCAGAATGTTTGTAAGTCGAATCAGCATTTCCCATAGGAATGCACTGAAAACTGATTAACCCGTTCTGGCTGTTTTTTGTTCTTATGTCAAGGCGCCGTTCTTAAGTCGAAGCATTCGTTCCTATGGTTGATTCATCCTCTACGGTTCCTATGGTTGATTCGTCCTCTACGGTTGATTCGTCCTCTAGCACTAGGGGGAGAAATTTTTTTAACCTAAGATGAACTAAGGTTTTTTAAAAGGGGCAGGAAAGGAGGGGGGGAACACACAGCTTTTAAGCACCTTTAAACCAAGCATCTTTAATCCAAAACCAACCAAACCAAGCACCTTTTAAACCAATTTTTACATTTTAAAATTACAGTACCAGACAGTACCAGGCAGACCAAGTCCATTTCCCGCTTTTTCACAGGGTTTTTTTTTGTTCGTAAGTCGAAGCTCCGTTCGCAACTTGAAGCAAAATTTTGTGAATGGAGCTGTTCATAAGTCTCATTGTTCATATGTAGGGGCATTCGTAAGCTGAAGCACCACTGTAGAGTCAGCCCACTGGATGAGTGGAAATATAAGTTTCATTGATTCAATTGGCCTACTCCAGTTGTGACTTATTACGCTAAACAACAGGATTTCAGCCATTGTTTCCCCCATATGATCCTACCTGAAAATCAAGATCTGCAATCAAGACTGTGATCTGTGTAAATCTGTTTTAAATCTGCTTTTCAACTATCACAGCTCCACCCTCCGCAATTCTGGGATTTCTAGTTTGGTGGGATAGTGAGAATTTTTTACTAGAGGGAGGTAGAGAAACTGCAAATCTCAGATGCGAGAAGATGAATTCATTTATTTTTTATTTATTTAAAATATTTTACCCCACCTTTCTCCTAAGAAAGGACACAAGGCAGCTTCCATCATTAAAACACAGTATTAAAGCTAAAAAGAGTGAATTACTGAAACATTAAATGGATTGATAACATTATGTTAAAAATGTTAGGCAAAAGCATTACGAAAAAGAAATTTAGAAGCAACAAAATATAAAGCATCCCATGTATTGTCTCCTAGACACTAACCTGAAGAGAAAAATCTTTGCCTGCTTGCAGAAGGATAGCAACGATGAGCCAGCTAGCCTTCCTGTGGCAGGGAGTTCCAAAGTCTGGGAGCAGTGACAGAGAATGCCCTGTGAGGATGTTGAGACAGAGAGAAAAACCTCCCCTGATGATCTTAGCCCTGACAATGAAGCCATGAAATTTAAAGTGAAATCAGACTTCTAAAACACATTTGTGTAGAGGCACTCTTGTGAATGCTCAGCTCCCCATAATCCGCCAGGTGGAAACCTGTTGACCTCTGTTGAACACACTGTCCTTTCACCCTTGTATAAACTGGCAGAGTCCCATCAGTCAAGAAGAGAGATGGAGCCGGAAGATTTAGTCGTGACTCAGCTCCTACAGCAGGACAAAAGCTCCTGAGCATTGTTTCCTCTTACTCACGACACAATGGGTAAACAAACCTCTTAGAAACCATAAGTCCACCAAGGCCATTCCTGAGCATGAAACCTTGGGAGCTGGGCACCTGCCAAGAACATCTTTCCATTCATGAGTGCAGTAATTCATGCAATGGGAGTGCTCAAAGTGTCCGGACAGGAAAAGTTTGAATTCCAGCCAGAGGAAGCTTTTGCTTTCAAAATGACTGGGAGTTTAGAAGCACTTTCTCTTTGCTCTAAAACACATTGCTATAAGACGTTCAGGCTTGTCAGCTATCAATCTCTCTCTCTCTCTCTCTCTCTCTCTCTCTCTCTCTCTCTCTCTCTCTGTGTGTGTGTGTGTGTGTGTGAGAGAGAGAGAGAGAGAGAGAGACAGACAGACAGACAGACAGACACAGAGAGAGAGACAGAGAGACACAGAGAGAGAGAGATTGAAATGGCATTTCTTTTGAGAAACACCTACTGTAATCTGTGGAAGTCAATGTTTCTTTTGCCAATGTTTCTTTCTTGAGCAAAGTGGTCAAGAGAGTGGTGGCCGATCAGCTCCAGGCCCTCCTGGAGGAAACGGATGCCCTGGATCCATTACAGTCGGGCTTCAGACCGCGGCATGGTACGGAAACAGCATTGGTTGCCCTGCAGGATGACCTCCTGAGGGAGGCCAACAGAGGCAAAATGTCCTTGTTGGTCCTCCTCAATATCTCAGCAGCCTTTGATACCATTGACCACGCCCCCTGGGGCAGCTCTCCAAGTTGGGAATTGGTGGCCTCGCTTTGGCGTGGCTCCGTTCCTTTTTGGAGGACTGTCCCCAGAGAGTGCAGCTTGGTGACATGGCTTCCGCCTCATGGATCCTCAATTGTGGGGTTCCGCAGGGGTTGATCATCTCACCAATGCTATTTAATATCTATAGGAGGCCACTGGGTGAGGTCATCCGGAGTTGTGGGGCTCGGTGTCATCAGTACGCTGATGACACTCAGCTCTACCTCTCCTTTTTTCCAAATACAGTGGATGCTCTTCTGACCCTTGAGCGCTGCTTGGGGACCGTTCTGGAGTGGATGAGGGCAAATGGACTAAGGTTGAATCCAGACAAGACAGAAATCTTGCGTGTGGCCAGCCTTGGTGTTAGTGGGTTGGTTGACTCCCTCTCCTTTGGGGGAGTGACTCTTCCCACAAAGAGGGAGGTTCGCAGCATGGGTATCTGCCTGGACCCGGATCTCACCATGGAAACCCAGGTGGCATTTGTGTTTGGGCAGCCCATTCACATCTTCGGAGGATTGCCCAGCTGCATCCCTATCTAGACATGGGGGCACGATGCTGATTCAAGCCCTTGTAATCTCAAGAATAGACTACTGCAGTGTGCTCTATGTGGGGCTACCCTTGAGGCTGATGTGGAGACTCCAACTGGTGCAAAATTCAGTGGCCAGATAAATAAGTAGGGTGAAGAAATTCCAGCACATCTCCCCCACTCTGGCTGCCCTTCATTGGCTACCGGTTGATTTCCACATTGACTTCAAGGTTATGATGATAACATTCAGAGCCCTTGGTATCTATCAGAACGCCTGCTCCCAGCCAGATCTGTCCGTAATGCCCATTCTTCACAGGCAGGGCGGTTGAGGGCCTTGACCCCAAAGGAGGCCTGGAGGGAAAGAACAAGAAACCGGGCCTTCTCGGCAGTCGCCCCCCACCTATGGAACAACCTGCCCATTGAGATCTACCTGGCTGAATGGGTTCAAAAGAGCATTGAAGATTTGGCTCTTCCATCAGGCTTTCCCAGAGCATTAAGATATTGGCCCCCCTTTTACCATCCTTTTTGTCATCCTCTCCATCACCCTTTATACCACCTTTATTGCTGTCTGTTTTAATTTACCCTATTTGGCTTGTATTAATTTATTTATTTTTTATCATCTTTTAATATTGTAGTTAATAATGTTGTTAGTCTCCCAGTGTGGCCTGGTTACCAGATGGTGCGAGGTACAAATTCAATCAATCAATCAACCAATCAACCAATCAACCAACCAATCAATCAATCAATAAATGAATGAATGAATGAAAGAATGAATGAATGAATGAATGAATGAATGAATGAATGAATGAATAAATAAATACATAAATAAATAAATAAATAAATAAATAAATAAATAAATAAATAAATAAATAAATAAATAAATAAATAAATAGTCTGAATTATGTGGCATGAAGAAGCAGCGGATATGATTTCAGAACTCAGATATGCAGGTCAGAGGCTATATTCTCCAGAGCTTGGAAAAGTTACTTTTTTTTGGACTACTCCTAGAATACAACTAGCGGATCCACCCATTCTGCAGTCTTAAATTATGAGGTGGCTTATGTCCTGCTTTGTAGAGGTGTCTTGTACTAGAATTGATGGCATTCTCTGTTTGAATGGTATCTGGTCTAAGTCCAGTTTAAAAAGAAGAGCAGGAGCCTTGAAGTTTCCCCTCAGCACCTGGGGGAAAAAAAACCTCAGTGAGCAGAAACACACATCATTGAGTTTTCACCACTAGGGTGAGATGGGCTGCATTTCTTAGTCTGTTATCTAGGTGGTGGCGCTGTGGGCTAAACCACAGAAGCCTGTGGTACAGGGTCAGAAGATCCGGCAGTCATAAGATCGAATCCACGCGACGGAGTGAGCGCCCATCGCTTGTCCCAGCTCCCGCCAACCTAGCGGTTCGAAAGCATGCAAATGCAAGTAGATAAATAGGGACCACCTCGGTGGGAAGGTAACAGCGTTCTGTGTCTAAATCACACTGGCCATGTGACCACGGAAGATTGTCTTCGGACAAAACGCTGGCTCTATGGCTTGAAGAGCGGGATGAGCGCCGCCCCCTAGGGTCGGACACGACTGGACAAAAATTGTCAAGGGGAACCTTTATCTAGGTATATAAACGTGTGTAGATTTCATGCAGATATGTGGCCTCTTTGCATTCTCTCTTTTATTTAATACATTTTATCTTTTGGGGTGTAATGCATAACTTTTCTTGCTGATTATCATATTCCTGAGTGGTCCCTTCTAAATCAGTGGAATACCTCATGGACAAAGTCAAGAGTCTTTGAACTTGGCCTGTCTTTTTCTCCTTTTGCTCGCTCTCTCTCCCCCCCCCCCCACTTTTAGTATAAATACAGCCATTTTGGTCTGTGCGGATAGGACCTATATATGAAAGCTAAAATTATGGCTTGGAAAATATTTTTGCCAAGAAATTTCCATAGGAGCAGGAACAAGCTGGAGTCATTTCTCAGCCTGGAACATTTGCGGACAAATTTCTGACACTTTATTTAGGTTACCAGATTGGGACAGAGGCATCACATGGAAGGATTTCTTTTCCCTGATTTGATGAACATAGACTACACCTTCTCTGGATGGCCTTCCAGTTGACTGGCCTCTAGACAGTGCTGTGTGTGTTGTGTTGACACTATTTTTCCATCTCTTGCTGTGCCAGTGAGCCTTAGTCACTGAAGTGATCCTAGAAAGTTAACACAATTTCTCAAGCACACGATACAAAGAACAAGCCTGTGTCTTTTCCAAAAAACAACAAAAAAGTGCAGGATTTACTTTTTGATCGGTGGACTCTTGAACATCTCTTATAGAAAATACTGCTGCAGCAATAACAATGTTTGTCCAGCGTTTCCATGTGTTTGATGTATGCTTTATTTGTAATCCTTCCAATCTATGCTGAAGCAATTTCTGAATAACAAGTCAATACTTTTACAAGTTTTCAATTAGTAATAATCGTACCTCGGATTAACCTCATTGGCCATGATAATGCCACTGCACAAAAGTATGCAGTGGTGCTGTGAGTTAAACTGCAGAAGCCTCTGTGCTGCAAGGTCAGAAGACCTGCAGTCGTAAGATCGAATCCCCGTGACGGAAAGAGCCCCCGTCGCTCGTCCCAGCTCCTGCCAATTTAGCAGTTCGAAAGCATGCAAAAATGCGAGTAGATAAATAGGTGCCACCTTGGTGGGAAGGTAAATGGTGTTCCGTGTCTAGTCACGCTGGCCATGTGAGCACGGGTGATTGTCTATGGACAAACGCTAGCTCTATGGGTTGGAAACGGAGATGAGCACCGCCCCCTAGAGTTGGACACAACTGGACAAATTGGCAAGGGGGGGACTTTTACAAATCCCATTAAGCCAAGTGGTCTATGCTAGGCAAGACACTAGCCTGAATGTTCAGTAGCATTGAGACTTCACTGCAAGTGGGCTTAAGAATGCAGCTGGCTTCAATGTAATGAAATGTATTCAGATGCCCAGACAAGCATTCGATGCTGATTTGGAGTTACTAGACAATCAGATCTGGGACAAATGTCACTGCAGAGCCAAAGGTGGTCACAGATTAAGTCTGGCTCAGCTGTGATCCCAGTCTACATGAACAGCCCAGCTACTGCCTTGTCTTTTAAGTAGCAACATTTACAACAGAACTGGGATACTTACGGCCCTCTGACTGCAAGCAACACCTACCAAGGATGTTTTGGTGGGACACCTCCTTGCCAGGACTTCTCATCCTCCACCCAGACTGGTTTTCACCAGCAAATGAAAGACGAGTTTCTGCTCATGTCGGCGATGCACCTTTGGAATGGGTTACAGGATCTTTTGTGGTATTCTGTATCAAGTCAAATGCCAATTTTTCAAAATTGCAAATGAACTTCTGGCCTTTGTTGAGTCCTCATTTTGGGAACCCTGCCTTGGGAAATCCCAGAAGCAGAGCATTGGTATCTAGACTCACCAGATTTTCCATCCACAGTTCATAGTTTCTAAGTATCAGTCACTTTATAGAATCTTGACATGTACACTAGAGATAGGAGTGAACCTCAGTTCAGAGGTCTGGCCCAATTCGTTGGCCCGCTTGCATGAGTGTCATGCTGGTATGGTGCCCTTCCCCACCCACCTACCCTGCACGCTCGCTTGTTCCTTGGGCAACGTGAACGTCCCTCCACACCTCCCCAGCATGACTGCCCAGTCAACTTTGCAGCGGTGCTGTTTTCTCTTCTGCCTTCTCCATCGGCCATTCATTCAAAGGCAGAGCTGGAGGAATTCCTGCCCCACCTCCTTGTCCGAGTGGGTGAGTCATGGAGGTGGCGGAGGATGGAAGAAGAGCACACTGCAAAAGGTGAGTGGACATTGTGCTGGGGAGGTGGGGAGGAAAGCATGTAATGCCTAGATGAATGGGCAAGCATGCAGGGTAGGCGGGGGGGAGGTGCCGTTCCTGCACCAACACCTACGTGAGCACTGCTGAAAACTGGGCCAGACCTCCAAACTGAGCTTCATGCCCATCTCTAATGCACACACATCCAAACACATAAAATTACCATTCTTTAATTTTAAGTGCTTTCTACTCCTGGCTCTGGGTAGTCGATCTAGAGTTTCTAGTACGACAAACTTTGTAGTTTGCTCACCCAAAAGGAAAGGAAAATCTCTGAAAGCTTTTCATGTTGACATTTTCCTATGCAATTAGTGTTGTTCTTTTTCAGAATCCAAGGTCATTTGCTTCTAACCAGTTGCTTTGTAACAAGGAACTCTGCTCCTTGAGCAAGTACGAGTACCTTTCCTGACGGATGAAAAACACTACAGTACTATCACGGAATGCCCTTGTTAGTGTCAAATGCCTTAAAGATGTTCGCTTCTTTCACCTGATCTGTTTGAAGATCATCACCATTTCACAATAAACAAAACAAGACTCCCCCCCTCTGCGTGTGTGTGTGTGTGTGTGTTTTGGGGGGGGGGTTGGGTGTGGGTTGTTTTTTTTTTTTGGTCTGTCAACATTTGCAGAATAACTGTGCAGTCCTTCACCTGCAGAGATCACTGTAGAACTCAACAACTGGAAATTCATCACCTCTTGTAAATGCCTTGCAAAGATCCAAATATTTCATCACAGTGACAGCAAGTGAGAAGATAAAGCGAGTAAGTGAGTGATAAGGCCGAGGAATGAATAGATAGGTAGATGGATGAACGACTGTGCATTCTGCTTAGATGATTCCTAATAAGTATGTGTACTTCTGATGATTTTGCAGAAATAGGAAGGCATTTTTGAGAAAGTTATAACTGCCCATGAGCTCATCCTTTCATCTTTCTTCCCGTCAACCCTGTTTTTGCAGGTTTTGGCCGTACCACCAAAATTTGCTGGGGGTGGGGGGAGATAACTGTGTTCGTTTATTGCAATAAAATCCATAGAGGGCACTTTAAAGATGAGTGCGTTTTATCTGGCATAAATTTTCATGGATTGTGGGAGGGAAGAACTCACAGAAATGACTATAGCACCCAGGTATCTTTCGCTGCTTGGCTGCACAATGATCTCTCCTCCTGAGCCCCAATTTCTGGATTGCTGTTTTACCCAATGAAGTGGGTTTTGCCCAGATTTCCCTCATTCCTATTTCTACAGTCAGCTGGTTCAACCCCCATCCACTGCCTGCCCTGCCTCTGAGACATCACTACATCCCACATCGTGACCGCACAAGAGCCCGCTCAAGACCTCCATCACAAGGTCTGCCCTCCGGTCCAAGGCTTGGGCTCTGAAACTTCCATGAATAGGATGCTGCGGTATTACAGGCGATCCACAATAAACTGAATAAGTGATACTGTAATATCAGCAACAGCAGCAACTGAGCCCTTAATTTGCTTCTTTCTATCCAGCAAAGATGAAAGAACAGGAAAAATCAGGAAGTAGCCTCAGGGCTTGACCCTACTGATAAAAAAAACAAAAACAAAACCCACTGTTGTATCAGGTTCTCATTTTTTTACAAAATTTAGGGTACGTATTAGGTACGTTCATGCATGGAGCACTGTGCCAAGGGAACCACTATTTTTGCTCCCTTGTCAGAAGTCCGTTGGATGGATGTGGAATCAATTCATTGGAATCTACATATTCCACACCAGTGAACACCCCACTCCAGATAGTAGGAATTTTAAAAATAGAATAAAAGTACTGGGCTATGCTGCCAGGTCGGCCCCCCTTACTCACTGGCCACCCAACTGCCCCTTTGCCCACCTGGTGGCCCCTCTCACTTTCTGGCCTGTCCATCCAGTTGGCCATTCGCCTTCTTGGTTGCCACCTTACTCACCAGCCACCCCCTGTCTGCCCGCCCAGTTGCTCCCCATCACCACCACCACATGTCCGGCCCCTACCCTTTGCTCGTTCTCTCACCCACACCCCGCCTCTCGCTCATCCACCTACCCTGCCTTCAGGCACCAGTCTCCACGTCCTCCCACTCTCACCCCTTACCCCTTTCCCTCTCATCCTCCTTCCCCTCTTTTTCCATTCTCTCTGAGGCAGCCCTGTCCCCCTGCAGACACACCTGTTAAAGCAGTGGTCCCCAGCCTTGGGCCTCCAGATGTTCTTGGACTACAATTCCCAGAAGTCTTCACCACCACCTCTGCTGGCTAGGATTTCTGGGAGTTGAAGTCCAAGAACATCTGGAGGCCCAAGTGTTAAAGGGTGGTGGTGGTGGCATCAGGAGCAGAATCCACACACCATCTACACGTTTTAGATTCAGGGTAAACTCCATGTGTCTTTAGCCCTATTTTTTTTTTTAAAAAAAAGATCCCTCTGCCAGCAGTGAGAGCAGGCCCTCAGAGAGAGGGAGAAGGAATCAAGGAATCTGAAGAGTACCATTCTGCATAGAGGTTCAAGTTGAAACAAGGGAGGGGACATACTTGAGCCCATGCATTTATCCATTTTTCTCTCTCCCCCGTTACTTGCTATATGTGTTGCTGCTCTATTCAAACATGACCTGGTTTCAACCTCATGGAGGGTGTAGTGGAATGATATTTCCTGTTATGGAAAGTTGCAATTCCCTGTTGTGCAAAATTCATGTCCCACTTGAGGGTTCAGAATGGTCTGGTCCAGTCACTGATGAGGGGTTGGTTGATTCAGGTAACGAAATGGGAGATTTTGCTACACACCACACCAGTGGAGATAAGAGGTGGGAGGATTTTAATAGAGGAAGTAGTACAATTCCCAGAATCCCACAGTCAACGTGGCTATCGGAATTCTGGAAGCTGTAGTTTTTTAAAAAGGCAACGTTTCCTATCTCTTACTGAGATCTATGTTGGACCTCTTTTTCTCTACGCATCTCCTGCTTCAGAAGTTAGTCAGGTGGCTATAAAAAAAAGACCTTCTTTGTAGCACCACTTAAGTTACTCAACAAGAGAGTGCTTTTTTTGTTTTCACTTTTTTTTTACTGCAACTCTCATAATTTTCCAATAGTTCCCCAGACAGGATTCTAGAAGTTTCAGCCCACAAATGCATACCAACTGACACCTATATTTCGCTCACTTGAAGCAGGGCCTTATCTCCAAGACTGCATGGCATTCTCTGACTTTAGCTTCCTGTTGTTAATGGGGAGGGGAAAGGGAACCTTCCTGAGAGTTGTAGTTCTTTGGGAGACACACTCTATAGAAACTAATGGGCATTGGAACTACAACTCCCAGGTAGCACTGTTGCAGCTTCTTCTTTTTAGCATTAACAAGAAGAAGCTAAGGCCAAATGATTTGTGGATTAAATTAATGGGGTGAGGATAAGAGTGAATGCTTCTTTCTCTTTGTGTGTATGTGAATGCCTGTGAGAATATATATGCATACATATAAATGCCTACTTTTGCCCCAGTTCTGCCTGTCATCCAGGCTTCTTCCACCATTGGCCGTTGTCTTGAACCCTGCCAACCATACAAGGCTGGGCACCAGCCATCCCTGATTTCATATGATGAAATTCTAATATAACTGGTTATTTTACTTCCAGCCTAGCCCACTTTTGTTGAGAAAATGAAGCATGGTTGGTGTGACAAACCCAGACCTACTGGGATATGCCACAGTTTCACTAAGCTGCCACCAACCATTCCCTATAAGAAGTCACACAGACCAGGGATGGATTTTTAACAAATAAAAGAACAAGGTTTATTAAATAACACACAGGAAAAATAAAATGATCAGGTGAATAAGATACAGTAACGTGGCTTAGTCTCAATCATACATACACACAGTTTGGTTCACACAGAACACTTAACTTGAAGCACAGACCCTGAACCTATCAGTTCTGGCTAACCATACAGACACCTGAACCTATCAGGTTGGTACTGACTGACACACAGTAGTACCCTGTCTGACACACAGACTCCCACTCAAGCTTCTTCTCTCAGCTCTTCTCCAGCTTCTCCCTCAGCTCTGCATATATATACAGTACAGCCCCTCCTCCTGATGTCCCGCCTTCCACTCCCCATAGGATGGAACTTTCCCTCCAAACCCATGACAGACAGGTAACATCAGTGCTGTATGTAACAGTTGGTACACAGTGGCAATAATCTGCAAACCATGTCAGCCTCAGGTATTGCGAACAGGAAAAGAAAGAACACATAAGGGATGCTTCAGACTTCCAAGGAGCAGAAGGGAAAGTAACAGGAGTGCCTTGATTTTTATCATTTGTGGATTTTGTTTTGAGGCTGAAAAGGAGCTGTCCACTTTTTCTCTTGATTGGACAAATGGTTGAACTGCTGTTCAAAAGAACAGAGAAAGAGAGAGGGGGGGGGAAACAAGAGGAGGGAGGAGACCTCTCTCCAAACCCCATTGCTGTCTTAAACGAAGCCTGAATTGGAACGTTATAGACAACAGGAACAGCAACGGAAGACTCCTCTAGAAGCGCGCGCAAGAGTGGAATGGGTTAAGCTCTATCTGACACAGTCCCCGGTAGACATAAAAATCACCTGAGCCTCCTCTGAAATAAATCAGTGTCCCTTTTCTGCGGCTGCCGTTGTCTGGAAATAATGCAAATGCACCGGCCCGCAGTGACATTGTGCTGCACTCGAAGGATACACATAATAAATTGTCCCCTAATACTGTTAAAGCGACATTTTCTTCTTACTCAATGGCTCTTGAAGTTGAACTGAGCCTTTCTTTCAACAAACATCCTAATATGGTGTCATGTCATCTCGTTTCCTTATTCATCCCACCCCTTCTGCCTTTATACACAGCTCTGGGCCCACGAAATGTATTTTTTTTCCTATTGCATTCATTTTATTGACATAACCGAGGGAAGTTTTTTTCCCCCTCCACTTCTTTCCCTTCCATTTCCTTTCCTTTTTCATCCTTTTTTCATGTAATGATTTTCTTCTGAACAGCTGTCATATCCGATCTTCAGCTCCAGTGCGCGCTCTCTCTCTCTCTCTCTCTCTCTCTCCCTCTCTCTCTCTCTGGTTCTCTCTTTCTTGCATTCATCACCAACACAAAACTGCATACAAAGGTGTGGGGAGGGGTCAATAGACAGGAAGGATTTGTCTTACCAGTGGGAAGCTGATTGTTGTTTGCTACAAAGCATCCCCAGAAAAAGGGAAACAACACATAGGCATCTGTATTATCTGATTCCTCAATGGGAATAGTAACTCAAAAGGCAGCTTCTTCAGGGAAAGATGGGTAGTTTTCAGTGGAATCAAGCCAGTGATAAACTAAACATTTTAAGAGGAAGAGGTCAAAATATTTTACAACTGAGTCTTTCATGTGGAATATTGGGGAAATATTGAAAAGCCTGTGTTATCATTTGTTTTGTTGGTTGGAAGGAAGGAAGGAAGGAAGGAAGGAAGGAAGGAAGGAAGGAAGGAAGGAAGGAAGGAAGGAAGGAAGGAAGGAAGGAAGGAAGGAAGGAAGGAAGGAAGGAAGGAAGGAAGGAAGGAAGGAAGGAATTAGGAGTAGTGGGGATAAAATTCAGGACCAACACAAACGCTTCCAAGTTGATGAAGTGTCTAGAGTGATCTTTCTATTCCAGCACTCAGTTTTTTAAGCCAATATTTGGATGATTGGATATCCACCTCGACTCCTTAATATCATCAGGTCCTTCCATGAGGGAATGAAAGGCACTGTAGTTTTTGATGGCTCAACATCAGACCCCTTTGACATCCGAAGCGGAGTGAAACAGGGCTGTGTCCTCACTCCAACCCTGTTTGGGATCTTTTTTGCTGTCATGCTGAAATACGCCTTTGGAACTGCAACAGAAGGTGTCTATCTCCGGACTAGATCAGATGGAAAGCTCTTTAATCTCTCTAGATTGAGAGTGAAGACGAAAGTCCAGCTGAAATGCATGCAGGACTTCCTCTTCGCCGATGATGCAGCTGTTGTTGTCCATTTTTTTGAAGCTCTCCAACAACACATGAATCATTTTAGCAAGGCCTTCCAAGACTTTGAATTAACCATCAGCCTGAAGAAAACACAAGTCATGGGCCAGGTCATGGACTTACCTCCCTCTATTACCATCTCCACACAAGAATTGGAGATTGTTCATGACTTTGTGTACCTTGACTCAACACTCTCTGACACTCTCTGCCTAGATGTCGAGCTGGATAAACGCATTGGGAAAGCAGCTACCATGTTCTCTAGACTCACAAAGAGAGTATGATTTAATAAGAAGCTAATGGCATATACCAAGATCCAGTCTATAGAGCCTGTGTCCTGAGCACACTCCTGTATGTACTGCAATGAGTCCTGGACCCTTTGTGCCCGGCAGGAGAGGAAGCTGAACACATTCCATATGTGTTGCCTCCGATGCATTTTTGGTATCACCTGGCAGGACAAAGTTCCAAACAGAGTAGTCCTAGAACGAGCTGGAATTTTTAGCATGTATACATTACTGAAACAGCGACATCTACATTGGCTCAGGCATGTTGTGAGAATGGCTGATGGATGGATTCCAAAAGATCTCCTGTATGGAGAATTAGTGCAGGAAAATCACCCCAGAGGAAGACCACAGTTGCGATACAAGGACATCTGCAAGTGAGATCTGAAAGCCTTAGGAATGGACCTCAACCGATGGGAAACCTTGACCTCTGAGCATTCAACCTGGAGGCAGGTGGTGCATCACGGCCTCTCCCAATTTGAAGAGACCCTTGTCCAGCAGGCTGAGGCAAAGAGGAAGTCACAAAAGCAGCAAAATCAGGGAGCTGGACAGGGGACGTATTGTATTTGTCTTCAGTGTGGAAGGGATTGTCACTCTCAAATTGGCCTCCTCAGCCACACTAGACACTGTTCCAAGTCCTCCATACAGAGCGTGTTACCATAGTCTCTCGAGACTGAAGGATGCCTAGTCCTATTTGGAGGAATAGGGGACAAGACTTTAAGATGTTTTAAATGTTTTTAAATTGTTTTTAATCTTGGTTTATAGTCTTCATATATGTTGAAGTGTTTTTAATATGATAATTAGAGATGGGGACCTTGCGCTTTGTACAAAGCACGAAGCACTGCTACCCAGGTGTTCCTAATTCCTCTCTTCCCTCCACCCAGCCAGAGTGGTCAGCTGCCTGGGGAGGCAGGGACAGGCTGGTCGGGCTCCAGTGTTGGTTGCTGCGCTGTCAATGCAGAAGGACTCCAGCTACCTGTGGAGCCTGGTAGGTGGATTGAGTGGCTGGGAAGAGAGAGGAAAGGAATTAGGAACATTTGAGCAGCAGTGCTTCCTGCTTTGCACGAAGCCCCCATCTCTAATGATATTTATAAAATATTTTTTAAACTTGTTTGTTTTATAATTTTAATTGTTACAAGACACCTTGGGTCCTCTGTGGAAAGAAAGCAACAGGCTTTGGAAATAGCATTCTCTGTCTCTCTTGCTTCCTTTGAACAACATCTCTACGATTTGTCCAAATAAAAAATGTTTGCAAAAATTCCCAGTTTCAATTACTAGCATCTATGACTAGAGAATTAAAGAACCTCGTAATGAGGGTGAAAGAGGAGAGCGCAAAAAATGATCTGAAGCTCAACATCAAAAAAAGTAAGATCATGGCCACTGGTCCCATCACCTCCTGGCAAATAGAAGGGGAAGATATGGAGGCAGTGACAGATATTACTTTCTTGGGCTCCATGATCACTGCAGATAGTGACAGCAGCCACAAAATGAAAAGATGTCTGCTTCTTGGGAGTAAAGTGATGACAAACCTAGACAGCATCTTAACAAGCAGAGACCTCACCTTGCCGACAAAGGTCTGCATAGTCAAAGCTATGGTTTTTCCAGTAGCAACATATGGAAGTGAGAGCTGGACCATAAAAAAGGCTGACCACCAAAGAATTGATGCTTTTGAATTGTGGTGCTGGAGGAGGCTCTTGAGAGTCCCCTGGACTGCAAGGAGAACAAACCTATCAATTCTAAAGGAAATCAACCCTGAGTGCTCACTGGAAGGACAGATCCTGAAGCTGAGGCTCCCATACTTTGGCCATCTCATGAGAAGAGAAGACTCCCTGGAAAATACCCTGATGTCGGGAAAGTGTGAAGGCAAGAGGAGAAGGGGACAGCAAGAGGATGAGATGGATGGACAGTGTCATCGAAGCTACCAACATGAATTTGACCCAACTCTGGGAGGCAGTGGAAGACAGGAGGGCCTGGTGTGCTCTGATCCGCGGGACCACGAAGAATCAGACATGACTTTATGACTAAACAATAAGAACAATGACTAAAGATGGGTAAGACCTTTGGAAGTCCCAGAGAGCTGGTCTAATGTAACTGCTGAATGGTTGATGAGGAGATGAGCCTATTCTGTGGGACTGTACGACATCATGAGCCCAACCTCTTAGAACTTTGGCAAGGTATGGGTGAGTACAAGCACTCACATCAGCAATACTGATCTACTTCCTTCCAGATGAAGGAAAAGCTCATATACATCTCTTTTTCCTGGTTTACCCCAGATAATTGCAAATTACAGCAAGGCTCATTGGGATTCACATCCAAATCTCAGTTTTAAAAGCCCCTTCTCAAATAAACCTCCAGGAAACCTTTGAAATTCTTCAAAAAAGATTACACTTCCTTACTAGAGGTTATTTTCTGGAGATATTGGCTAGTATCCTGTTGCCTAGAGGGGAAATCGCATAAGCATCTCTCCTGCTCTAGCAGGCTCCCCGTTGCACAACCAGTAGTGTGACTGATCTTGCAAGCAGTGTGAGAACGTGCAGGTGACATGGAGCCTCCTGCAATGGGAGCAGGGGTGCCTACTAGAGATGGGCACAAATCCAAACATGAACCAGGAATTTCATCGAAAATTGCTGGTTCGTTGATTTGGGTCATTTTGGGTTCGTTCAGACTGGAGAATCCAAACTTTCCAGAACCAGCAAACATTTTGTAATTCCTGGTTCATTTCCCCTGCTCCTTTCCCACTGTCTCCATTGACTAAAAGTCCCAGCTCTCACCCAGACCTTTTGTTCTCACAGTGACTAGCCCTTTATGTATAAAAATCTCTCTACAAGTAGCTAATGCTTTTTTAAAAAAATCTTTACTTACAGTTAAGAGCATAAGAACATAAGAAAACGCCTGCTGGATCAGGCCAAGGGCCCATTTAGTCCAGCTTCCAGTATCTCTCAGTGGCCCCACCAGATGCCTGTGGGAGTACATAAGACCACTGGATACCTGTCTCCTGATACCCCTTCCCCTGCATCTGGCCTTTGGAGGTACCTTCCCTTTAAGTCTGGAGATTATGCATCCCCTCCATGGCTTGTAACCTGTAATGGACTTTTCCTCCAGGAATCTGCCCCATCGCCTTTTAAAGGCATCTAGGCCAGATGCCATCACCACATCCTGTGGCAAAGAGTTCCATAGACTAAAAACACGCTGGGTCAATAAATATTTTCCTTTGTCTGTTTTCACTCTCCCAGTTGTGGAACTTCAGTTGTCATCAGAAGAATAAAAGGGATAAAGAAAGAAAATGCCATCTCAACCATCTTGCAAGACTGAAATCCACCATTCTGGCTGCATGGTCAGAGACCGAGAACAGAGTTTTACATTTCTGCTCAGGATGAAAGTCAGAGAAGAAGAGAGAGAGAGAGCAAACAAAACAACTGGAAGCAAACAAACAGGAAGAAGGAGCAGGGGCTTGCCTCAAGCGCAGGGAGGGAAAAGGACCTTGGTTAGTGGCAAGTACAAGCATATTAGGCTGTGATGCCCCCTTCCCACTGAAACCAGTGTCACATTGCATGCAAGATAGTTATTTTCTCTGACAGTCTCCAGTTGTGCCTAGGTTGGTTAGGATACTCCTACAAATCATTTGGGACATAGCAGCGCTGTGGGTTAAACTGCAGAAGCCTCTGTGCTGCAAGGTCGGAAGGCCAACCATCGTAAGATCGAATTCACGTGATGGAGTGAGCTCCCATTGCTCGTCCCACCTCCTGCCAACCTAGCAATTTGAAAGCATGTAAAAATGCGAGTAGATACTGTAAATAGGTACCACCTCTGTGGGAAGGTCACAGTGTTCCGTGTCTAGTCCTGCTGGCCACGTGACCATGGAAACTGTCTTCGGACGAACGCTGGCTCTACGGCTTGGAAACGGGGATGAGCACCGAGCCCTAGAGTCGGACATGACTGGACTAAATGTCAAGGGGAACGTTTACCTTTTTATAAATCATTTAAGTTTGGAGCAGTATTTTGGACAATTTAGATGCTGAAATTTAAACAAAAATGCTTGGCATGAGTTGCTGTAGCAAAAGGAGGAAGCACCAAGGTAGAAGGAGATTGAGATCTGAAGCCTTAAGGAAAGACAAAACGTCTTGTGGAAATGCCAGTTACTTAGCCCGAGAGAGGGGGCTCAAAGTCACCTCACTGGACTCTTTTTGTTCCCCATCCACCTGCACAAACAGCCCTTTTGCTTCCTGGCAGAGCAGAAGGAGGGTAGTACATCCCGTATTCAACGGGCAGTGTTCTAGAATTTTCTTGTGTTTCCTTTTAAGAAACTACCCCACATCTTCTTTACACTCAGGACTGAGTATGTGTGAATGACTCATTGATTGATTTGTATGGCTTTGATTGGATAGGTCAAGGAAGAGTGGGGGACTGTCCTTTTCCCAGTACTGCACCAGTCAACTATCCCACACACTGCACCAGAACACAGATAGAGTTCTGACTCCTCTCCTCTGAAGAGGCCGGCCACAGAGACTGGTGAAACGTTAGGAAGAAAAACCTTCAGAACATGGCCAATCAGCCTGAAAAACCTACAACAACCATTTCCTATTTTTCTTTTCTTCTTTTTTGTTATGCCCACTTCATTGGCAAAGTCTTTTTTTTTCCTTGCTGTGGTTACCCATGTGTGCTCCGGAGTAGATGGGTAGCAAATGTGAAGGACTTTGATGTGGGCTAGTCAGGAAGCAGGTACACTTCGGCAAAGTAAGCTCCCCTTGGGGAAACCGAGGAAACAGCATCCAGAATCCCAACACACATTTTCCATGAGGCCAGCTCCTAGGGATGTGGGGGAAGGAACCAAAGTTAAGTTAAAAGTCCACCCCATTCCCCAAACGGATGGTGTGGCATCTACAATTCCTGAAACACCAAATTGGTTCAACACAGGGCAAGTCGGTCCTGGTTTATGCAGCAAAATTTTGGAGAAAAATCAGACCAGCTAGTATTCACATATCTCTAGCAATATGTCCATGGGGCCGTGCAAGCCAGTCATAAGGCTGCAGCTAAGATCACCTTTAAATTCCGTCTGGATCCTTGCAGATCTCTTGAGTGTCCTTCGTTTGTTAATTTTCTTTTTTAACCTATCAACTTCGACTTAGCGAACGACATCTTGGTTAAGGTCAAATCCTCATATTATGCTGCCCTTCAAACAATATTGAATCCGTAAAGTATCTTTCAAGTTACGGTTATATTAGAGATAGCTATTGACTTCCTTCTTTTTTATTGCACCATAAAACATGTTGTAGCAAAGTTTAAAAAAAAAAATAAAGGTTTACTTTGCAGCAGAGAATTCATGGGTAGCATTATAGCTGACTTTTCAGGTCCTGGGCCACACACTGGGATGCTCGCGTTTCTCGGGATATTCTGGAAACCAATTAACTCTCCTCCAACCAGCAATGCTGACATGTTTAATTAGAATACACTCTTTTATGCATGTCTATAAGTAGATGCTAAAATGGTCCCCTGGGTCTTTGGTTGTATAATCAAAATACAAATGAAAGGTTATGAGCATCCATTTCTGTGCTTTATTGTTTTGTGCCAAGAATCTGCGTTCTCTGCATTGATTCACAATTGGTTGGAGTCTCTTCTGTGTCTCCTAGACTGAAGAGATAACGGCCTCTGCTTTCCTCTTTCAATCCACCTTGTGTAGATGTCAGCCTTGGTGTTAGTGGGGTTGGCATGAGCTATGTTCCAAAAAGCCTGGCATGTACTGACGTTCCATGGCTGCCAGGAGAGCCAGCTCATTGGGAAGAATTTGGCAAAGCCATGCACCACCAATATAGCTGAACCAGAATCAAATCCAAGGTTAAATTAGGAAAGGAGGCAATGAGCAGAGAGGGGGGTGGAATAATACCTATCAGTTCAGAGATGCACTCCCAAATCCTCGGGTGAAGGCTGAAGAGTCAGCAGGTGGTAGAAGGACAATTGCTTAGGCTTGCCAATTCTCTGAGATTAGAGAGGGACACAAAGCACTTAGTTATGGGTAATTGTAACTCATCGGCAGAGTACCAGAGGTCTTGCTCATTCCTTACCCTCACCCCTGCCAACTCCCCTACTCACCTGCCAACACCCGCTGCCCATTCCCTCCCATTGCGTAATCTTCCAGTCCCAGCAGGAGCACGTACTTTTGTTCTCTGCCTCCTCCAGCAGCTGCCCACTCACAGGCAGCACTGCAGAAATCCTTGCCCCACCTCCTTGTCTGAGTGGGCAGCTGCTGGAGGAGGCAGTGAAGGGAAGTCTGTGTTCCTGTCAAAACTGGAAGATTGTGCAATGGGGAGGGAATGAGCAGCACGAGCCAGCCAGTGAATGGAAGATTTGGAGGGGATGAGGGTAGGAAATGCCAAAGAAATACGATGACCTGGCACAAAGTGCTTCGTGGCCATCTCTAGCTGAGATTTCAGGGCCAGCACATGAGATCTTGGAGCAGGTCCTTGCTGGGGCCACACTGGAATAGCAAGTTGGTGCTAAGAGCATGAAGCAGAGTCAAAGAAAGTGGGCCGGACACAAATGTAATGGATAATTCTTTGAACATTTCTGCAGGCAAAGTACATCTCAATTCTACACATGTCTCTTGCAGGGTAGACTCCAGTACAATAACTTCCTAGGCTGCAAATCAGGGCTCAGCTCCATGTAATAATGTGGCGGTCATTAAAGAGCTTATTAGCTGGCTGCACAGCTGAGTGAGATGGGTACCTGGCTGTGAGCCAGAGGATGAAAGCTCAATTCCCCGCTATGTGTCCCAGGAGAAGGGCCACCCTATATAGACTTAGGCAAGCTTCACAGTCCCAAGATACCCCCAAAAGAAGAGAATGAATGGTGAGCAGCTTCTGAGTACCTGAAAAGTGTCGGCATAAGCCAGAAGTGACTTGCTAGCACACAATTACTCTTATTAAAGAGCTTGTTATTTTTCTTCTCCCATCACTGATCATGTGCAATGACAGGCAAATACTCTTTCAGATGCATGCTCCCCTAATAGGACACATTGCTACTGGAGGCCAGAGGTTCCCTAACCCTGTTCTACATCAGTTGTTTTTCAGCCATCCACACTCAAAACTTGACCCCAAAGGGTGGTAGGTGCCAAAGGGAGGTCTGATGCCTTACATCAGTGGTCCCAACCTTGGGCCTCCAAATGTTCTTGGACTTCAACTCTCAGAAATCCTGGCCAGCAGAGGTGGTGGTGAAGGCTTCTGGGAGTTGTAGTCCAAGAACATCTGGAGGCCCAAGGTTGGGGACCACTGCCTTACATGAAGGCTCAGTCCTCAGGATCTACAGGTAGATATGGAAAAGACTGAAAACCTAATAATCAGTATGCTAAGCTAGCTAGATAATTGACCTCTGTTGAGATTAGGTTGCTTCCTTAGGCATGCTGGGCTTAAAGTGTGGGGGAGGACTTTTGTGCACATACATACACAAGGACTGAGCCTTCATGTAAGGCAGTGGTCCCCAACACGTATACACACACACACACACACGTACACACACACACACACACACACACACACACACACACACACACACACACACACACACACACACACAGACACACACACACACACCACACATTATTTTTAGGGTCAGGTGTAGATATGGGGGTATTTGTATTTGAATATGAATATCCCCCCCAGGTTCAGATAATGAGGGTCAGGCCCCCTGGGGCCAGACTGACCACTCACAATTCTGGCGGTACCACTGGCTTCACAGAGCCTGTTGCTCCGTTGCTCGCAATGGATTAGCCACTCTGCAACCGGGCAGAGAGCCTCATCATCCTGCCTTCTGCTAGGACTGGCTAACCTGTCGCGGGCAACCGAAATTGCACAAAACTGGAGAAATGCTCAAGATCTTTCAGTAAAAAAAATTTTGAGAACAGAATCTGGCAAATGGTTCTGAATGGAAAAGCTGACCAATCAAATTAAAATATATAGAGGGGAAATAAAACAGGATAAATTTATGAAAACCTGGCAACCATTAGTAACATATGGAATTGGCTCAAGAAAAGAAGAATGTGATATGGGAGGTAATTTGGATTGCTAGCATGTAATGTTTTTAAAAGAACTAGTTAATTATGTTAAAATATGAACTAGTGGATGTATAAAGAAAGACAATCTACTGAAAGACTATGTAAGTAATGAGATACTATTGTACTACAATTTTAATTTGCCTTGTCATGCTATGGATGTTAACAAAATTTAAAATTAAAAAGAAAACCAGCCCGAAAGACGTACAACCACCAGTTACCTTTGTTTCCTAAATGATATATGGTTGAAAGGGAAGAAAAATCCAAACACAGGATTGCTGATTATCAATGGCTTCCATTCATCTCTATGGCACACATTTAGTGCATCACAATCTGACACTCAGGGTGTGAGAGAAAATGGTGTTTGACCAAAACGGAAAAGGTCTCTTTTCTTCTATATGTCACGGTCCCTCAGACACAGCTCGCATGGACTGTTCCACAAGCTATTTCCCCGCCTGATGGCCCCTCCGCAGTCAAGAAAGGCAACACACAATGGTGTCGCTCTGGAGATGTATTTGGCTCTACTCCAGCGATGTCCTTGGGCACCAGGCTCAGCAGGTGCTGGGCAGGAAGCGGGCAGTGCCAATGTGCAAAAATTGTGTATGCCAAGCAGACTACCCTATATCCCCTTAGGGGTCTGCTGCACTCAAACGTGATGGTTGCTGAAGGCCATTCTCTCTTCACCGAAGACTAAATAAGATTCTTCTTCCTCTTCTAAAGAGGAGTGGGAAGACACCATCATGCCCTTTACCTCAGGCACGAAATTGCCTTGAGCTGGACCACCTTCCAGTGGGTTTTGTGAGGCAGGAGAAATTTGCATCCAAGCCTAGCCGTCCCATTTTTATACCATCCATTATACCAAGAGTGGACAACCTCTTTCAGTTTGTGGGCTAAATTCAACTTCAAAATGTTCTCATGGACTACATGGTGAGTGGAGCCAATGGCAAAACAGCGGGAACCCAAAATAGCTTAAAGTTTTTACCGTCTGCAACTTAGACCAAGGAGAAGAATTTCAAGCATGTAGAACTTTAGAGGTGGCCAGGCAAGGAACTGCACAAAACATGGGAAACCACCAAAGAATTGTTCTATGGCCTTTGGATGGGCGACACAATAGCTGCATCACTCTTCGATTAAGCTTTTTTCTCCAGAGCTAGCTTGTTTGCCCGATTTCTCACAACCAGGGGCAAATTAATAAAGAAATGTCAGGTACCATTCTTTTCTCATCCTTCCCTACACCCTCTTTTATTCTACATGCTAAGAACGAGCCACCACTTAATTGCCTGATTTGATCTATTTCATTAAAGCTCTTTTCCCCTCTACTTCAAAAGGTTAATGCCACTCATATTTTCTCCTTTTATCTTCTGGCTTCACATAACACCGTGGAACAAGGCAGAATAAGCAGTTGTTCCGGCGAGTCATCATTCATTCCAGCTGAGCAGCGGGGCTGGTTGTAACTCGGGCTATTTTTAAATACAAAACGTAATGAAACCGGCTAAAAATACAGCATCGCATCAAGGCCAGACAAATAGAACCTCAAAAGGCCTGCGCAACAATTAGCTCCTGGGCTCTCCAGAGCTCCAAGCTTTGATGTGTAAATCTTATGACTGCCAGGATTGTTCTTTGCCATTAGGCCAGTCCATTGGTTGTCACTTAATGGCTTTATTAGAAAAAGATCCTTGGCTATTTAAAAAAAAAACACCAAAAGGCATAATAAGAAGCTAAAGATCTAGGCTAGCAAAAGAGGCAGTCATGGAACGGATCCATCTGCATACCCTAGTGCCCATCCAAAGCTAGGAAAATGTACTTTCACTCACCTGAAACAAGGACTGTTTTCCAAGCTGCTTGGTTATATGGAGCCTACTATTCATGTTGCTTCATTGGCTATGCAAAAGCCTTTGACTGTGTCGACACAACAAACTCACTCTGGCTCACTCTCCCTAAGGAAGAGTGCCCTAGGCAATGCGATATGTGTATTTCCCCTGTGAAAAGAGCAAATAATCCTTTTGGAAGCTGTGTCACTCCACCCCAACCAGTGGTGAAAATGCAGGGAACAATGAATTGTGAGCAACAGTTTCCACCCAGTAATAGGAGAAGTTGTCTTTTTGGGCTACAAAGCCCAGATATCCCATCCAGCATGCCACAGTCCAAGAGCTGTCCCCTTGGTCTTTGTCCATACCCACCGGACTAGGGATGATATGTAGTCAGAACTGGAATGACTGGGGTGGCAGAGGATGGTGTACATAAAAACCTGAAACAGAAGCTGTTATTTCTGTGAACCAACCACTCCCAGCACCTCCTACCAAAAATCCAGCATGATGCACGTCTGAGAGTTCCCAGTGTAAATCGACTTTGGCCATCTCATGAGAAGAGAAGACTCCCTGGAAAAGACCCTGATGTTGGGAAAGTGTGAGGGCAAGAGGAGAAGGGGACAACAGAGGACAAGATGGTTGGACAGTGTTACCGAAGCAACCAACATGAATTTGACACAACTCTGGGAGGCAGTGGAAGACAGGAGGGCCTGGCATGCTCTGGTCCATGGGGTCACAAAGAGTCGGACACGACTAAATGACTAAACAACAGCAACAAGTTAATGCGTATATTTGCTACATCCCTCGGCTTAACTGCCTGCTCAGCTTTGCCTAAAAGTATTCCAACCATGTGGTTCCAAGCTCACATCACATTCCTTTGGCACCTGCGCCCACTGCTCACCCTTCCCATAAGCAGCTATATGTATTGTCGACAGATCATATTGCTGTGTCAAGCTTTTCAGCTCAGCAGACAGTATAGGGCCCTATTTATTCCCCCAAACAAAGAAAGGGCTTTAAGTCAAACGAATTGCTGGCTCAGCTGACCTTTCTTGGCAATATCAAGCCTGAGAACATGCTGATATGCACAACCTGCTCTCTCTTTTTTCTTTCTTTTTTTTTAATGTTACAGGGATATCTCCAAGACATCCTAAGGTCTATGGATTATGACTTCTCAAACATATCTCGGGACTCATAAGCACTCGCAAAGGTGCTGATTAATCTTTGGGTATGAATCAAAAAAGGAAAAAAAATGTGAACAAGTGTCACCCTTTTTTGTCCTTTGGTTTTGTTGTTAAATCATTCGTTCATGCCACTGTTGGATCTCTGACACACACACACTCTTCCACAAAATTATTTGAGTGCTTTCAGGATTATAGCTCACATACCTATCTGGAGATTGGTCCTTTGGGGCTAAAGACTATTTGCTTAGGAAGGGGGCAAGTGAGCAGACATGTGGAAATAAAAGAAGCTTCTTCCCGATATTTGCCACATCTCCTGCTACAGGTTCCTTGTGTAAATTTCAAATGCTGGGGTTATTCATTGGTGATGTGCTTCATATGCAGAACTTGGAAAAGTTACTTTTTTTGGGGACCACAGTTCTCATGGCTGGGGGCTGAAGTCCAAAGCATCTGAAGAGCCCAAATTTCCTCATCTCTGAATGAAACTCTTCCTGCTGCTAAAAACGCATATTGTGTTTTGCGCAATTAGCATTGCATTTAGTTTAATCCATAGAGATCCAGTAATTCTGTTCTCTAAGGATTGTGGGAAAATCCATAGAATGAGAACCTATTTCTCTAAATTTAGAAACAATTATAAGGCGTTTTTATGAAGCTTCATGGGAGTTCTACAATACTTTTTTCTTTGATTCACAACATATTCCCTTCACATTGTTTAGATCGCAGGTTTGCATCCACACACCTAATCATAAGGATGCTTTCTTCCGTAACTCATGGGTGCGGCCACATCTGGAATATTGCTTACAGCTGTGGCTTTCTCATTTCAGAAATATACTTAAAAAAAACTTAGGAACACAAAAGGCAAAATGATTAAGGTTGTGGAAGCCACTTCCTTATGAGATTAATGCAAAACCACTTGAGGCTTTTAATTTCAGGGGGAGGAAGAATGATGAAGTGGGTCACGGGGACACTCTTATAAAATTATTAATGTCCTAGAAAGAGAGAGAGACAGAAAGATTACAAGAAGAGAAAAATAATATAAAAGGTTTTGATTTTCACTGTGGATCTGTATATATTTCCTGTTCTATGACCTTGCGAATTTATTTTATCTTTGTGTTCATTTAGAAGATTTTTAGGCCACTTTGTGGGGAATGAAACCCACTCTTGGTGGCCCAGAAGATAAAAACAAAAGTGCAGTAAAGATCAGAGTTAATAAAAGTCAGCAACAAGAACACAGTACATGCTCCAACCGAAAGAACACTAAAACTCAAAGCAATTGCAGTTAAATAACAAACAGCAGTCCTGTTAAAAACATAACTCACAATGCAATCTTAGGGTCTCAGAGTAAAGTGGCCACCTGAGAAGGAGAGCAGGGTTTCTGGTCTTTTAATAGTTGTGTGAAAGAGGGTATTTCAACAGGTGGAGTGTGCTTGTCTCCCGGCCCATCTCCCACACACAGAAAGCCTGGTCTCATTTCACCTGGCCACTATATCTTAAAGACAGCATCCAAGGGGCCACAGCACAGATTTTAAATTCCTCCTTGAGGTGAGAGGCAGAGAACTGATGTTAGAGGAAGAAATGAATATTGTTTGCCTCTTCGATGTCCAAGAGAGAATTTGAGGTACAGGGTAGGGTTGATTAAGAATGCGTAGGAATCAACTCCCTCCATCAGATCCCTCACGGTTTTGAGAATTTTGACTAACGGGAAATTGCTCTGACAGTAAATCTCCAGGGTGGAAGAACAGACTAACTAGGAAGTTGTAGACCAACTATCTGTGGAGGCAACAGTCCTCCCCAAACCTTCCCTGCCTGGATTTAAATACAGTGGTGCCTTGCTAGATGATGACAATCCATTCCACTGAAATCGCTGTTTAGTGAAATCATTGTCTAGCGAAAAGCATTTCCCCATTGGAATGCATTGAAACCTGTTTAATGCATTCCAATGGGGAAGAATCATTGTTGTCTAGCAAAGAATGGCCATAGGAAAGCTGCTTTGCGAACCACCGATCAGCTGTTTAAATCACTGTCTTGCGAAGCTTAGGTCCCAAAAACACCTGCTTTGCGAGTGCGGAGGGAACCGTCAAAATTGTCGTCCAGCAAAAATCGGTTTGCGAAGCAGGGACCAAACATTGTCCAGCGAAATTCCCCCATAAGAATCACTGTTTTGCGAATCACTATAGCGATCGCAAAAAGTCAATGTCTAGTGAAAAAACTGCCATGTGGGGTAACTGTCTAGCGAGGCACCACTGTAATTATGCTTGTCAATCAAACTGTGTCATGATTGACTTAAGTCCAGTAGATGTCACAACTAGACCTACTGAATCAATGGAGCTTACAGAGGAATTGGATCACCAAGTCCCCACTGATTCATGGAGCCAATTCTAATTGGGACTTACTTCTGGATTTCAGCCACTATGCTCCATATTAGAGATGGGCACAAACCTTGGTTCAGAGGTTCATGCCGGTTAGGCCCTGAATCCCCCACTCACCAGCTGAAGCATGTTCCTGTCCTCTTCCTCCTCTCCTCCTGTCTCCGGCAGGAGCATGGGCTTCCCTGCCTCACCTCCTTGCCCACTTAGAGAAGGAGGCAGGACAGGCAACCCCATGCTCCTGCCAGGGACTGGTCGGACAATAGAGGAAGGGAGTAACACGCTCAGACTAGTCATTGGCTGGGGAATGGGGGGAAGGGAACATGTGGTGTTGCACCTACAAACTCGCACAAACCTCCGAAACAAGGTTCATGCCCATTTCTGCCCCATATATATATATGAAAATTACCATCTAGCCCAAGTTAAGTATATTTAGTCCTCCTCATTCCTATGGACAACTGAAGTGCATGTTTTAATACCGACTCCCTTACATGACTAGCTTATGCTGTGAACTTTTCCTGGGCTCTGGTTTCATCAAACATGCCACCGAACCATTTTGAATACAGCTGGTCAGTTTGTTCTCGGTTGATCCATCCGGCTCTGATCTTAGCACCACCCAAATGCATCCAAACTCATGTTTAGAAACCAATGTCTTTCCCTCCTCCACACAATATCTTTGCCTGTCTTCTGGAGATTGTGCCCAAGCTGAAAAGATCCTACAGTGCCTGTGATGGGTGGTGTGAGTTGTGAGGAGTGGAGGAAGGACATCAGCCTCCATGCCAGCTGTTTTGGTTTGCTGCAACAAAAACAACAAGGATGGCCCATTTGGTATGGTATAAGCTACACCCAGGGTGGTATAGTGAACAGAGTCACAGATGAGGACTCTGGAGACCAGGGTTCAAATCCCCATTCAGCCAAGGAAATTCACTGGAGAGGGTAGAACTGGTACTTCTAAAATGCTCACCTGCTTTGAAAGCCCTATTTGGGGTCACTAGAAGCCAGTTTGGACTTGATGGCACATAACCAACACCACAACATACAGTTACCATGGACCAGAACCTGCATCATGGGATGAAAATTATTTTGGTCTCCAAAGGTTTACATCATGATACCTTTGCAGGTCCTGCAAGGTGGCCCAAGACTCTTGGTATGCCAGCACTACACCATTCCCTCACTTTAGCATCACTTTAGCTAAAGATGATGGATGGAGCCATGGAGAACAGATGGAGCCATGAGAGCTAAAGTGATATCAATCACTTGATATAACTGTAATTTAGATGCACCTTTTGTTACACTAGCTGGGTCTTCGCTATCTTTTCTGCACTGGCTAATATTTCATCAATAGGACCCAATGAGAGGTGGCTAAGAAGAAGCCTCCAGGTGTTGAGATGTAATAATAATAATAATAATAATAATAATAATAATAATAATAATAATAATAATAATAATAATAATAATAATAATAATAATAATAATAACAACAACAACAACAACAACAGCAACAGCAACAGCAACAGCAACAGCAACAGCAACAGCAATAACAATAACAATAACAATAACAATAACAATAATAATAATAATAATAATAATAATAATAATAATAATAATAATAATAATAATAATAATAATAATAATAATAATAATAATAATAATAATTTCATGGGTCACGGTGGTGTGTTGCTGCTAATAGTGACGTGCTGTTTGTGCCTCTGAGCGTTCACCCAGCTGAGTGGATCCCTGTGAAAGCAACCAGTTTTCCACCATGAAATTCCACCCAATTTCACTCATGGGAAGATAAACCACCCGTTGGACTGTGGCCAGCACAATTTAGCCACTGAGAAAGATTTTTCAGCCACTGAGATCAACTGAGACGTGGTTTGAAACCACATTGCTTCTTCGATTCTGGAACTGAATTGTTGATGGTTTAAAATGAGTTTGTTAACAAGGGGATCCAAAAGTGTTTCATTAAGAGGTTTCTCAGAACTTCTCAAAACTCTGTTTTTATTAAAGCTATACTACAAATGCAATACATTATTACCGCTCTCTGGATATTTTGTGATTGTAAATGATTGCAGGTGAACCTTCTCATGTTCTTACTGCGTGGCTTTTAGAATCACTCAATCTCTTCAGGTCTGTTTTTGTTTTTTTGCCATTGTGGGCCCATAAGTCCTTCTACCAACAGTTGGCATGGTGTCACACAGACGAAGCTGCCTTCTGCTGCTGCCAGAACTTGTGAACCGAGGAGACTCACACACTTCCTTGTGCAGTACTATAGGCCCAAACAAGTACATGCATCTACTGTTAACCTCTTCACACTTGGCTTATTGGTGCAAACATGTTACCTAAGCACCACACACATGCAAACAACTTCACAATGAGCAATGAGCCCTGATTCCAGCTGGAAATGGGTGGACATGGACACCTAGACTTTAAAGCCAGCTCACTCATAAAACCCAAGCTTTCTTCTTCTCTAGCATTGCTCATCTTGCGCTTCTTCCTGCCTGCCTGCTGACAGGAAGCATAGCCATTCCCAAAGATTTCAGCAAGAGATCTGGTGACCCAACTAGCCAGAACAGACAGTACTACAGTCCAACAACATCTGGAGGGCCACATGTTGATATCTGGTGCAAAGAACCAACCTTGGGTCTCCAGATGTTCTTGGACTACAAGTCCCAGAAATCTTGGCCAGCACAGCTAGGTGATGAAGGCTTCTGGGAGTTTTTAGTCCAAGAACACACGGGTTGTCCAAGGTTGGGAACCCCAGCACCAGACTCTTCTCCCGGGCAGGTGATAAAGATTGAATCTGTGTATCTTCCAGAAACTGCGTAAGGCTGAAACTGCTTATTGGTCAGTATAAACGAGAGAAATAAAGCAGTGCAATTAGTGTGTGGTTATCTCTCTCCTGAGCTCTTAGGGAGGGTGAGTTACCACCCAGCAAATGAAATGAATGAAATCTTATACCACTGGGTGCTTAGAAAAAAAGTGAGTAATAAGAGTCACTACAAGGGTATATATTAAGACTGGACCTCAACAGATGGGAAACCCTGACATCTGAGCGTTCAGCCTGGAGGAAGGTGGTTCAACATGGCCTCTCCCAATTTGAAGAGACACTTGTCCAGCAGGCCGAGGCAAAGAGGCAGTCATGAAAGCAGCAAAATCAGGGAGCTGGACAGGGGACAGATTGTATTTGTCTTCAGTATGGAAGGGATTGTCACTCTCGAATTGGCCTTCTCAGCCACACTAGACTCTATTCCAAGTCCTCCATACTGAGCACATTACCTTAGTCTCTCAAGACTGAAGGATGCCTAATCCAAGGGTATATAAAATTATGCCCACTGCGGAGGAAAGGGATTGGGGGAGAGAGAGACTGTTATTAGTGAAACTTTGAATCATCCAATTAAGCAGAAGGGTGAGGAATTCAGGACAGGCAAAAGAAAGAACGTCTTTACACAGAGCATTATAGAACTGTGGAAGCTGCGAGGAGGGTTGGCTTCCATCCTGGACAGATTTGAAGGTGGTTAGATAGGAGTAGCAAAGAGAGGGCCACATTTATCTGTGCTCCCAGAAGCAGAATGCCTCTGACTACCTTAAACATTTGCTACCTTTTAAAAATATTATTAAAAATATTATTTAATATTTAATATTTAATATTAATATTATTTAAAGAGAAATCGTTTTCTTCCAAAATATATATTTTAAGAAGGGAGGTGTGAATGGAAATCCAAGATAAGCCTTCACATCCAAGGAAACAAAATGGCTGGAGTGATGACTTCTGTTTTCTCTTTAAAACCCCTTCTTGCTAAGACTCTAAACACGGGTCTGCAGGAGGACGTATCTCAGCCTCAGTTCCCCAGATTGACAAAAATAGATACATCCTCTCCAATCATAGGTCCTGTTTAAAGAATTAATGATAGCTCATTTGCTTTCACTGAAGCAGGATTAAATATATATTTTGAACTATCTCTAACAGATGTTTATCCAAACTGCTATTTAAAAGCTTTAGAAGATGGGAACATCACAACCTCGTCCGCTTATATGTGCATTCTTGCGGTCGGAAAGTTTTCTGTACCTTTTAAAATCTCCTTCGGCTGTGGATGGCCACTCTGAACGAACAAATTGAGCCCATCCACATTATATAAAACAAAAGAAACTTGGAAAGCAGCCCCAGCATTAATTCTGTCTGCACAGAAATAAGGGGAAACTTCTCAAAGGCTGAGTCTTGAGGCGGAGAGAGGCATGATCTGATGACGGAGATCAGCATGGGAAAAACGCCTGCAGCTAGTAGCATACAAAATGCATGTCATCAGGGTACAGGCATAGCGTTGATACTGTGTAGCTCTTTATCTAGAATTCCCTCATAGAAGTTTCTTTTGTACCGAGTAAAGACACTGATTGAGTGAATGAACAGCATAATAATTAAGAATTATGATTAAGATCCCGTAGGACATCAGAAGAGTGTAAGGTGCCACTGGCAAGGATCTCCTGCCTAATGAGTAATACTTTAAAGTTCTTTCAAGCTATTTGTTTATTTAAATGGTAACTGGCCAATTGGTCCAGAATTTGGCGGCCAGATTAATAACTGGGGAAAAGAAATTCCAGCACATCTCCCCCACTCTGGCTGCCCTTCATTGGCTACCAGTTCGTTTTTGCATCAACTTCAAGCTTATGATGATAACATTCAAAGCCCTAAACGGTTTAGGACCTTGGTACCTATCAGAACGCCTGCTTCCACCCAGATCTGTCTGTAATACGCATTCTTCACAGGCAGGGCGGTTGAGGGCCTTGACCCAGGAGGAGGCCCGGAGGGAAAGAACAAGAAACCGGGCTTTCTCAGCGGTCATCCCCCACCTATGGAAGATCCCCTTGGCACCCTCGCTGAATGGGTTCAAAAGAGCATTGAAGACCTGGCCAGGATTCCACCAGGCTTTCCCAGAGCATTAAGATCTTGGCCTCCCTTTTACCATCCTTTTTGCCATCCTTTCCATCACCCTTTTTTTACCACCTTCATTGCCATCTGTTTTAATTTACTCTATTTGGTTATGTATTTTTTTTAAATTTTATCGTGTTTTAATATCGTTGTTTATAAATAAATAAATAAATAAATAAATAAATAAATAAATAAATAAATAAATAAATAAATAAATAAATAAATATTAATCAACGTGAACAATTATAACAACAACAAAATGCTGCGCCCAAGACCTCGGGCAACAGCACTCTTATGGTAATTGCTTGTAGAATTGCAAAGTTCAAGAGACCTTTTGAATTCAAATTCGGGGGGGAAATCCAAGATTATCAACTGCATCAAGTATCCATAACATAGAAGAATCAGCTCCACATGCAAAGCCTTCAAAACTGTAGAATGAAATAGCAATCCAATTGCCTGTACATGAATTCACTACATGGATTCACCTGTCCAACGTATGCTTATAGGAACTATACGTAGACCAGGTTGGCAAGGACCTTAGCAGTCTAAGTGGCAATAGCAGCTCTGGCCTCTTCAGTTCTCCCACTCTTTCTGATTCAAACCTCTGTTCAAATCCCTGCTCTTCCTTAGTCCCACCCCTTTGGGCTGAACCAATTTCCATAGGGGTTACAAGTGCACACACTGCTTGCAAATAAGCAGAGATGCCCATTACACAGTTTCCATAGAGGTAGCCAGGCTAAAACATTGCAGCAAAATAACAGAAGGTCTGCACCAGGGAGAGCAAAATGTGTCCTAGGAGGTGCGTGTTTTCAGCTCACTGGACTCCTGTACTCCTACCCACCAAAAATGCTTGTCCTCCGCCAAAAACAAGGGGGTTAATCACCACTCTTAGAATCACCCACAAAACAGTGATTATCTTTTTGAGTAGAGGGCAACACCCAAAAATACAACTTTCCCAAAACAGAACCTTTATTTCTATTCGTTTTCGTTCATTGTGTTCACTATTCCGTCCCACTCTTCAGCGTATCCCCCTTCCTTCTTCCTCGAGGGACTGGACGTCCTGCTGCAGTCCTGTATTTAGTCCTGGCAAGGGGCTAGATAGTATAACCCTCTTTCTACAAGAGAGCTTAGTAACCCTACGTGAAGGCATGCGCACCTCATTTTCTCCTCACAACAACCCAGTGAGTTAGGTCAGGCGAAGGAGGAGTGGACTTCCTCGTGGTGTGTGGCAATCCCACGCCTGCCTGTTTGCATTTCTCTTTCTCTGAAAGAACATTTCTAGCCGTTCTACCCACCTGATCTGTTCCTAATAAGTCACAGATGCAAGAGAGCCATCAAGAAGCTTCAAGAGCTGTCAAAAAGAACGCTCTCGCTTTCTCTCATTTCCAGGAAAGACCGTTGTTTTCTTCTGTCAAGTGCTCAGGGAGTTGTTCCCACTGAGGAGAGGCTGCATCGAAGGATGTCAAGCATTACCCTACAATCAGCCTTGTTTAACTCATCCATTGCTCCTCGTTTGCATGTTGTCAAGTAGGGAAAATTGGAACAGAGGCAAATAAGAGTGACCTCTTGTAGACTTGAGCCCTTTTTTCATCTTTTGCAGAACGGGGCAATAATACCAACTTGCAAGAATTCTGAAGAAAGGCAAGACCTATGTGCTGGACTTACAAATAATTCATTAGTAATACAGTATTATCCCAAACTGGAATTAAGATTGCCGGAAGAAATATCAACAACCTCAGATATGCAGATGATACCATTCTGATGGCAGAAAGTGAGGAGGAATTAAAGAACCTCTTAATGAGGGTGAAAGAGGAGAGTGCAGAAAACGGTCTGAAGCTCAACATCAAAAAAACTAAGATCATGGCCACTGGTCCCATCACCTCCTGGGAAATAGAAGGGGAAGATATGGAGGCAGTAACCGATTTTACTTTCTTGGGCTCCATAATCACTGCAGATGGTGACAGGAGCCACGAAATTCATAGACGCCTGCTTCTTGGGAGGAAAGCAATGACAAACCTCGACAGCATCTTAAAAAGCAGAGACATCACCTTGCCGACAAAGGTCCGCATAGTCAAAGCTATGGTTTTTCCTGTGGTGATGTATGGAAGTAAGAACTGGACCATAAAGAAAGCTGACCACTGAAGATTTGATGCTTTTGAATTGTGGTGCTGGAGGAGACTCTTGAGAGTCCCCTGGACTGCAAGGAGATCAAACCTATCCATTCTGAAGGAAATCAACCCTGAGTGCTCACTGGAAGGACAGATCCTGAATCTGAGGCTCCAATACTTTGGCCATTTCATGAGAAGAGAAGACTCCTTGGAAAAGAACTTAATGTTGGGAAAGAGTGAAGGCAAGAGGAGAAGGGGACGACAGAGGATGAGATGGTTGGACAGTGTCATGAATTTGACCCAACTCCAGGAGGCAGTGGAAGACAGGAGGGCCTGGAGTGCTCTGGTCCATGGGGTCACGAAGAGTTGGACTCGACTAAATGACTAAACAACAACATTATTATTACCTAACTCTACTGGCTAGTCCCAACTAAAATAAGCCCATTAAATCAATGGGATTGACATACTTGTTGATTTACCCATTCAGCAATTGATTCAGCAGGTCTAGTTATTAAGTTAAGACTAACAATTGGATTGTGTCCTTAGTTGTTACAGTTTTAAGATCAGTTTTAAAAGACTGTATTTAAACACTGTTTTCTTTAATTACTTTGTCAATACTTAACGTCTCCTGTTATTTTAATTCAGTCATTTGAGATGTAATGGTAGGGTTGGTCACTGGAACATTTTTTAGTAATTTAGGTAAAGGTAAAGGTTCCCCTTGACAATTTTTGTCTAGTCGTGTTCGACTCTAGGGGGTGGTGCTCATCCCCGTTTCCAAGCCATAGAGCCAGCGTTTTGTCCAAAGACAATCTTCCATGGTCACATGGCCAGTGCGACTTAGACACGGAACGCTGTTACCTTCCCACTGAGGTGGTCCCTATTTATCTACTTGCATTTGCATGCTTTCGAACCGCTAGGTTGGTGGGAGCTGAGCCAAGCGACGGGCGCTCACTCCGTTGTGTGGATTCAATCTTACGACTGCTGGTCTTCTGACCCTGCAGCACAGGCTTCTGTGGTTTAGCCCGCAGCGCCACCACGTCCCAATGCACCACCACGTTCCAATTTTAGTAATTTAGTAGTTAGTAATTTTAATTATTATTTTTTTTTTACAATTTAAAACTTGTATGTCACTGATAAGTGATTAGCAATTAACACAATGAAGGAACTGCATAACTTTTACTGAAATGACAAATGCTAATAGGTTAATTTGCTGTCAATTAAAACTTAAGACCATTACAATTTCATAGAATCAAAGAATAATGGAGTTGGAAGGGGCCTATAAGGCCATCAAGTCCAACCCCTTGCTCAATGCAGGAATCCAAAACAAAGCTGATCTGACAACGGCTGTCCAATTTTCTCTTGAATTCCTCTAGTGTTGGAGCGCTCGCCACTTTTAATTGGTTCCACTGTCATATTGCTCTAACAGTTAGGAAGTTTTACCTGATATTCAACCAAAATCTAGGCTTGCTGCAGCTTGAGCCCATTGTTGGGGGTCCTGCACTGTGAGTTGATGGAGAACAAATCCTGCCCCTCCTCTGTAGGACTATCAAGTATTTGAACAATGTTGTCATATCTCCCCTCAAGTCTTCTTTTCAAGGCTAAACATGCCCAGTTCATTCAGTCTTTCCTTACCACCCTCAGCCTGATGTATTTAATGGGGCTAATCCTGGAGTGAAGGGATTGTCAGTCCTCGTGATCCAACTGAGCCTCAACATAACCCCAGAACACCTTGCTTTGGGGGTCGGCTGCCCACAAAAATACTGTGAGCAGAACATTTCTTGCCCATCCTACATGCCCTCCATAGCCATCCAAATCTGTTCTTTACACCAGCCGTCTCTGTCTTAAGATGTTTTGGAGTACAATTACCATCATCTAGCCCTGCTGCTTGGGACATGATGAGATTTGCAGTCTGAAATATCAAATTGCAGAAAGATGCTCCAGACATTAGTATTTCTACTGATGGGGCATCTAAAATGACTCCCAGTCTCCCACCCATATTTATATGCATATCTGGACTGTTTGGACAGGTTATTGAGTTAGGCATCTGGTTGTGGAGCTAGAGGTTGGGAGTTTGATTCCTGTTCAGTTGTTGCATTCTCTGAAAAGATAGGAGGGCATGACTGTGGGTGGTATTCTGGTGACATACTAAGCTTGGTGTGATGTTTTGAACAGCAGGAACTCACACCCTTGCAATTTTTCTATATAGTTGCCCCAAAGTTTTTTATTTTTTTAAAAAACAACCTACCTAGTTTAGCGCTATATCACCTTATCACTACATTGATATATTAATTTAGTGCTAGATTACCACTGCACAGGGAAAAAATCAATATAAAATAGAAACAACTCCAATATAGCAGACTGTTATGTTTGCAAGGTATATCTGTATGCCATCGTGCATTATGGAGAACTTTGGAAAACTGTCCCCTTCTGTAGCATCAATCAACATTTTAAACAGCCTGCCAGATTTACAATGAACCACAAAAAGAGAGCTGGAGATCAGAAGAGAGCAAGATCAAAGGAAGGAGGGCTGCAGACGATGACATGGATCACATTGCATCAGATTGAGGGGCCAGCCTTCATATGTCCAACCCTCCACTAATGTTCAACCCTCTGCCATGCTTTCATTGTTTTATTTTAATGTCTTATTGATATTGTTTTCATTTGTCTATATTGTATAAAATAACTATGGTATTTTATATTATCGTCCTGTTATTGTACAGTGGGGTCTTGACTTAAGAACGGCTTGAGTTAAGAACATTTTGACTTAAGAACCACTCTCATAGGAAAATATTGACTTGACTTACATACTTAGATTTGAGTTACGAACTGAAAAAAAACCACGTGGGAGGCAGGGAAAGTGCAAAATTTGAACTTTCAGTTAACTGTTGGCCAGTGAAAAGGGTGCCTGTCTGCTTCCTCACTCCTCCCAGCGTTTAGAGAGTGGATTGGGAGACAGTCTTCGGACTGCCTGGTCCTGTACTGCCTGGACTGTATTTTCCCTGCCTTCCCTGAACCTTTCTTGACCTAAGAAAAAAAAAAGAAACAAAATATCCCCCTCTAGTGGTCGAAGGTGGAATAGCAGCTTCCCATTAGTTTCTATGGACAGAAAAGAGCATATACGGATCAAATGGTTCTCAATGCATTCCTATGGGAAATGCAGATTTGACCTGAGAACTTTTTGACTTGAGAACCGCCTTCCAATACGGATTAAGTTCTCAAGTCAAGACCCCACTGTATTGGTTTGCCTTTATATTTTTGTTTAATTATTCTGTGTAAGCCGCCCAGAGTGGCCTGGGTTGCCAGCTGGGCAGTATAGAAATCAAATAAATAAATAAAATATGATCACCTAATCTGAACAGAAACATAAAATTGGCTGTGAATCAAGCTGCTCCAATTCAGTTTGCCAGGGTAGCCTCAGCCTGGGTGAATGACTGAATGAAAAAAACAACAACTCTATACCTGGGAGATAGTCAAACTCTCTTTAAAAAAAATAAAAAAGGAAGCATTTAAATGCAGCAGCAAGACAGGCCAGTGCAAATTGACAGGGCTTTGGAATATATGCCACTTCACTCAATCAAACATGCATGCAGAGCCCAAGACTGCTCTGTAAATAAACAGTCCATAATCTAAGAGCAAATGCATTATCCGAAACAGTGCTGTGCAATTCTAAACACCACTAATCAAGCATTTAATCTATTAAACACAAAAGCAGTCACCATACAATATGAGCGCCAATCAATCACTCTGAAACAGATCTCATCAATACTTCTGCGCTAATTCTTAATCACTTGCATACTAGAAAACTAGGAATCTAAATTGCCACTTAATAATGGCCCTGAAAAGTAATACATTAAAAGGCCATGTTTAAAAACTGTTAGAGCGATCAAGCTTTTAATTAGCCCTAGCACCACATTAAGAACTTCTCAATCCCCAGCATAGCTTTATTGCAATCTTTCACCTTCTTTCCCCTCACACATTAGTCTGTCAGCCTTCCTTCATGGCATTGTTGTATTTTGTATTCTCTCCCTGTAAATGTTGGCTTCCTTCATCTATATCCACCTGGGTTGTTGCATTCGCTTTGAATACAGGACTTCTTAAATACACCCCTGAAATGATAGAGAAAATGTAAAAATAGAGAAAGAGCAATTGCCTTTACTTCCTATTTGAGATATATCTACACACTCCTGGGCTAAAAAAATAATAATAGAATGCCTTATGCAGAAGCAGTTGAAATGGTACCTCACTGCCAAAAAAATCCTGGGAACTCGATTCTGGTGACAATGAGGGGAATTCAGATTCCAAGCCATTTAGGATTTTAAATATAAACCTCACTCCAGGGAATGCTGGGTTCTGCAGTTCCAACTTCTGATACTAGAACTACAGAACCCAGCATTCCCTGGAGTGATGTTTATATTTAAAACCCTAAATAGCTTGGGATCTGAGTGTCTGAAAAGCACCTCCTACTCTAAGAACCTGCTTATTCACTAGATAACCCCCTAATGTCCCTCTCCAAACTCCATTGTAAACCTAGGACTTTGAAGGAATCTTTTCTATGGCTGTGTCCCATCATCTTTACCCTAGATCCTGTTTAGGGTAAAATCTGCACTGCTTTTCCACAGTTGTTCATGTTAGGGCAAAATATTTTATTAGCCTTGAAGCCAATTTGGAATGGATTGGATTATTTGTTTACTGTCTGCCATATTTACTACTATGATGTTACAACTAACTATGGGTAGGACTGAGGGCAGGACAAGAGCCCATGGGTGGAAACTCATCAGAGGGAGATCCAACCTGGAAATAAGGAGGAATTGTCTGATGGTGAGGACCATGAAGCAGTGGAACAGCTTGCCTCCCAATGTTGTGGGTGCCCCATCACTGAAGGTTTTCAAGAAAAGATTGGACCGTCATCTGTCCGGGATGGTAGGAGGTCCGTGATGGTATGAGGTCTCCTGCCTTGGGCAGGGGATCAGACCAGAAGACCTCCAAGGTCCCTTCCAACCCTATGACGATTCTATGATATGTTATTTTCATACTGTATTTCTCAGAATTACATGCTGCCTTCTTCTAAAGGATTTTGAGGAGTAGAAGGATTCACCAAACTGGAGGGATCACAGAGGGGACCTCTAAAAGGGAACATGGGCAAAATCCTTTCCACTAGATTACCAGGAAAAGACTGTACAAATAGCTAAGTTTTTTTTTTTTAAGTTGTTTTAAAAAGTAGAACTAATCGTTCCTTTATCACACAGAGACATTAGGAGAGAAGGTATCAAGGAAGTAGCTTATGACGTGTACTTCAAGTAAATAAGCTAGAGTTTTAAGAACATGTTTTCATGGATCTTCTTAAATCCATCATGGGGAAAAACAGATGAGCATGGAAATAGCAGATACAACAGTAAAAAAAGGAAAGAGCAAAGATCTTCAGGCATAATTCCAGAATCAGGATTCTTTAGCAGGACAGGCTTCTGATCTCCTTTCACAAAGACCACGCATTCAGTGGTGCAAAAGGATTTTCAGCTTAGGAAAAGGCTAAGTTAGTCCTCTATCTTCACTGAACAGCGACTTTGCTCAGAGAAGAGGTAGCCCAGGACACTGCGAATGCAGGAGTTTCAGGAGCTGAAGATTGTTGGAAGGCAGAGAAGTATCAAAAACTCAAGACCCTGCAAGAATATGAGAACCATAGGCACAAAGATCTAGATCTAGAGTTCTTCTAGGTTTTTTGAAGTCCTGAGATGCCAGCTCCCTTATAAATGCAGAAGAGCATGTAGCGCAAACACAAAATATGATAAAATTGTATATTTAATTGTATTTTTGTATTGTATGATTGTATTTAATTGTATGTATTGTATTGCAGTTTTATCCTCACTGCACTTTATGACTTTTGATTTGTGTTCCTATGTATTGATGTTGTTATTTGCTTTTTTTGCTACTTTGTTGTTTTACGTTGCTTGTTGTAAACCACCCAGAGCAGCCTTGGTGGCCAGATGGGCGGTTATATAAAACAAATAAATAATTTTTTTAAAAAAATTTAAAAATAAAAAATATATAAAACGTTCCTGATGATTAACAATCCACTGAAAATCTCATCAATATGCAGGAATGGGTGCCCTTTACTACCAATAGGTTATCCTGGGGGAATGTGACTCTTTGGCTGGATTCAGTCATGGCTCTGTCTTGATTAATGTTTCTCCTTTCCTTCAGGGGGAATCTTATCTAGAGTAGAGATATATTATATTTACTGACAAATTCATGGAGGATGGGGTTATTGATGGCTCCTAGTCAAAATGGACAGAAGTTATGAATCACTTCTAATTTCTTCTTCCTTGTCTTGGGGATGGAGCTGCCTGGGAGACAATGGGAGTTGAAGTCTAGGGCCTGGGATCCATTTGATAGCCCTAACCAGAGTTGACCCATTGAATCAACAGGATGTAAAGCAGTGACTTTACAGTGTGGTGCTGGAGGAGACACTTCAGAGTCCCCTGGACTGCAAGGAGATCAAACTATCTATTTTGAAAGAAATCAACCCTGAGTGCTCACTGGAAGGACAGATCCTGAAGCTGAGGCTCCAATACTTTGGCCATCTCATGAGAAGAGAAGACTCCCTGGAAAAGACCCTGATGTTGGGAAAGTGTGAAGGCAAGAGGAGAAGGGGACGACAGAGAATGAGATGGTTGGATAGTGCCATGGAAGTGACCAACATGAATTTGACCCAACTACGGGAGGCAGTGGAAGACAGGAGGGCCTGGCGTGCTCTGGTCCATGGGGTCACGAAGTGTTGGACACGACTTAACGACTAAACAACAACAAAAGCAGTGACACTACTTGGCTGTTGATGCATTGAATCTACTAGTTGGAAACAGCTGTTGGATTTAGGCCCCCACAAAACAAATTCTCCAAACTCTGATGTAGATAACAGAAAAGAAGGATGCAAAGGCAGCAGCAATAATCAGGAGCGGTTCTTTCCCAGTACAACAGCAAACGGACACCACTGGTGCTGTCATGACGTAGGCATCCAGGGCTCTAGTGAGAAAGAAGCACTTTCCTGAGACGTCAGTCTTTCGAGTTCAGTGTAGATGGGAATCCCACTAAGCCAAAACAGAAAAAACCTTCCCGATTTTGCCCAAGACATGCATACTGTAGATGTGATTTAAACTCCTTTGTGCTGTTCACAGATTAATATAATTAAATTCCCATGAAGTTAATGTTTCACAAATTACCAGGCCCTTTTAAAGCAAGGTTAAACTCTACACTCAGCCGTGTTTGGCTTCATCAATACCAGTTCATTAAGTCGTATCCACATTCTACTCGCTGTTATATTCCTTCCTTGCACTGGGTATTTGGAACAGGAAAACAAAAGTGAAACTAGCTTTCAAAAGAACTGGAGTCAGTTAGGATGCAGCGCATTTTGGAAATATGATTTGCATCTGAATCAGGGTCAGCCCAAGATATTTTGCCACCTGAGGCAAGGACAAGATGGCACACCTGTCAATTGAAATGGCATTTGAATCGTACTTCATCTCTGCTGTCAGAACAGCTTAGAGGAGGAAATGGACAAGGTCTGCCAAAATGGGGGCCAGATTCAAGACCCCAATCCACTCCCCTGCATTAAGCCAGACCTGGTCCAGAAATGGCTGAAAAGAGCTTTAAAAAAATTACAACTAGAAATATTCAAAGGGACCTCCTGTGGTTTGGTTGTTGGGCTAATGGGTCTTAGGATTCTCCCACGGCAGGCCCAGGAGCACAAAAGTGCAACTTCTAGAAACCATTTAAGGGGGGGGGATATGTGTTTTGAATCTGGAGGGCTCTGGAGGGGCACCTCAGGGAGGTGCATGTGACCCACTCCAGGTGAAACAGATTCATTCTGCCTTATGGTAGAGCCGGGTCTCCTCTTAACATTTGAGATTGCTATGTCCAACAGCCCTTGACAGATTTCTTCTGATTAATTTTTTTTCTAAATCTGCTTTTAATGCCATCTACAGCCAGCAGTCACCACCACAACTCCTGTGGTTTCCATAAATTAATGTAGTGTGGAAAAGATCTTTCTGTCATCTGTTCTGAATTTTCTGACTGACAACATAGATCCTTCTCTTTCTTTTAGTGTGCCTTTTACAGGCTCACTAAACATTTTGGCCTTATAAAGCATATCCTGAAAATCTTCAAGTAGAAAAGAATAAAAAGTTTACAGTATGTGTTGGAAAGTGGGGGTTTTTTTGCCATAAGACATTTTTCACACGGGTACTGTTCTTATTCTGGCTAAAACTCTTGAAACATTCTACATATGCTGTAGTCATCATCAGGTGAGGTTGAAATATTGTGTTAATTACACTATGAAGAAAGTGTGGATGTTTGGCAAAGCAAATCCAAAATGGGACATGATCCACTTAGGACTTGCTTATTTTGCAAGCCTTACTGCCAGGACAATGCCGTCAAGCTGTGCCCGTCCTTCCATAAACTTTGCTTCCAGAAAGATAGGAGACATTCTATTGTGCTGCAGAAGATAAGTTATTCCTGTGCTTACATAATACAAGAGGAAAAGAAGAGGGGGAGGGAAGAGGAAAAGCAAGCAAGCTAGTGTAAAAAAATTGTTGCAACTGACCACAATCCTGTTACTTAGTGCTGTAAATTGCACTAAAATAGGCCCATTGAATACATGAGGATTTCATAAGTCGACTCCTTCATATGTTGCATTAATTCAAATGTGTGTATTCTAACTGCAGCTTATTTTGGCATGGTAAGTTGCAGTTAGAGTAGACCCATTAAAATTAATGGGACTTGCAGAGGAATTGACTCACTAAATCCCCATTGATCTAATGGGCCTAATCTTATTTGATATATTATGCTAAGCAACAAGATTTTGGCCCTGTCTGACAAATATCCAGTAAAGTTTTTTTCTCTCCCTCGCTGGCAGTCTAATCTTCTACATGTTGCTTGAGTAGCATTGTCGTTGTTTAGTTGTTCAGTCATGTCTGACTCTTCATGACCCCATGGACCAGAGCACGCCAGGCCCTCCTATCTTCCATTGCCTCCCGGAGTTTGGTCAAATTCATGTTGGTAGCTTCAATGACACGGTCCAGCCATCTTGTCCTCTGTCATCCCTTTCTCCTCTTGCCCTCACACTTTCCTAACATCAGGGGCTTTTCCAGGGAGTCTTCTTTTCTCATGAGATGGCCAAAGTACTGGAGCCTCAGCTTCAGGATCTGTCCTTCCAGTGAGCACTCAGGGTTGATTTCCTTTAGAATTGATAGGTTTGTTCTCCTTCCAGTCCAGGGGACTCTCCAGATCCTCCTCCAGCACCACAGTTGAAAAGCATCAATTCTTCGGCAGTCAGCTTTCTTTATGGTCCAGCTCTCACTTCCATACGTCACTACAGGAAAAACCATAGCTTTGACTATGCGGACTTTTTTTGGCAAGGTGAGGTCTCTGCTTTTTAAAATGCTGTCAAGGTTTGTCATTGCTTTCCTCCCAAGAAGCAGGCGCCTTTTAATTTTGGGGCTGCTGTCTCCATCAGCAGTGATCATGGAGCATATAAACATGTAATCCCACCCATTGAATCATTGAGTTGGAAGGGCCCATAAGACCATCAGGTCCAATCCCCTGATCAATGCAGGAATCCAAATCAAAGCAGATCTGGCCAATGACCAATCCATATTACTGTTCTGATTACTGCAGCTGGTGGACTGCATTCCTTAACATTCCCTCAAATTTGGGCAGAAATTTATTGCATGTAGCATGCTAAGACACTGAAGCGGATGATGTTGCCTTCGTCCTTCAGTTTACTATATGGAGGGAACGTTTCCCATGAATAAGCATTCCAAACTCTGCCCCAATTTGCAATTCAAGGAGGATTCAGACTATAAATCCTGTTAAACCAAACAGGATTTACTTCTGCATAGGACTGCATGTCTGGGATTTCAATGGAACTCCACATTTTCCCATCTTATTCTCTGTTATCTTAAAAACAGGTCATGGAGATCTTTCTTAAATCTTCAGTATGATTCTTCTTTTAAAAAAAAACAATTCATTGTCTATCTTAAGGAATAAATCAGACATTGTTAGCATAAAACCTAGGCAATATTACTATGTTAAAGTCCTATTTATTAAATATTTTATCTGTTTAAAAGCAAATCACTACTCTGGGTGGTGTACAACAACAACAAAAAGAAACATAAATTTTGGAACTGTTCTAAAATACTAAACTGTCATGAAAATAAACCCAGAAACCAAGATGGTGGCAAATAAATATTTCAAAACACACAGTGCTATATTCCTCTCGTCCTTCATCCACTGCCCCATTTTATTGGGGAGAACCTCTCAGAATTTTTCCCCAATTCCTTTAAGCCCCTCACTTCCTTAACACTCTTCTTTAATCTTAAAGCACCAGCCCAATTTTTACCACAAAATGCATTGTTTCTATTAAATTGGATATGCTGGGAAAAAGTGGATTTCGCTCTCAAACCTCCTAGTAACATTGTTTGTAGGAGGTGGGTGGGATAATAGTACTTTATATAAAGATAGCTGTTCCTGAAATGAAGGCTATGGAACAGTTGAGAATGATGGAAACTATTCGCTGAAGTGTTCTCCTTAAGAAATTTGGAAGGCCCGGAATAATACATTCTCTATTAGCTCACATCCCTGGAATGTCAATGAACAGACGAATGGAAGAATTCGTCCAGCAAGGGGAGTATGACCACCAATTCCTTTCGGAGAGTCTGGGCCTGGACAGGAGTACCTGGAATTATTTAAAGGTTGTACCAGGAAAAAGAAAAAAAAAAAAACAGACAAGAACTCTGTTCTGTCAACTCATGCCCAAATTCAGAACGTTACTTCCAAAAAGACACTTATCATTACTGTGGTTAAGGAAAGTAATTTACTGAGTAGCCTGTTACACATTCATGACTGTTTTACTCTTACGATTGAACCACTCAAAACTGTAGGACAATGTTCTTGGCTTCCCTTAAGAAAATCCCTCGAGTAATCTCCATTTTATGGAATTCTGAGATCTGTCATTTGATGGGGTGCTTAGAATTCTCTGTTCTAGTGGGCTCCCAGAGCAGAAAATTCTGAATCCTTCATCAAACTACAAATCACAGAGTTCCATCGGAGTTAGCCACGGCAGTTAAAGTGGTACCAAACTCTTATAACTGCATAGTGTGGGTAAACTCCAGATCCACAGTGTGAAAAAAGTGCTGCGCTAGATAGATTTGGTCCCTACCTGGGCTTGGAAGTAATGTCCTTTTCCTAATGAGTTACATGTGTAATGAATTTTACTCTGCAGTAAAGAGCAGTAAAGTAACTTTTTTGCCTGTTAGAGTCATGCTATAGTTTACAACTTGTTACACATTGCTTGTGTCAGGTGAAGGGTGTTTGGCCTATACAGTGGAAAGGGGAAGGGTTCATTTTGTGTTGCCTCTTTTTGTGGATGATGTGTTGTGCAGCAGGTGAGTATCACACAGGGATGACAAGATAAGAAGGTATAAGAGCAAGCAATTCAGAACAAAGCCAATGTTAGAGTCTCCATAAGATGGAAACTTGACATTGAAAGAGATTTCACACTGTGTAATATAGATATACCCCTAATCTTCCAGTATCTTTCAGCCCCACCAGCATGTCTCCACCAAAATTGAATTGGATCTTGCTTCTGATTAAACACATAAAAAACTCTGTTGTTGAAAGGCGAAGGTCCACAATATTGGAGATTAGCTTGGGACAAAAAGTCCTTCATTTAATGCATTCTCTCCTAATCTCCTTTTAAAAAACAGGTTTAAAAAAGCAGGTTAAAATCTCTATGCATTGGGTTGAAAAATGTGGGTTTTCTCATGTCGTCAAATGTTCTTAAATGTTTGGAAACGTTCTCAAGAATGTTGACCCTCAGTCACTTGATGTGTGATGGTTCTGGAGCGTAGAGCATGGCGAAGTTACATTCATGCTGTCTGGGGAATTCTGGGCGCTGTAGTTCAAAACATAACTTCTCCAGTTTTGGGCTCATATATACTGGTATAGCTCACAAAAGTGAACAAATTCCAGGTTTGGTACATTGCCAAACGTAAAGGGCAGCAGCCACTCAACACTTCATCAGATGGGGGCTCTCATTATGCCGAGGCCTGGAGCACAAATCTTTGATTCTGGTGGAGAAGCAGGAATTCCTGAATAAGATCTCATTAACCCCAGTTACCTCCCTCAGGTGATCATAGTGATGCTCTCTGCACCGAACAGTTTCACAGCTTCCATCTGTAGATCTCAACAAGCTGTGCAAATATAATTAAGTCTACAGTCCTTCTGTATGGCAGCGATAAGCAGTTTTATTAAAATCTCTCATTTTTAGAGATGAGTAGAGCAATCAGGTGGGCCATCCAAAATCATAGGGAAGCAAAAAAAAAAAAAATGCATTCAGTAGGTTGGACCAAGGGTTTAATCATGTTCAGAGTAGATGCGTGCAGGGTTCCCTAATGAATTCAGAAATAATTTGGAGGTTTTGAAAGAAATCCCAGTTTGGTCACTCCATATCTGAGCTGATTTTGTAAAGTTCCAATGATCTGCATTGAAAAACCAAACTGGCCACAGCTTTGGTGGGTTGGTGTTGTTGTTTTTTTGCCCTGATATGCATGAGACGTAGTAGACCTTAAAAAGAGGAATAGTGCTGTAGAAGAAGACAATACATTCATTTTGTCTGAGTAATCTGAACGCAGACTAAGCTAAACGGGGATCTATCTGGTAGTCCCAACTAGAACAGACCCATTGAATCCATGGAATTTGCATAAATGCCAGGTCACCAGACAGTAGTTTATTCAGTGAGCCAACTTTCATTGAGTTGCGACTTCCAGTTGGATTTTCACTATGATGTTTACCTACTGAAGACCAATCATTAAACAAAACAAACTAAGGCACATTTATTTATTTATTTATTTATTTATTTATTTATTTATTTATTTATTTATTTATTTATTTATTTATTTATTCATTTCATTTCATTTCATTTCATTTCATTTCTATCCCGCCTATCTAGTCAATTGTAACCACTCTAGGTGGCTTACAACATACAAATTACATTATGAAAAAAAATCAAGAGGTGGATTGAGGGTTTTGAAATTGGGTTAAAATCACATAGTATTTGGGTCTGTGTGTGCATTCTCTTGGGAAAACTTTTAATCCATTTTTAAGCTGTGTTCTGTATCGGTAGAGGGGGCCACATGGGCTTTTAAAATTATTGCAATTGTGGGTTTGTCTTAAATCTGCCCACCTTTGCATTGGCCACTCACCACTGCTGCTGCTGTATTTTTTAAACTGACATATCAGCATGGCAGTATTACAGATGGGAAAAAATAATACAGAGGCTTCCTGCAGCATTTGGAAGCTTGAGGATCCTCTTTCAGTAATTTTTTAAAATGATAGCAGCCTTTTTTCTCTCCTCAAAAACTTCTGAGTGAGGATGCCCGGGGAAGTGGACACACACACACACACACACACACACACACACACACACACACACAGAGAGAGAGAGAGAGAGAGAGAGAGAGAGAGAGAGAGAGAGAGAGAGAGAGAGAGAGAGAGAGAGGAACCAGCCAGCAATGGCAAAAGAGAAATTGAGGAGACCAAGTCCTGCAGCTTCTAGGCTTGCAAAGGAGGGAGCACTCTCCCCCCCCTGCTTGTTGCCTTTTTTTTCCCAAAAAGTCTTTCAAACTGGGATATCACTATGTCAGAAGAACAGACAGAATTTTTTATGGAACAGATTGGATTGCAGCTTGACACAGGTGCAAGCATGTGTGCATTGTGTGTGTGCGCACACACACACACACACACACACATACAAACACACACAGGGAAGTCTGGTGGGAAAGGGCAGGGAGCTGGCAAGCGGCTGGTAAGAAGAAAGGCACACCATTGAATGGTGGGAATGGCAAACCCCACAGACATAATTTACACCAACAGAGGTGTTCTCAATATGCCAAAATGATTCAAACTAAATCAATTGCACAAGCAAGTTAAAATAAACAACCATCTTGCCACCAAGTAAATACCTTAATGCCCAAGCGAAAAACATGCTTCCCAGGGTAAAAAAAAATCTGTGCTTCCATGTATCTTGTGTAGTAGTCACCTTTTAAAAAATCGATTTTAAAAAAAATTAAACTCAATTCAAATATAGTTCTTTTCCTAGTGTAATCACGCTCTGAGCTGTTTATTAACTCCTTAAGACTTATCACAAAACCAACAAAAACTAATTCATGCGCTACAGGAAATCAGAAAAGGTTGTGGGGTTCTGGTCTGATTGGGTGGCTTTTAACACTTAACAAATTGCCATTTCTTACAGCAAGATCCCCGTGCTGCCAAAATTGTGTCTGGGTCACACTCTTGCTCCATCTAGCCTGGTGTACTGTTAACTCGGTCTTGCAGCTATGGTTTTCCAGGGTAGCAGCAAGATTCTTCCCTAACCTTTCTTTGGTGTCTCTCATTTTACCTGTTGATTTCGCATCCAAGTGTTAAACAGACCTAATCCTGCTTAGCTTCCAAAATCAGGAGACAAGTATGCTCAGGGTAGTGCAGGTGTAAGGGACTGGCTTTTGAATAAGATTGCATAAGAGTATGGCTTAAGGCTGGATCCAGACCGCTGACATTTATCTGTACAGACACAAAAGGCACCAGAGGAGATGAAATATAATTCTGTTTACTATAATAATAACTCTGCATTATCATTCTTTTTAAACTATAAAAAAGATTTCTCATTTTACATCAATACGTACAAATTCATCTAAGTCATTATATGAAATCCATATCCTTGGTTCTCTTTTTTAGCTATGTGTGCCCTTCTCCTTGGTAAGTCGCTGTCCCAGCCCACACCCCTTGAACTCTTTGTACTCTCGTGTGGGCTATTCCTACAATTTCAGAGGTGTTTAGAAGTGGAAGGCCGGGAACGGGTTTTCATAAGAAGCAGGTGACCGTGAAGCTTTAAATGGTCTCCCAGAACTTCCAGGCTCCATTTAACGTCACTAGGGAGCCGTTCCTGCCAGGAGTTTTTCATACATTAAATTCCTAGCAGATTCAGCAGTTCCCTTACACAGATCTATTGCTTTCTAAGAATATAGTGCGGCATGCCTCTGCCAGGCAGTTTGCCATGAAATTCTTTTCCAATGAAGTACCCAACCAGCCAGTTGCATTTTGAACAGTGGCAATACAGCTGAGCTGCTTCCGATGAAAATTGTGTTTCCCTTTGGAATGCTGGAAGCCCTGTGTTCACAGACTGGAGTGCATGCCCATCTCGTCCCATGTCATTTGCCCCACCTAGAGCTAGCCTAAGTTATTTCGCTGCCTATGGCAAAGATGTCATTCCCATTCCACAGATATGACGCCAATCAGAAACAATCCTTTTTTTCATACCATAAGTCGCAGAATGCCCTCGCCAGCATGGCCATGCCATGATTGCAGATCCCTGCTATTAATATTAGTGCATAGCTGTTCTATCGCTAAACACTCATATTTCTACTGATGTGTTTCGATGACTCTTTGGGATAGAAATATACAGATCGATGGAGCGATCAGGGCTCAGGAAAGCAACGTCCAGCTGGAGGATTCCAGCAGCTGTTGTCCACAAAAAAGGAAAATTTCCAAATTCTGATAGAGACATGAAAAAAAAACCTCTGTATTTTATGACCTGTTTTTCTGTTTCTTGATATTACTGTACTTCTTGTAGTGTTCATTATTATTTAACTACCCTGGCCGTTTTTGCAGAAAGGCGAAGTAGGAGTACTAAACGTAAACAATCAATCAATAAAGAAAACAAGGCACACCCTCTCACTGTTGTGTATCGCCACAGAGCCTCCTTTTTAATCCAGCCTAGCAATTCGCAGTTGCCATGGAGATCCAAGTCGGTAGCGAATTCTAAAGCCGCCGACTTGAGCCCTGTTTTCCTCCCTTCTAAGCAACGATCTGTGCATAAGCCGCAAACCTTCTCTCCTCTCAGTAGAATCTGCAGAAAGAAATCTAGTGATGGCTGGGTGGGAAGTTATGTCTGGCGTGATAATTGCTCCCTGCTGATGTTTGACACATCACGATAATTCATACCCAGCATCAACCCTGACTACTGCCTGGCTTAACAATTTTGCAATTCTGTTGCTGCAGCTATTTTTAAAGCTGTCTATCCTCCCGGGGTCTTGGCTGTATACAGAAGCCAAGACCTGTAGCAGTAACGCAATGCAATCCTTGTGACTTATAGGGCTCAGGCACAAATGTACCCCCGAATGCCAAAGGATGATGGCCCCATTGGGTGTTACACTGCAGCAGTGTTCAAAGAGACACTTTCCTTTTAGAAAGCAACCTTGGAAGGGGATATTTTAGATAAGAGGAATGGGTGTGTGTGTGAAAGGGAGTGTTTAACCCATTCCCAGCCTGTCATTTTCCAGGCAACTGGTTTTCTTCTTCCTCCTCCCCTCTCCATTGGCTATATTTCTTCCACAGGGTTCATAGCTCACCTTCATGAAGTGTGCATGGGGTTGTAACACTGACAAGCCTAAAAGCAGCATCTGTGAGGAGAGGGAGAAATTTCTGGGAGAATGCAGCTGGTGGGAGAAGCCCTCCCTTTCTATTGTAACACCTTCTGTTAGTATTTAAAGGAGATAGGGCTTTCTTACTCAAGGGCTGGAATACTGCAGCAATGTTTAAAGGTTTCCTATTTATTGACTTCCGTCCATATGGTCCTGTATCTATATACACTTTTGTTAGCTAGATAAATTGTGAAATACCTTCAGTTATTGAGTCTTTCTTGCTCCCCGAGAGACATATCTTTCCACCATCTGGGCCATTACAATAGTTTTCCTACAATTCAGCCTATGTTTCCATTTCATCCAGTTATCATTAGCCTCTTCCCACCCTCGTCTGTTCCTTGAATCTAGTCAAACCATTCTTCTTTTCCACTGAAGCACACACCTTTCAATGCCTTTTTCAAGCTGTCTGTCACCGAGTCATCCTGTCCACAGTTCTACTTAGCTCTTTCCAAGAGGCCATTCCTAACGATGTAAATAAAATCAGGGGCGTGCCATGTGTAAACTGAGAAGGGTCATTTGTTTGCTCCACTTAGCATTGGGTGAAGGCCGGTCAGAGCCCTTGATTTAGTTTTGGTTGCTGTGCTGTGTAGGATAAAGAATGAAGGAGAGATGCATCAGGAGACTACCATGGACTTCTCAGAAAAGAGTTGGCCTGAGACAGGAAGCATGTTCAACATTGATGCAAAAAGTCAAAAAAACAAAGGGATGATAGGGCTGTCTTTACCATGAGGAAGAGTGAGGTAGTCCCTCAGGCAGCAAAAAGTTTGAAGCTGAGAGTGGCTGTAAGGTTCTAGAACAGAGTGTGAGCCAATAAAAATATATGAAGATAGGAAACCAACTTATACTGATTCAGACCATCCAACCCATGTTGTTTGCACTGATTGAGAGCAGTCCAAGCTTTCAAACAGGACTCTTTCCAACATCTTCTTGGAGATGCTGAGGACAAATCCTTGGACCGTGCTATTCCATTGAGCTACAGCTCTTCCCCAGTACTGTACCTGCTATTCCCTTGTGGTTGCCCAGTCAGGCTGGCCTTCTGCTGAGCTTCTGGAATCAGGTGAGAGCAACTTTGCTCCTCCCAGATGTGGTGGAAGATGCTAGCCTGTTGCCAGTGTAGGAGTAAAAGTCGATTGCCCTTCCAGTTGGCCAGTCTACCTGGAATGGGAGTGCCATTGTGTTTACATCAAATGGCTAAATCCTGATTAACACCTATCTGAAATTACAGTGGTGCCTCGCATTATAAAAGCTTTCCCATCTCTTCTTGAGTCCACTGGCCAAAGCACTAGAGGTCTATTATGTATAAATATATATGCAACATCTCTGGTTCACAGTAAGAAACTGATTTTCCTGTAACCGGACATATAAGAATACTGTGGTGCCTCACTAGATGATGATAATCCGTTCCACTGAAATTGCTGTTTGGCAAAATCATTGTCTAGCGAAAAGCATTTCCCCATTGGAATGCATTGAAACCTGTTTAATGCATTCCAATGGGGAAGAATCATCGCTGTCTAGCGAAGCTTGGCCATAGGAAAGCCGCTTTGCGAACCACCTATCAGCTGTTTAAATCGCTGTCTTGCGAAGCTTAGGTCCCAAAAACACCTGTTTTGCAAGCGTGGAGGGAGCAGTCAAAATCGTCATCTAGCGAAAATCGGTTTGCAAAGCAGGGACCAAACATTGTCCAGCGAAATTCCCCCATAGGAATCACTGTTTTGCGAATCGCTAAAGCGATCGCAAAAAGTCAATGTCTAGCGAAAAAACTGTCATGCGGCGTAACTGACTAGCGAGGCATCACTGTAAGTAGCTTTGAGATGTTAAAAGCTTGTCCATTTTACTGCTGTGACACTCAGTCCTGCATACAGTCAAGCTTCTCCCTTCCTACCAATCACATTAGTATTTGAAAAGCTTAGTTGTTCAGAGGACTACAGCCAAAGTATTTTGTGCAACTTCTGAAACTGAACTGGCAGATGTAGTGTCCTCCAAATTATGTTGCAATTACCTCTGTAGGAATATCTGATGAAACTCTCTGGTTTGTGTGTGTGTGTGTGTGTGTGTGTGTGTGTGTTTTAATATGGAATCTTGGCCTAGTCAAATCATTTTGTAACTAAATATTATGCAGGCATTAGAGCTCTACAATGTTCAAAATTCCATGGAATAAAAATGATTCTGTTCCGTTGGACAGCCCTGTGTAAGCTGAGCTTGGGATATTAAGTTTGAAAACTAATTAGTTAAAGTTCAATGGGGAAATTAATCTGCGGGTGTTGAGGGTTAAAATGGAAAACGTTTAACTTCTTGAGTTGACATTATTAATGGGTCAATCAAAATGTTAGCTTTTGGCGCTCCTTGCAGAAATCCACATGTCAGTCCACGCCCACGGTCCTTAACGAGTAACTAGCTTTTAACTGCCTATTTAAACTTGATTTATATTTGGCAGACCAACCTTAGCCTTATAAGAAGAACTGGACTGTAATATTCAAAAGGCTTAGTTAAGAGAGTCAAGAGGCTATAACTTTAAAGCTTCCTGGCAGTTATCATCTAAGACTACAGGAACCATTACTACAGAAACAGCCAGTTGACCACTTACAGTTGTATCACTTCACTATAGCACCACCAGAACCTTGAACTGTGAAAGTATAACACTGGTTGTCTCAGAATTATCTCGGAGCCTTGTTATGCCATCCCAAATGACTAATGAGGTCATACCAAGTGATTCCTATGGGACTGGCATCCGTCTGACAATAAGACTATCCAAAAATGGTCCTGGGCAATGGATCTGTTCTTAATCGTCCCAGAGTGCAGGACACGCAACCATGGGTGTGATATTGGAAGATTTTTGTTGGCTCTTGTTTAAAGTTATTTCTTGGACATTCAGAGACAAATTACACCCTTCCGTTGCATCCTCATACTCATAGGCACCCTTCAGTCTCGAGAGACTATGGTAACATGCTCTGTATGGAGGACTTTGACGCTGTATGCGAAGCTGGAGTGTCCTCTCCAAAGCACGAAGCCTGGGTAAAATAATATGGAGGATAGGCTGTTACCCAAGCAGCAAATCTCCCCTCTCCACATTGCTGAAATAGTCCAATGGAAAGGCAAGAGCCAATACAACTGGTTCCAGCGACGTCGCAGGAGTTGCCAGAATGACACAAACTGCCTCCGTGACTCCGGCTCTGGATTGTGCCTCAGGGTTAACTTCTGAAGCCTTTCCCATCAGTGGATATGGCCACAAGACAGTGGAGGTTTGAAATCGGAGTTTTCCTTCTCGTATGTGGGCTGCCTTCCCAGGCTAACGAGCCCCACCTATCCAGGCCAAAATATATGTTGTTTAATGTGGCAAAATTTTGCCACATGGCAGCAGTCAAAATTTGTGAAAGGAGGGTTTTGGTAAATTTATAATTAGTTTTAGTTAATAGCAGCAATTTTTAGAGGGGAATACATTCTGTACTAATTATGCTGCTAGGAGATATTTGCCTAATTTATTTTTATGGTGATAGTAATGCAGGTCCCCGGAATAACATATTTCATGTATTTATGGTTTATTTGTATTACAGATATAAGGCACTGACTGCAATAAAGTTTATCTAATGTAATCTAACATGGTCTAATAAGCATTGGTTGCTGTGATCTTAGTTGTTGTTGCTATGTGTCATCAAGTCATCTCCAACTTATGGGACCCTATGAATGAGTGACCTCCGTGAGTCTCCTTAATAGCCCGACTCAGCTCTTGTAAACTCAAGGTCTGGCTTCCTTTAGAGAATCAATCCATTATATTTGGTCTTCCTCTTTTCCTGCAGCCTTCAGTTTTTCCCAGCTTCATTGTCTTTTCCAGAGAATCTTGCTTTCTCATGATGAGCCAAAAGTGTGACAGTTTCATTTTTTTCCCCGTACAGAGATAATTCAGGCTTAATTTGATCCAGGACTCACTTGTTTGTCTTTCTAGTAGTCCAGGGTATCTACAAAGCTCTCTTCCACTACCATATTCCAAATAAATCAATTTTTCCCCATCAGCTTTCTTTGCTGTCCAGCTTTCACACCTGTACATAGTGTATAAATCGGCTATACAATAGTGTGGATGATCTTGACCTTGGTCACCAGTGAAACATCCTTACACTTGAGGATCTTTTCTTACTACTTCATTGCTTCCCTTCCAAGCCCCAATCATCTTCTGATTTCTTGACCGCAGAAACTCGGATTGATAACTAAGCCAAGATATGCAAAATCTTTAACTATTTTAATTTCTTCCATATCAACATTGAAGTTGTGTGGCTCTTCTGTCGTCATAATTTTTGTCTTCTTAATGTTTAGCTGCTGTCCTGCTTCAGCACTTTCTTCTTTCACTCTCAGAAGTCATTTCAAGTCATTGCTGCTTTCTGCCAGTATGATGGTGGCGTCTGCATATCTTAAAATATTGGCATTTCTTCCATCCATATTCACGCTTCTTAGTAGCTGCCTAGAATGGTATAGCAGTGCTCTAAGCCAGCTTCCAACCAACTCTGTACTTTGCCTCTCATAATGTAAGTGTCAGTAGTCGACTGTCTCTTTATAGAGTACTGGAGCTCTTGATGGTTTTCAGTCACAAGTTCACAACTTACCAAAGCTTTGAGAAATATTTTATACTCTGGGCTATGACAAGGCTCCTAGTATAGTGGTGCCTCGCTAGACGATGATAATCCATTCCACTGAAATTGCTGTTTAGCAAAATCATTGTCTAGCAAAAAGCATTCCCCCATTGGAATGCATTGAAACCTGTTTAATGCATTCCAATGGGGAAGAATTGCCGTTGTCTAGCGAAGATCGGCCATAGGAAAGCCGGTTTGCGAACCACTGATCAGCTGTTTAAATCGCTGTCTTGCGAAGCTTAGGTCCGAAAAACACCTGTTTTGTGAGCGCGGAGGGAGCGGTCAAAATCGTCATCTAGCAAAAATTGGTTTGCGAAGCAGGGACCAAACATTGTCCAGCGAAATTCCCCCATAGGAATCACTGTTTTGCGAATCGCTAAAGTCAATGTCTAGCGAAAAAACTGTCATGCGGAGTAACTGACTAGCGAGGTACCACTGTATAGTCCAAATGCCTTTATAGGACCAAAGTTGGCTTACCTAGCATAAACCTAGCTTTGAAGTGGAAGTATTGCCTTTGTTCCTTCAGTGGGGAAGGTCAGGGTTGAATCTCTGAATTGACCATCAATCTAATGCAATCTGTGTATGTACCTGTTGAGTGACCAGCTTGCTATGGAATGGCACCTTTTCGCACAATACCATATAAACGTTCAGGTTCCTGGTCTTTGGTCTGACTGTGCTGGACGATCTCTAGCATATCTCTTATTGCTTTTCCATGCGAAACATGAGTACTTTGGTTTGGAATTTGTTGCGGCTATTTGAATGAACAGGAGATCCCCTCTGAACCTTCTAGACAAATCCCTGTTTGGAAACAGACAGTGTCTTTGCAATGAGTCAGGCCATAACAGCAGATTCAAAGAAGCCTGAATGCAGCCCTGATCCAAATCTAAATCCACGCGTCATGTGTTTAAGCCTCTGTCTGTTCCTGAGCTGCTATAAAAACAGGAGCTGCATTCATTCACCTCCAGCCTGGCCCTGCAATTGTTCCCAATCTTATCTTGGAGCATATCAAGTGGAAAACTCAGGCTAGAAGGTCATATAAAGAGTTGTACAAGATCTCACTAAAGGCCTATGTAGTCTAGCATTCTGCTTCAAAGCAGCCAGCCAGATGTCTCAGCAGGAAGACTCCCAAACAGGACATAACGAGCAATGGCAACCTCCTGCATTGGCTGTCCAGCAACTGATATCAAGTACAGTGGCACCTCGCTAGACAGTTACCCCACATGACAGTTTTTTCGCTAGACATTGACTTTTTGCGATCGCTATAGTGATTCCTACGGGGGAATTTCGCTGTTTGGTCCCTGCTTCGCAAACCGATTTTTGCTAGACGACGATTTTGACAGCTCCCTCCAAGCTCACAAAACAGGTGTTTTCGAGACCTAAGCTTTGCAAGACAGCGATTTCAACAGCTGATCGGCAGTTTGCAAACCGGCTTTCCTATAGATGATCTTCGCTAGATAACGACAATTCTTCTCCTTTGGAACACATTAAACAGGTTTCGATGTATTCCAATGGGGAAATGCTTTTCGCTAAACAGTGATTACGCTAAACAGCGATTTCAGTGGAACGGATTATCATCATCTAGCGAGGCACCACTGTATTATATCGCCTCTGATATTAGAGGTCATATGTGCCTACCATGACTAGCAGCCAGTCACTGAATGGTCCTCAGGATTTCCGAATCCTCACGGTCTGTACAATTAGTAGACCCTTCTCTTAAATGATCCCAAGCAAGCAATAGTTTCCAGAAACTCTCATAGAACCAAGAACCACTACAACTTGTTCCAGTGACATTGCAGGAATTGCCAGAAGGACACGAACTGCCTCCGGGACTCCAGATCCGGATTTTGCCTCGGGGTTGACTCCTGAAGCCTTTTCCATCAGTGGATATACCCACAAGGCAGTGGAGGTTTGAAATCGGAGTTTTCTTTCTCCTATGTGGGCTGCCTTCCCAGGCTGATGAGCCCCACCCTTACTAAGCTATGGAAACTCACTAAGGGTTGGTAATGTTAAGCTATTCGGTGAACACTTCAAAAACCCAGTTAAGGTCAGTATTAGTCACCACATCACAACAACAACAACATTATGTATCCATGGATCCTACCTACCTATAAAATGGAGAAGGACGCATATGCGTATTTTAGCTTTGTGGAGGAAAGGTAGCATAAAAGTGGCATCAATAAAAAAAATATTTTAGTTTATTTAGTTTCTTCATTATACCACATCAACTATCACACTACTATGGATGCAAAACTGTTAAAGTTCTTTGGCAGACATATCTACTGTGTTTAGTTACGTATTTAATAGTGTATCAAATACTTTTAACAGTAATAATAATAATTATTTTTCTAAGGAGGAGGATGATAGAAATGCTTTGAATTTTCTCAAATGCTTTTTTTATCAGAATTTGAGAAGGCTCAACTTGTTTTTTGTATACACCCTCTTGTTGCCGTCCGTACAACATAATTGTAAGATACATCAGTATAATTATCTGCATATTTTAGGAGACATGATGGATGCTAAGAATGAATTCCTTGAGGTCTCCATGGGAGTGCATGCCAGTTCAGCGCTGGGACATCTTCGGTTGTAAATTAGCTTGCAATACTGCCATTCTTTACATACTCAATATTGCAATGATTTCTGTATTCTTGCTTTTGCTAAAAAGCCACCACTTATTTGAGAGCAAGTACTTTGCCGAAGTCTTGGTCTACACATGTAACAGAATGAGGTGGGAATGACATAGGAGGTGTGACACAAACACTTTGGGCTACGGAAGACAGAAACGGCTGCCAAAGCTTTCTCCATATTGCAACTGAAACGCTGGCAATAGAATCCTGTTGGTGACATCAGGCACCACAACGCCATTGGCACAACTTTCATCAGGAAACTGCTGCGAATTATGAAGCCAGCATAGGCACTTCCCATTGTGTTTATTGTTGAAAATTATGCCAGAGAAGTTGTGCCCACATAAATAGGCAACAGAAAAAAATATTTAAAAATTGAAAACTGGCAACATGAGCTTCTAATGCAATTCTTTGCACACTGCGCTAGTTTTCTCTTTTTAAGAAGTATACACAAGGACGTATTCTGGAACGTGACTCTGCGCGTACAGTTCAAAGTGGTACAATCCATTCTAGCTCCTCAATATACCCCAGTCCTTGGGAGAATGTAAGCCACCTTGGATCCTTTTAAGGAGAAAGGCAGGGTAAAAATATTTTAAATAAATCCTTTATGCTTTCATGGGAAAGAATCCTATATTCATAGTTCTCATTTCTCAGCATACACCGACTGAGGGGTTTGTATATATTTTTTCACATAGCGTTGTGCTCTGATTTGTCGCTATCTAACCGAATGATCCATACCCCAAGCAAGCCTGCAAAATCTCAGTCAGGACCACACTCTCTCCTGGCTAAAGTTTCAGCGTTAAATGAGACAATCTGCCTAAAAGCAGACATCACTGTACTTTCAAAAGAGCAATTACAGTGTGTTTCTCAAAGCATCACTAAGCAATAGGGCGACTGGCTTAGAAGATATAATCTTACACTGATGCAGACAATATTCATCTGTCTTTCCTTCATGGGCAACACTGCTGTTTCCTGTCAAATATCTCATTGTTTAGCAATCCTCATTCTCCAGAAATTGGAAAGAGCCTCGGATGGTCTGTCTGGAGAGCTTCTTGGTTTGCAACTAGCCTTGACTTCTTTCCCTGGAAAAAAGGAAATCTGCAGGAATGCTGACAGCAGACTATTTACCCATTTCTTCTAATTTTCACACATTTGGGGCCATGAGGGCCCCCCAAACAGGCAAACCTTTGGAATCTGAGTTGTTGCTAAGTTTTTAAAAGGCATCAAGTGGCATGGCATGGTGAGACCAAACGTACGTCCACATATCGAGAGAGTCTGGTATTCACTGCCTGCTAAATTACGAGAGGTCATATATATTCGATGTTGAATATATGGGACAGCAAGTGGAATGGACATTGAAATAGTAAACTGTAAAATAGTGCGTTTCTTCAGCAATCGTAGCAGCATTAGGATGATGGAAAGATGATGGGACTAATGTCTGAAGCCAGAGACACCTGCTATGAACTTTGGCTATGATGGTCCTGCACCAATGGGAGAGGAGAAAGACCCCAAAATCTCAAGATGAAGTTCTGACCTAACTACAAGAATGCGTGAATAGCAACAGGCAAGACCAATATAAAAAGAAAGTACAGTGGTGCCTCGCTTAACGAGCACACCGTATAACGAAGAATCCGTATAGCGATCCCTTTTTGGGGATCGCTATACGGAGCTGCCCCAATCGCCGCACTCGCTTTGCGATGATTGGGGCGTCCGGCGGCCATTTAAAATGGCTGCGGATGACCCGAAATGCCCCCCCCGCAGCGTTTTCGCGACCTCGGTAAGCAAGGGGAGGGCGCGAAAACACTGATAGGGGGCCATTTCGGGTCATCCGGCGGCCATTTTGGAGCCGCCGATCAGCTGATCGGCAGCTCCAAAATGGCCGCCGGACCGCGAAAACATTGCTGGAGGGGTAAGTTTGGACGCTTATTGGAACGCATTAAACTAAGTTTAATGCATTCCAATAGGCTTTCCTTGCCCCGTACAGCGATGTTTTAGCATATACGGGGCACCACTGTACACCATCTAATCTAAGTCCTTCACTTTGCGTTTCAGCTAAAGAAAAACATGGAGAGTGGCTGCTACATCTTGGTGGCTTCATAGAGAGACTCTCACCAGCAATTCAGCCATTGAGAGTTTCCAGAAGAGGTCATGGGCTTTATTGGGGGTTATGCTGTCCATCTTCTCCTTTGGTGCTGTCTCATCCTTCCTAATACTGTGCGCTGGGCCAAAAGTACCCTTCCCAGGCAATCTGATCAAATCTGCAGCAAGTCCTATCAGAGCAGGTGGCCCCAAGCCATACAGTCTTCAAAATGGTGCCCTACCCATTTCTCTTTTGCTCCAGTTTATTTACTTGTTTTTTCAGGATACACCCGCAGTTTCAAGTTGTGCAGGACTGCTCCCTTTTCCTCACCACCTCTCTGCTCACCTCTTCCCTACCCAAAGAGTTCCAAATATAAGTTCCGAATAGAGTAGTCCTAGATCGAGCTGGAATTTTTAGCATGTGTACATTACTGAAACAGTGATGTCTATGTTGGCTTGGGCATGTTGTGAGAATGGCTGGTCAGATTCCAGAAGATCTGTATGGAGAATTAGTGCAGGAAAATCGCCCCAGAGGGAGACCACAGCTGCGATACAAGGATATCTACAAGCGGGATCTGAAGGCCTTAGGAATGGACCTCAACACATGGGAAACCCTGACATCTGAGCGTTCAGCCTGGAGGCAGGCAGTGCATCATGGCCTCTCCCAATTTGAAGAGACACTTGTCCAGCAGGCCGAGGCAAAGAGGCAGTCCCAAAACCAGTCAAATCAGGGAGCTGGACAGGGGACAGATTGTATTTGTCTTCAGTGTCAAAGAGATGCTCACTCTCAAATTGGCCTTCTCAGCCACACTAGACATTGTTCCAAGTCCTCCATACAGAGCATGTTACCATCGTCTCTCGAGATAAGAAGCTGACTGGCTGACTTAGTGAGTTAGGTATCTGGTTGTGGAGCCAGAGGCTGGCAGTTCAATTCTCCATCGTGCCTCCCAGACAAGCCAGCCTGTGTGGCCCTGGGCAAGCTGCAGAATCTCAGAGCACCCGCCAGAAGAAGGGCATATTAAATCTCATCTGAGTACTCTCTACCTAGAAAATCCTGAAAAGAATCTCCATAGGTCAGAATTGACTTGACAGCATGTGATTATTTCTTTATTTCTTTATATCCCGCCTATCTGGTCATTGCGACCATTCTAGGCGGCTTACAACACAAAATACGAGAATAAATATTTTAAAAAAGGAATTTTTACAGAATTATTATTATTATTATGGCCCAGTCTACTAGTTTCTGCAGAATGTGAGACAAGAGGGTGCTGCTGCATTCGTGTCCTGCTGGTAGAATCCCAGTTGGCCACTGGATGAACAGTATGTTGGATTAGATCCTTTACTGTTGTGAAGTAGGACTCTTCGTAGGCTGGTGTTCAACAGGGCAATTTGTTTCTCCCTGCAGTGGAACGTCAGTGCCACAGTGGAGGTAAAGGCTCAAAGGACCAAAGACCTACTCTCGATGAAATAAGAACGGCTAAGACTGGCTTGTTCATATGGCTCAGCATGGCTGCTTGCATGTTCGGACTCTCTTTGTGATTGTGGCTATTGTGATAGTCTTGCTTTCACTCTCCACACAGATGGTGTTGTAGTTTTGAATGCTTTCTTACATAAATATGATCCTCTTGCATTTTTTTTTTCATTTATCTGTTTATTGTGCAAAAATCACTTAAGGAAAGAAAAAGAAACAAAGATAACTAAAAATGCCCATACAGTGAAAGCGGAAATACTGTAGGATTGCAACTCCAAGCCCCTCCCGGAGATGCTAAAAAATAGTGGTTTTTTTCCAGATGCTGAAAAATAGTGGAAGTAGTGAACTCTGTATGGTCTCTGGCTCCCTCTAGGGGTTAGTTCTGGTAAACACATCCTGGAAAGACATAAAAATGGGTATTTCTGGGATTTTTTATTTAGTATTTTCAACCAGTAGATAAGTACTGTAAATCCATGGATAGTGATCCTGCAGATAGAGGGGGTCCTAGTGTATATCAATGCTGGAAAACAAATCTATATCTGAACTTCTACAGAAGGCTTCCCAATGCCTAAAACAAAGCTGATCTGTCTATGCTACGCCTTCAAGTGTGTGACAAACTGTCAAGATTCTCATTGATTAAATAGTAAGAGGTGGGTATCTGACTTTCAAATGTCATAATATACATTTGTAGCTGCACTTAAGGCACAGACAGCTGATTTTCACTTGCTAGTGGCTACATTCTAGGAGACCAGAAATGCTTGAAAAGTCTGGATGCATCAACCAAAGTCAAGTGAGTCCTCCAGCAATGCGAGCAGCGATATCCTTCTCTGATTTGACATAATGAGATCCTGTGTTTAGGAAAGAAAAATGGGTTAGGTAAATTACAATAGCAATACTTGCATAGTTTTCCTCGACTTGTATGAAAAAGGCATCATCCTCTCGCATGAGGTAAAATAGCAGATGATGGAGAGTAAATTTTGATTTCTGGTTTGTTTGTTTTTGTTTGTTTTTCAAAAGAGAGCATCCAAATATCACAATCAGGATCTGGTCGCTCCTGTGGCTGTGGCTCCACATTGCTAGAGCCTTTCTTTGCAGCTGTTCTGATTTTAAAACAATGCATCTATGTAGTTATGTTTTAGCATTGTAACCTATTGGCCAGAATCCAACTGAATATTTACATTGGTGCAAAAACAATGCCATAACCTGGAGTGGTCACTAGATTTAATGAGCCCCTGGCTTAATTTCTAGTTGTGTGCCAGTTGCATGACTCGCCACATGGCTGGGAATTCAAACACAGAACCATTGTTTAGTGGTTATTGGCTGCTCCAAGTTATTTCACTGCACATATACTGATGAGAAAAATACTGAATGGGGTTCTGACTCCTATGTTTCCAATACTGTAGTAAATTGTAGGGTAGTCCATATCACCCAACAATCTTGTATGATTTGGGAAGCTAAGCTAGACAAGAATCTTGCCCCAAACCCTGGACAGTCAAGGTTGAGAGAATTGGACCAGAAAATGGAACAATGGACAGAGGTTAGTATAAAGCATGTTCCTCCTCCTGCTTGTTTTTTAAATCACATTGAGTGAGAGACCCTTTGTTCCCCTAGTAGGCGGAAGGTACTTGCTTGTGTGTCTATATGTGATTGTATCACCCCTTCTGTTGAAAGTGATACAGACCAGAATTCTAATTCTTAATTCTGGGTTATATTGTGCATGCTTTGGTTTAACTTATCCTTGGCAGCTGAGGATTATCTCTTGCCTCGCTTGTGATTCTACGGTCTACACAGCCTCTGTTTCCGCTTCCTGTGCCCCAGGGTTTCCCTTGAGGCATGCGTTGTGGACAACAGAAGGTCCTTGTTTAGGCATGAATAAAAGGACAGTACTATTGCTTTTCCACAGCCAGATTTTGAAGCCATAATTAGATCTTGTTGTGCTGCCAAGATAGAGGCTGTGGGCCCCAACAGGGAAGCCTGACTTTGCAAGGGAACTGAAACTAAATATAGTTCTCAAGCAGCTTTTGCAAAAAAAATAAAAATAAAAAAAAATCAAAGAAGGATGCTTCTGGTCCCCATCCTTGTCTGTTGCGACTGAATCGGGTAAGAATGTGGTTACAACAACCCACATTTCAGCACAGCGAGGCTTATTGGTGGTAAGCTGACAGAGCAATTATTTAGGGGCATGGTCTCAAAGCAATTTGCTCTAAACTAGGGGTACTTAAAAGTTGTTTGTCTAGAAATCCCCACTGTTGCTTTGACTTCCCTTTTTGGGGGAGACATTTGTCATGTGGGAGGATGCTTGGGATGTCCCTAACCCATAAGTATGTCCCTAACCTGCTCCATCAGACCAAAGCTAAGTATTCAGATCATGCAGTGAACTAGTTGAGTTAATGCAGTGGTCAATCAGGTGCCTGCAGGAAGCCAGTCAGCAAAGGATGAGTACTCTTGTACAGTACTTTCCTTCCATTTTGCATTCCCCAGCAACAGAGATATAATATATTACATATCTGAGAGGGGAGATGATATACAGTATATCGCAGAAGTGAGTACACCCCCTCACATTTCATAAATATTTTAGTATATCTTTTCATGTGACAACACTGAAGAAATGGCACTTGGCTACAATGTAAAGCAGTGAGTATACAGCTTGCATAACAGTGTGAATGTGCTGTCCCCTCAAAATAACGCAACACGCCCACACGCTACAAGTCATGGCTGTTTGCCAAAACAGACAAAACATCAATACAGAAAAGGCTTGGGGTGGAGTATCTCCAAATGAAGGAGACAGCATGGTGTAATGGATAGAGTAGAGGGTCTTACCAGAGCTTAGGAAAGTTGGGTTAAAATCTTCACCCAGCCATGGAAACTCCATGGGAAGCAGCAGTGATAAAACCACTCCTTAAATATCTCACATACCTTGAAAAGCCTATTAGAATCACCACAAACGGATAGATAATCAACAACAACAAGAAGAAAGAAGTAACACCACAAGAACATCTCCAAAAGGATATAGTGGCAGGGGATGCCCTGATTTCTATGCCCTTTTTGGCACATAAGCTAGGTCAGGGGGCCAGAAATGCACAAGTTTAATCACCACCCCGACTAGTAGCTGCTGATGGCTTTATCTTCCATTAATCTATCCAGCCTTTTCTACCGTACCCCAGTTGGCAGCATGCCCCCAACCTACAATGAAGAAGCTGCACGATTACCACCTTTGCCTGTTGGGTACATTTTCTGAGCGAAGATTACCTCCTCCAACACCAGTTACGAGTAATATTTATGCTAGAACTAGCAATAGCAAATCAATAGGCCAACTAATTCATATCAGATGTCATCATGAAGCTAAATATTTTCTTTCCTGACTGTGGATCTAACAAATAGGTTTACTTTGAAAGTCAACTGTCTTCATTAATGTGCCTAATTGAGTTATGCACTCTGAAAAGAAATATTGTCCTATTATTAAGCCATCCTGATGTCATATCCAAGAAAAACGTCTGGAGGGTATAAGACAATCAACAGCAAGCTTTGTGTCCTAGCCATGGCTTCACTTAAGCCATGCTTCACGTTTCCCTGAATATAAAGGCAATATTGTCAGATTACTCGGTTTTGGTGGGGGGGGCATGTTGGAAGCAGGAGAATTGGCACTTTCCAGAAGGGAACGTTTTCATCAAAATTGGGGTTGTATTATATGGGACTACCTTTCCCCTTTGAGAGGCTGCTTATTAAATTAAGCTAAGTTTTGGAAGTCACAAAGTATCTGAGAAAGGTTAAGGCCAAGTCAAGTTGCTTCAAGCCATTGTTAGCACAATGATATTTCACTGACACAGGACAATCTAGAGAAAGGTAGGTTTGGTACAATAACACAATTGTAAACATGTGTATTGGCAAGAAAATGCTTTAGAAACAAATTAAAGCAACTCAAGTCCAAGCCTGGCACAAGTTCTCCCACTACCCAAGAGAGAAAGAGATATACACATATACACCAGGCAATGTTCTTCTCCTCTGTGTAAGGAAAGACACTCCACTCCTCTGTACTATCTCTCTTAGCCTTGCAATGTTTCAACAGGCAACTCTGAGGGAGATCTTTGGGGCCGAAGCATTTGTGGGAGCAAAGGCAAAAGAAAGGATCACAAGAAATTCTTCTGTCTCTTTTCCCACAATGGCTTGGCCCCAAGAACCCTGTCAAGGCTAGCCATTATAAATAGCCAGCACAGGTTTAGGATAGCGAGTGGTAGGGATGGTATTTTTGGATTTCTTGGCTATGAATCCCATAATTATCCATTCCAGGAGTTCTACCTGATAAGACAGACACCTAAATGTGGCTCGCCTGGGGGAAAGGCCTCAACCTGAAGGCTTTGAGGTTAAGCTAGGCCTAGTTCCTGTCATGCTTCCTGTTTCTGCTCCAGTGCTAGCTGGGAGCTTTCTTTCTGGAAGATACGTAGATGGAGCTAAGCCTAGCTAAACCTTTCTGGTTGAAGTCTCACGTTTAGGTGTCTGTCTGGCAAGTAGAACTCTGAGAATGAATAATTATGGGATCTGTAGTCCAAGAAATCCGAAAGTCCCATCTCTAGTGAGCTTTGGGTGCTGGGCAGCAGGTGTCTTTGGCACTGTCATCTCCATGCCCAGTGCTCTGCCATGTGATGCGGTCACCTCAGTGTGAGTCATGGGACAGCTGGCCTTGCTCAAGTCAACGTCAAAAAAGAGATGTCACTTTAAGCTGTTGCTGTTGTTTAGTCGTTAAGTCGTGTCCTACTCTTCGTGACCCAATGGGACCAGAGCACGCCAGGCCCTCCTGTCTTCCACTGCCTCCTGGGGTTTGGTCAAATTCATGTTGGTCACTTCGATGACACTGTCCAACCATCTCATCCTCTGTCATACTGTAACTTGTGGAACATGTTTTGCTAGTAGAAGTTGTGGGTGCAATCTCAAGTATCTCCCGATGGTCTAGAAAAAGTCCTTGAAATTCTGGAAAGGTATTGCCAAGACATGACAACAATATTAGACTAGAAATAATTTCCTGTGTTCTTTTTGTGTAGAGGTGGGAAAGTAGGCTTGCCAGACGTCCGGCAAAAGGAGGAAATAGCCTGATGTCCTCTATCTGGCAAGCAAAGCTAAAAACCTTTAAAATGTCCGGCTTTTGTCTACATGGCCTTCCTCCTCCTCCTCCTCTTCGTCTTACTCGAGGAAAAACAGATGGCCTGGAACTAAGGGGACACCGTAACAAAGAATTATTTTGTAAGGGCGGCAGTGAATCCATCATGGAATCACACTTACAGGCAGAAGCCCTGTGATCGCAGGGCACCTGTTTCATTCGTCATGTTGCCAGTCGCTAGGAAGGAGGCTGATGCCAGTTGCTCAGGTCAGGTAAGAAACGGTGAGGGGCAGTGGCGCTCTTTAGAGTTCGGCTTCCTCCTTCAGCCACCACCGTCATGAACCAGTGGGGTGGTTCTGAAGAGAAGGGTGTCTTTCAGAGCTTGGGAATCCAACCTTGTCTAGTATTGAGTCTGTGGCCTTCCAGATGGTCTTGAAATCCAACACCTGCTACGCCAACTTTAAAGTAAATAAATAAAGTTTTTTCCCAAATCTGTTAATGGGGGACTGTAGAGCAACTTCTGGAGTGTCTAAGCAGGGAGATTGTATTTTTAAAGGAATATATATATTTTTTGTGCAAGCTGGCAGCCTAATAATACCAGATGCTCTATTTTAACTTTGTTGGTGGTATAATATTTATTTTCATTTTTTCACTAAGAGACATTTATTGGCAGCTATTGTAATAAAATTGTATTGATTGTGGGTTTAATCCGGAATAATTCAAATGAAACATTCAATACGTCCTCCTCTGTCCACTTTTTTGTCTTTCTATGTCCTCCTTTCGGTACCCATTTATCTGGCAACCCTATGGGAAAGGGAAGGACAGCTTGGAAAAAAAATTCCTTTTTTTTTTTTAACCTCCTGACCAGGCATTTCTCGGACTTGTATCCTCTCCAACTTTCCAAGCTTGTCTATGTTTGCTTGCCTGTGTGACCATGTTCTGGAAGGATGGACACAGGGTTGTCCTAAGAATGGCAAGAGCAGGATGAGGCCTTTAGGAACATCAGGGTCATTCCTTTGCACCATCCTTTATTGCAAGTAAGACTTGAGATAAAGGAGAAAGCTTTGGCGGGGGGGGGGGGGGGACTGGCACCTTTGTTAATCACAGCTCCTTAAAAAGCCAGGATTGGTTTCTGAAGGCAAAGCTTACATGAACTCAGATGAAGATCATAAACAAGTACTGAATATTTGTGATTATTCCTTACCTCTCTTGATATTTTTCTACACAAAGCCAGTGCATGGAAGGATATTGCATGGTGCACAGAGTCAGTGGGCAGAATATTACAGCATGACTCGAGAAACCCAAAGTAAATCCCCTCTTGGCCATGAAACTTAGTAGGCAACTTTCAGCCACTTTCACTCAGAGCAGTAGCTTTTTGGTACCCAGAGTGATTGGCACTGCTTGCCACCCACTCCATCTTGATGCATCGGCACAAGCTCCTGCCCCCACAAAGGGAGGAAAAAGGAGGATGTACCGAAAAGGTATGCTCAAAACAAGGGTGTGTGTGAATAGAACTGGAAAGTATTAGCATTTATTTTCCTAAGACTCCTCAGTGGATTTATTTCTAGACCTTGGTGCCCTGAGGCCAAGCTCAAGTTGTTTTGAACCTTCTATCAGCCCCAGTAGGAAAAGGAAAACTCCAATTTCAAACCTCCTCTGCCTTGTGGCTATATCCACTCATGGAAAAGGCTTCAGGAGTCAACCTAGAGGCAAAATCCAGAGCTGGAGACCCGAAGGTAGTTCATGTCGTTCTGCCAACTCCTGCAACGTTGCTGGAACCAGTTGTATTGGCTCTTGCCTTTCCATTGGACCATTTCAGCAACGTGGAGAGGGGGGATCTGCTGCTTGGGTAACAGCCTATCCTCCATATTACCTTACCCGGGCATCAGCCAACAAACCTGGCTTGCTTCTCTTGCGGTCATTCTCCCATCTCCTAAAGACATACGTTACAGAAAGTATGTTCCTCAAATGGATTGGCCCAAGAGGAAAGTTGGTCCCTGAAATGAAAACAAGCCAACTGGACTAAAAAACATGTTGTTGTTTTTCAACAGGCCTTCCCAGACCTCATAACATCCTAATACTGTATAGTGGCAGTCTTAACATCTATGTCATCAGCCCTGCTGCCTTGGTTTTATATCATTTTAATTATTAGCATTTAAATTTGGTTGGTGTGTTTGTGTTTAACGGTGAGGTTATAACTATTATTCTTTATTGTTCTAAGTTGTTGTTTGATGATATGTTTGTTTAATGTGTATACTGCCCAGAGTGGCCTTGGCAGCCAGATGGACGGTATAGACAGACAGAGAGACAGAGAGACAGAGAGACAGACAGAGAGACAGAGAGACAGAGAGACAGACAGACAGACAGATAGATAGATAGATAGATAGATAGATAGATAGATAGATAGATAGATAGATAGATAGATAGATAGATAGATAGATAGATAGATAGATAGATAGATAGATAGATAGATAGATAGATAGATAGATAGATAGATAGATAGATAGATAGATAGATAGATAGATAGATAGATAGATAGATAGATAGATAGGACTCACAGCTGGTAATGCGTATTGGACATTAATTTTGGGTCAGCATCCTCCAGTGTTGTTGTTGTTGTTGTTTAGTCGTTAAGTCGTGTCCGACTCTTCATGATCCTATGGACCAGAGCACGCCAGGCCCTCCTGCCTTCCACTCCCTCCCAGAGTTGGGTCAATTTCATGGTGGTTGCTTCAATGACACTGTCCAACCATCTCATCTTCTGTCGTCCCCTTCTCCTCTTGCCCTCACACTTTCCCAACATCAGGGTCTTTTCCAGGGAGTCTTCTCTTCTCATGAGATTGCCAAAGTATTGGAGCCTCAGCTTCAGGATCTGTCCTTGGCCAGTGAGCACTCAGGGTTAATCCTGCAGTGTACCCACAGGTTAACTTAAGGAAGATGGAAAGCAGCCGGTGGAAATGCGGTCTCCTCCAGCACCCAGCATTTACTGTCTGTGTGTGAATGCATCATGCTACCCAACGATAGGGCTGGTCCCAAAGCTGACACTGGGTTAAGTAATTGTTGTGAACCATTTTAGCATCCCATAATCATCATATGTTATCCCCAACCCTTTTAATAAGGCTACATCCATAGTTCAATTTGTAGGGAAGCAAAAATTGGCTGCACTTTGTACCCCAGAGCTTTGCTCACAATGAGAGGCGAGAACAAGGCCAGTGGGAATTCTCTCTCCATCTCTTTCTCCCTCCCTCCTTCCCTATCTTTCCAGCTTCGCTTTGACAAATTAAACAAGCAGCTTTAAAGATATCCGGCAGTTGATTTGGGAACATCAAGACTTGTCAAAGATATAAACTTCCTTTGTTGTACAACATTATGACAGGAAATGCCAGGGTTGGGAGCAGATGGGTGGGTGGGGTGGAGCGGGCAGGCAACTGATAAGGCTTCTTCACCCACCTGTCAAGTTCAGGCTATTTGACAAAGGCGGGTCCCCCTTCTGTGCGGAGCTTTGAATATGAAAGGTCCGACTCTTTTGCCTGGTGTAAACAAAGCTATATTTCCCCACTGTACTAAAACAGGGTCAAAAATCACACCGATTAAAGCTTTGGGGAATAAGAGCTGAGAGCGAGAACAGGTGCTCTGATTGAATCATAGTTATTTCTGAGACAAGCTTTGATTGCATCCTGCAGTTTATTTTCCATCCTTGCAGAACAGTGTACATACATTTCTACACAACAAGCCTTCCTTCAGTAAACCAGCTACCTGTGTGTGATTTTAGATAGTTATACATTATTGCTTTGACTGGATTTTTTTTATACTATGTCTGTTTTCCATCTTTATATTTTCAATTTCTCAGAGCGACTTCTTTTGTTTACTTATTGATCTTTGCTTTAATATTGCCTGTTAATGTTGTAAGATTCCTCTGTATTCATTGTTTGTAGCTTTAAAGTCTTTCAATGCTGTTAGCCACCGTTTGCATACTCATTGTTTTCAACTTTAAATATTGTCTCTCTCATTGTTTGTAAGCTGTCTTGGGTCCTTTTTCAAGGAGAAAGATGCAGTATGTATAAATAAATAAATTTTAATAAATAAATAAATAAATAAATGAATGAATGAATGAATGAATGAATGAATGAATGAATGAATGAATGAATGAATGAATGAATGAATGAAATGTCTTCCCTTCCACAATTCATGACACTGTGAGTTGAAAAGAATTTGCAATAGGGATGGGATTGAGTTAGTGGAGAAAAAATTTAATTGATTGCCTTAGAATTCCCTTCTTCCCATGACAGGTGGATGCTATTGTATTGAGGGCGATTTGTGCAGAGAAGTTGCATAAAAAAAGACTAAATGTGGTGAGTGACTATCTAATAATATTGCTGTTTACAATTTATTTATATTTTTCCAATTACTTATTTCTTTAAAGTATTTCTATCCCACCATCCTCCTTAAAAGGATGCAAGGCGACTTATATCAGGGGTCCCCAATCCCTGGTCCATGGCCTGGTACCGGGCCGTGGCCTTGGCATTACCGGGCCAGGGAGACAGATCTCCTACCCAGCCCACACATGCACTCCCCCCCATGTACTCCCACCTGCACGCATGGCTTGCCCACCTGCACGCACAGGTGCCCCGCCCATCCGCACATGCACGTGAGCATGCCCCGCCCACCCACAAGCATGGTGTGCCCTGCCTCCTGCGCAGTGACCCACATCCCTCCAACCGGTCCACAGTATGGAAAAGGTTGGGGACCACTGGCTTATATCATTAAAAAATCAGCATTTAAAAGCTAAAAACAGTAAGTATACAAATAATAAAACAGAATTAAACAAGTACTGTATTAATATGGTAAATAAAATCAGTATTAAAACACCTTTTAAACTACAGAGCACAACAATCCATTTAAAACCTCTCTCAGACCACCAGTCATGAAGGAAAAGTCTGCCTGAAGAGAAAGGTCTTTGCCTGCCTGCAAAAGGACAGCAAAGATGGGGGGCCAGCCTGGCTTCTTGTGGGAGAGAGTTCCAAAGTCTGGGAGCAGCAACAGAGAAGGCCCTCTCCTGTGTCCCCACCAAGAACACCTGTGACAGTGGTGGGACTGAATGGAAGGCCTCCCCTGATGATCTTAAAGCCCACTGTGCTTCCTGGGATAAAAGCCGGTCTGTGTAGCAATGAGAAGCCTCTAGCATCCCAGAGGTCCTCCAGAGGAAGAGAATGGCAAACCATTTCCGAGTATTTGATACCTTCAAAACCCTGGAGAGGGTTCCTACATAGGTTGGAATCAACCTGATGGCACCTCGTCAAAAACTATTCTTTGCTCAGTGGGAGGAAACATACCTGTAAAAGATGTGGGCAGAAGTTTTTATTAAATTTTTGTGTAGAAAAATTTCCGTTTAAAAAAACCAGTTTCATAAAAAATTATTTATGAAAACGCACAATTCATGAAGGTATTGAGGTATAATACGTTTCCTTGCCCACAGATAAATATTTTGCAAAATAAAAAATGTGGTTCTCATAGTCGTGAATCAGAATTGCCTGAATATGAAACTATGGTAAGTTATCCAAGCGAGTGTTGGTCGTGAGTGACTGTGAAACAGAGAAGGTGTCCCCGTGACCTTAGGAAAAGACAGCTGCAGCAAGTAGATGAGTAGGCAGTCGCAGTATAGAATGCATAATTTATAGGCTGTGCTAAAAATCTGCAGGTCAACAGTTTTCCTGAACCTTTCCCTTCTGTACAGTTAAATAAATGATGCAAAGGAATTACAGGTTGCGAGCATTTAGAGACAAGTATTCTAATAAAAATAATGTACACACACACACAACTCTTTGATTTTATCATGAATATAGCATTTAAAAACACATTAAATGTGTGCTGAATTCCACACCCTTTCCCTGTCAAATACTTCCATCCAAAGAATTCTAGGTCCTTGGAACATTTTTGTTTGGCAAGTAGAAGTCAACTAGACAAGCGGCATCACATCATGTTCTTTTTGTTGCTGTTATGTGTGGTCAAGTCATCCATCCCGCAGTGATACCCATGAATGAGTGACCTCCAAAATCTCCCGTCGTTAACAGCCCAGCTCATCTCCTCTAAATGCAAGGCTTTCTTTAGAAAGTCAATATGTCTCATATTTGGTTGCCTTCTCCTGTGGCCGTCAACTTTTCTCATCATTATTGTCTTTCCCAGCAAATGGTGTCTTCTTGTGATGTTCTTAAAGTATGGTAGTTCCAGTTTAGGGAGGATACTGGAAAAGCTGCACTGGAAATGTTTCTTACTCCTATGCTCCATAGAAATTACAGTTTAACCAGGTGTATTGACTCCTGATTCCACCTTAGGTTGCTCATTTCATGTCAAATCATCCCAAGTCCTTCACTTTAAGGGGCAGCCTATAATGAGGAATGGGAGACCCTGACCCTGTGATGTTGTCATGTCACACATTTCCTTATCTGCATATTCCAGGAAGAGGATGGAGCAGCTTTGTGGTTGGCTTGACACTTAATTGCATTGCACAGGACATATATCATTCCAATTTGTGAGTCCTTTTTTCCTGTTAATGTTCCTGGAGAACCTGAAGAGATGCCATCAGTCCAAAGAGATCAAGCTTCTCCAGCCTTCCTAAGGAGGGCTTAGCACATGGGCAGAGAGTTCAACAAGCCACTTACCTACCATCTTTGCACTGAGGCAAGTCCCAAGACCTCAGCAGTGCATAGCGTTAGCCCCTTGAACAAGTCTGACCTTAAAAGAACACTTTACTTTTACCCAGTACTTTGCAAGTACAGATACATGGGCTTTGTGATCCCTTAGAATTCACAACAGCTCAGTTAGGTAGGACTCTTAAAGATAGCTAGCCCTCTCCACTCCCTGGATTTAGCCAGACCCTGCTGTCCAAGAGACCAGTTCTTTTGTAAGAATTTTTACAATTATTTTTTATTAGAAAAATAGAGTTTCATAGAATCAGTTTCTATTGCTCAGGCTTGGACATCCTGGATGTCACTGAACTAAAATGGACAGGAATGGGCGAATTCAATTCAGACAATTATTATATCTACTATTGTGGGCAAGAATCCGGTAGAAGAAATGGAGTAGCTCTCATAGTCAACAAAAGAGTGGGAAAAGCTGTACTGGGATACAATCTCAAAAATGAAAATGTATGTATGTATGTATGTATGTATGTATGTATGTATGTATGTATGTATGTATGTATGTATGTATGTATTACAGTAGTGCAATGCACTACTCTGAGTGGTTTACAATAAAATAAAATAAAAATACAGTGACCATGAATTAAGAACAAATAAGCAGTACATAAACAATGAACTACAAGAGATGCTAATTACAAGCTAAAATACAGCATGAGGCATATAATACATACAGCAGCAAAGTGACACATTACACCAGACTGACAAAGACTCTCAATAACAGAGAGTCTTTGGGAGTCTTTTGAATATTGGGAGGGAGAAAGCCAGGCGAAGCTCCACTGGCAGTTGATTCCATAGTGTTGGTGCCACCACAGAGAAGGCTCTACTCCAAGTAGCCGACTGCCTGGCCTCTCCTGGCCCGACCACCACCTGGAGGGGCATGGCCGGAAAGTACTTAGTCGAGCAGGTAGATGACCTTGGGAAAAGACACTCTGACAGATAGTGTGGGTCCAAATCGTGGAGGGCTTTATAGGTAATCATTAGAACTTTATGTGGGATGGACTATAGCTTCCATCACCCCACTTCCAGAAATGGCACGCTGGATTGTGAAGGCCTCTGAGGGAAGAAACTCCTCATTCTTCCTCTTCACATTGATGCCGGGCTACAGATCTTAAGGGCACATGTTCATGTAGACTTCTTTCCTACTGCTAATAGTGATTGCATTGACCAGGGGCAGTTCTAACTAGTTAAATTTCACTTAATTAAATTTCACTTAATCATGTCACCCAGAGAGTGCTCTAGCACTATGGCGCGATATAGAAGTCAAAACAACAGCAACGTTGCATCCAAACACATCCAGAAGACTGTTCAATTGGAGAAAACTGTATTACCAGCTTGTTGCTGTTTAGCCATTAAGTCGTGTGCAACTCTTCGTCACCCCAAGGACCAGAGCACGCCAGGCCCTCCTGTCTTCCACTGCCTCCCGGAGTTTGGTCAAATGCATGTTGGTAGCTTTGATGACACCGTCCTCTGTCGTCCCCTTCTCCTCTTGCCTTCACGCTTTCGCAGCTGGATTACCAGCTAGATGGCAAAATACTGTATCCTGCCTTAATAAAAGACAGCTTTCAGTTTTATTCCATGACTGATTGATTGGCCACCACTTTTCCAAAAGTTTCAAAGAAATCACAAAAAAGGAAATTGATGGGCTACAACCAGGCTGTTGGCTTTAGAATAAACACTACATAGTAGTTGCAATTTCTCAATCTTTCTGCGGAGCAGCTAATACCTGCTTAAGTGTTCCTGTTCCCTGGACCTTGAAAAGCAGCTCTCAAGCTGCAGGTTGCAACACTCGCTGGCTGCAGACCTCTGCCTTATCTCCTGGGGGAACAAAAGGAAATCAGAATTCATGTCACTCCATGCAATCTGGAGTCAGAGGGAAGCATGCATATTTCAGTTGATTAATTAACACATCCACTCCCCCTGTTCATGGGTAGCCTCTTGAGACTCAGGAGTTAATAATAACCCACAAAGGGTTGAGTTTGCAAAGTGGGCAGCTCAGGGTTGGAGATCTGAAGGAGTGTGAGTCCAATTATCGGAAGAGAAATAACCTCTCGTTTGATTCCTGCCCACAGAGGGCAAAGGGAGACAGAAACGTTCCCCGCGAGGACATGTTGTCTGGCCTTCCACTGGAAACATGCTCTGCAGCTTCAGGTTAGGGAAGTCAGTTTTCTAGATTCTTGTATTCTCCTAGGAGCCCACAGCATCCCGTCCGTCACTCCACCCCAGAAAGAGCAGAACAATCCAACCTTGTCTAGTATTGAGTACAGAAGCATGCTTGTTTCATACAACAAGTCCCAGAATCCTGTCCATCCCCCATACCTTGGGGATGGAGGTTCTCTGGTTGAGGAGGATCATGCATGGTGAGATCTCTCCTCCTCAGGACATGAAGCAACTATGGAGGAGAGTGGCTGGGTGTTCCTCCTCCTCATGCATTCTGTTTAACTCTATTCTGAATACATGATTAAAGGTAGAGGCTAAGGTTAGAGTTCTACTGCAGGAATGTGAAAGGAAGGATGCCTGCATATAAAGCCCTAAACCGCTTGGGCCCTGGATACCTGAAAGACCGCCTCCTTCCATATGAGCCTACCTGGCAGTTAAGATCTAGCCAGGGGTCCCTTTTGAAAGAGCCATCCCTCAAGGAGGTAAGAGGGACGGCTTGTAGACAAAGGGCCTTTTTGGCAGCTGCCCCCAGACTATGGAATGCCCTCCCGAATGAAATTCGTCTGGCACCGACGCTGATGACATTTCGGTGCCAGGTCAAAACCTTCCTGTTCCAGAAGGCTTTTAATTGAAATAACATTAACTGTGGGTCTTTATGATGGCAATTTTAATTGTATTTTAATCGTATTTTAATTGTATTTTAATCATTTTATATTTTATTGTATTGAATTTTAATTGTTGTAAGCCGCCCAGAGACCTTTGGGTAGAGTGGGCGGCATACAAATTTAATAATAATAATAATAATAATAATAATAATAATAATAATAATAATAATAATAATAATAATAATAATAATAATAATAATAATAATAATAATAATAATGACCTTGGTTGCAGGTCTGTTCTCACAACGCGTGTGAGAAAGGGCTTGGGTTGGGGAGTCTGCTGGAATAGGGGAGGCCTAAGGATACTGGCCTAAGAGCACACAGTATCTGCACTACACATCTGTATCCGTTTAATACCACTTTAGCTGCCATGGCTCTATCCTCTGGAATCCTGGGGTTTGTAGTTTGGCAAAGGATCTGGAATTCTTTGCTTTCCCCTAAACGACTGCACCAGAACTGTTCCTTTTCTCTTAAAACCCTAGAATTTTATAGGATGGACCCATGACAGTTAAAGGGGCACTAAAGAGCTATTGTAGATACACTCTTAATGCAGTGCAGTTATACTTCCTGGAGAAAGGAACTGATTACACGTAGCTAGTTACATGGAGCTCAGGTTGAAGTAACTTCCAGTCCTGTTTGCTTTTATACTAAGAATGAATGAATGGAAGGGTGCCATCTTCTCCTGTGTCTCAGGCAGAAAAATGTCTTAGGCCGGCCCTGCTGAGTTCATTGCTACACTAAATAACACTTGCTATTAAGGGTTGCCAAGTTAGCACCAATCTTTTGGATTTCAAGGGCAAAACATGTGACCGGGTACTCGGTGCGAAACTAGCTGCATGGCACGTGTACAGTACAGCTCTCTCGTCTTCCATTGAATCTACTGCCAGAGCTTGGAAAAGCTGTGTTTTTTTTCATTCCATCTCTTGGGATCCCATGTTGTCCATGCTGGCTGGGGGATTCTGGGAACGGTAGTCCCTAGAAGTAAATTTGCCACATTCTACTTAATCCGGTTCTCCAGCCGCCACCAAGCATCAGCTGCCTGAGGCAGCCACTGCAGCCTGCCTTTCCAATGGTAGAAGCAAACCTGGCTAATTAACAACACAGGAAAGACAGCGCTTGTAAGCCACCATCATGCGCAGGTCTTTGCTAGCCAACATAGCATTCTTGTTACACTGCAGTCGCGAGACTCTGGAAGCTGAGCAATGTCAAGCTTGCTTGGCAGTTGCTACCAGTCTTTCTCCGTTATACAGCACGCTTTGGGAATAAGATGAGGCCAAGCTAATGAGAATGATGTGGATGTTCTCTTTCAGTTTTAAATATATTTCAATGTGTGTTTTCATCTCAGTCCCTGAAAGGCCAGAGAACCAGGTTTTTGTGGCTATTTTGCCCCCCCCCCCCCCGGGCTGGCTTTCCTTTGCAGATTTCAGTCACAAACTGTCTTTATAAGTTTGCTGTATAAGAGAGAGGGAGGGAGGGAGGGAGGGAGGAAAGGCGTTCCCAAGAATCCCAGTGAGGAAGCAACAGAGAATGTGTGTCAATGAGGATCACAGAGGACTTCCAAGCCATATTAGGAAATCTATCTCGGTTCAAATTGCCCAGGGGAAGGAACCAACCCATCAGTTGCAGCTCAAAAGCAGCAGAACAGGTAAAGTCGGGGACTCTGCGTCTCCCTTCTCCTTGACAATTAGAAATTGCACTGCAAGACAAAGGTGGTGATCCAATAGCAGTGCACCATTGAAACACTCTTAATTCGGATTGTGTTTCTTCATTTCTCCAGCACAGCCTTCTCTAGGCCGATGCCCTGCAGGGCATGCTGGGTTACATGGCCCTCATCTGCAGCTAACTTCTCAGAGGGAAGGATAGTGAGAGCAGTCCCAACCATCTGGAGGACGCCAGGTTGGCGACAGCTGTGGCCCAGCACAAGCAATATGCTCTTGTCACCTCTCAGGAATGTGCAGCAGTGCGCCTACTTTCAAAAGCCTGTGGCAGGAGATGTGGATCCTTAGAAAGCCAAGGTGTCAAGGGAAAAAAAAGAGTAGAGCCTTTCTCTCTGCCACCAGCCTCCTGGTGGAAATTTGCAGGATTAAAGAACTGTGTTATTTTTTTTAAAATTAACTCCACCCTTCTCCATCACCTGTGAGATTTGCTGCAATTCCCATAGAAATGGGTGGGTGGATTACCCCACCCACAGTGTATTGTTATGAGCTATTCTTGTGATTTTGCAAAGTGGCTTGGTCTTGAATGGGCCGTTAAGAACAATTAGCTTCACAAAAGACCTGCTCCTGGTGGAAATTAAAAAAAAACTGCTAGAACTGGCCTGTTGATATGGATCAATGTAGCAGTCTGCATTTTTTTACAAATTTGCCTATGGGTGTGGTTACGGGGGCTTTTGTGATGAATGTCTGCATTTCAGTATTTCCCATCACATTAAATAACAACCCTGCCGGACATGCTTTTTCCTATGCCCAGGCACATATATTTTGAAATAAAGGAGCATTCTGTTTGGTGAATGGTAGATTCCAAATGAGTTTCATTAATGCTTTAGGTATTGTTTGTGGGAACAAGGGCTGAAAGAACACAGTTAAACCAGAACATAATATGCCTCTTCTGTTACCTTGTCCTCTTTGGATTCTGATGGAAAATATTCCCCAGAGGTGACAAAGCAAATGCTGTAGTTGTCAGTGGTGGACAAATAGATGCAATGGAGGCCAATGTGAAGTAATCAAGGGCCAATGGTGTCTTGACAGCTGACATGCAACAGAAGCCAGCAGACTAAATTTAGAGTAATCTTTGCATAAATCATATTTGTTAAGTCAACACTTTCATACATCCTATTGATTTGGTGGATCCACTTTCATTGGGGCTAAAAATTGAATTCAGCTCATTGAGTGTTACCTTTCATGACGCTCGTTTGTGTGTCCAGTCAAAGTAAGTGAACTTTAAATGGTGAAGTCAAACTTCAGTTCCACCATTTAGGAGGCAAATTTTGAGATCCGTTTTCAACACAGACCTTCCAGGAATCTGTCAGGTTTCAAAATTTTGTAAAAAAAAATAATAAAATACTTTGGCCTTGCTCTTAGAGAAACTCTTGATCTTTGCCACATATTTCTTATCAGCATTACAACACAAGGATACACATTATTTTGTACTCTCTAACCCCACTCCAGTTTTTGGGATTCTTCTGGAGTTAATAATAATTACTGCGTGCTGTCAAGTTAATTCTGATTTATAGGAATCCTTTTTTTTTCCAGGGTTCTCTAGGTAAAAGAGTATTTACCATTCCTTTCTTCTGGGGGTGTGGGGTGTGCGACCTGGGACTTTGTTGCTTGCTCAAGGCCACACAGGCTGACTGTACTCACAGGACGCACAGTGGGGATTTGAACTCCCAGCCTCTGGGTCTGCAACCAGAGGTTTCGATTCCTCTGGAGTTACACCCTCAGAAAAGAGGAAACTGTCATATATTGGGCTAGGCCATTGGCTGTAACAAGGCCAGGTCAACTGGGGCTTTGACTCAGGCTGCCGAAATTTGGAGGGTTCAAAAATTTGCAACTGGAAAGAGGTAAACCAACCCATAGGCATTTGATGCTGGATGGGCCCAAATGCACCAGCCCCAAAAGAGGTACACCATGTCCTGCTGCTCTCTGGGGGCAAAACAGGTGGACTAAACCAACATGGACGTTGCACGCTGAGATCCAGTTCCTTCCTATTTTCCTGTCCTCTCCCTGCTATGCCAGTCTCATGGGATCTAAGGTGAACCACTAGGCAATAAAAACCCTGGGTACCAAACCTGCTAGTTGCACCTTTCTAGCTTAGTCCTGTGGACACTTTGTGGCAGCATTTCTCCAGGGCTTCGGGCATGGTTTTTTTAACTTCTGCCTGGAGATAACTGGCTAGATAGTTCAATGAGTTAGGTAGAGGTTGGGAGTGTTTGATTCCCCACTATGGAGAAAAGCCAGCCTACGTGGCCTTTGGCAAGCTGCACAGCCCCACGGTACCCCCAGAAGAAGAGGAGAGTAACCCAACATCGGTACCTAGAAGACCCTGGAAAGGGTCACAATACATTAGAATCGACTTGATGGCACATCATTATTATGACTCCCTGGAGATGCCTGGGAACAAATGGCAGGCAAACCTTCGAAAGCAGAGTGAGATCTTTTTTTACTTTTTTGCATGGGATGAAACTCGACAAAAGGGAGTTATTGTTGTAATAAACTTTGGCAGCCACCTAAAATACAATCTATAAACATACCAGCTTGAATCTTCATGGATAGCCATTTACAGAAGGCGTTGCAATCCAGTAACATTTATCCTTTGTGGTGGAAACCGGGAGGCAGCTTTCAGTAACTCTCTGTTAAACTGGCTAATTCAGTGATCATTTTGGAAGCCTTTCAGGTTTTATCTTGGTTTCACATTGGTAACACCCCTGAGCCTAGAGCTGTTGCAAAGCAGTTTTGCTTTAATCCCCCAGCAGTTAAGTGCTATTGAAATGCAAACATGATCAATGGTGTTCCTGATAAGACTACAGCTGCCTATGTGGTTTCTGAGCCCTAATGGCTGGAGCAAATGCCAGACCATTTGCAAAATAAAACACAGGGGATAAAGCTGAAGAAACCTTCACCCCAGTTTCCTAATAACTTGAAAATCTGGAGTTGCTTTATAAAGATTTTATTTTATTCAGATTATAAAGAAGGCAGACATGCTGATCTCTAGAAGATTCAATTGCATCTAGGAGACTTGATTGAGTTGGAATTAAATGTGGCAGTGCAGGGTGCTCCTTTTCAAGATTCCAAGCTGTTTCCATTCCTTATACCCCCAACTGCTTTTTGTCCTTCCTTTCCCACACAGCCAGCTTTGACCCTTATAGGGTTTCCAAGGTATGTGAGATGTTCAAATTGTGGTTTATCATTGCCATCTCCAAGTGGATTCCATGGTTTGAGAGGGGATTTGAACTCAGGTCTTCTGAGGCCTAATCTAACACTCTATCCACTACACCTGGGACTCCCTAAGAGTTTGCTGATACCTCCATCTTTTACATGGATTGTTCCATTTTGGCTACAGAAGGATTCACACTTGGAACACATCTACTTCAATGGTTGGGGTTCATAGGAACTATAGCTTAAGTGACCCAGGCAGAGTGCTTAGTCAGGAAAAATCATGTGATTGACACACTATTTTGGCCCAGGATCATATACATATTTCAGGTCTACAAGTATTGAGTTAGCACAGAATGATGCACGTATCTATCAACACTGTCAAAGTTGGAGAGGGGGAGTCAAACATAAACGTTTACCTCTTCGCCTTGCTTTTGGGAGTGCAGCCTTGTAAAACAAAATCAGATACTTGCATGTTCATTTGCAGCCATGTCTCCAGAAAATGCCCTTGGAGTCAATCCTTTGATTTCATTGTTTTTAATATGAAACAGGGATCCAGGCTTAGCAGAGACCAATGACTTTGTGGCCACCACTCTGGCCACCCAATAAGCACTTGGTGCTGTCATCTGGGAAGGAGAAAAGGAGGTTGTTTGGAGATGAACACAACGGCTGGACCAATCAGCACTTTGCCAAGAACTTCTGATAGAAAAACAAATAAGAAGCACATACATACTATGGCTTAGAGTTGAGTTGGATTGTCTAACATACATACATTTGTATCCTATTTTTTTCATCCAGCAAATTCATGGTGATATGAATGGTTCTCTTCTTATCCACTTCATCTTCCCAACAACCCTGTGTGGTAGGTAACACTGAGAGACTATTATTGATCCGAGGTTACCCACTGAGCTTCATGGCCGAATTGGGATTTCAGTCCAAATCTCCTGAGATCTTATCCAAGACTCAAACCATTATACTGTACTCTGAGGGAGGTAAAATGTCTAACCAAAGAAGGGTGCATTTGATTCAAGGTCACGCTAACATGCAAACTTTGAATGTCTGTCTTGAGCAGAATCTCCCAACCTTGGGTATTCAGATGTTCTTGGACTACAACTCCCAGAAATCCTGGCCAGCACAACTGGCGGTGAAGGCTTCTGGGGGATTTTGTTCAAAACATCTGGGGACCCAAAGTTGCAAATCAGTGGTCTAGAGCCTTAATATAGTCATTTAAAAACTTTCAACATTCATGGAATCCAACAAGCTCCATTAGTGAACATCCTGAGGAATTTCTCTAGGCTCATGGCTAAGTGTTGTCTGCAAACTGTCACAGGTACACAGGTTAGCAGGGATGGGACTTGAGTCTTGGAACTTACTGTCAAGTCAGACTTAAGTCACATCAATGACTTAACCTGGGGTTTGTTTGTTTTCAATGACTTGGACTCAACTTGCAACTCAGAACTCACCTACCCTTCCCTTTGGGACTTGGGGTTTCGGATTTGGGACTTGGTACCAAAGACTGAGACTCAGACTTGGAACTTGGTACCAAAGTCTTAGACTCAGACTTGAATCCAGACCCCAAGTCTTGTCAACATCCCTGCAAGTTAGCTCATTTTAAGAACTGCCCAGGCCTTATTGGTTTTACTTTTCCAACACAAAGACTAAATGTTTGCTGAATTTAGTGTGCGCATTTATTAACCATATGCTTTTCTTCTTGGTGTGTAGGGGCCACAAGAAGTATGCTCACCATTCTTAAGTACAATGCTTATTCTAATGTTCAAGAATTATTCTTTTGAACTACAGCTTCAAGAATGTCTGAGTCAGTATGGCATCTGGGTGGGGAGGAAGTAACTTTGCCAGTGTCTTGAGCTTAGCTTATGGGATATCTGGTCTTCCTGGGTCTGGGATCAGAACTTAGAAAAGTGACTTTTTTAGACCACAATGTCCAGAATCACCCAGCCAGCATGCCCAGTGGTTTCTGGGAAGCTGGAAGTTGTGAACAACTAAATCCATGTTTTTAACGTGTCTCCAAGTCAAGATCTGCAGGAAGAGCTTGTACAGTTTTATTCTAGGAATTGGGGCTTGAGAGTTGCCAACTGACATGCTTCCTGAATTGAACCACCAAGGCCAGATATCTCTGAATGCAAGTTCCTGGTGGTAGCAGTAGAGTTGTTTCCATTATACCTTTCTTCAGATTTCCTAATGGCATCTGGCTGGCCATTCATAGAAACAGAAAGCAAACTCTCCACTCCATATTAAAATGATGCTTTATGATGTCAATCCACATGACCTCATGGTAGAAGGATGTTCAACTAGAGGAACGTCAGGTCTGATTTAGCAGAGAAAACTTCTGCCCCCTATCCCTGGTAAATACAACCAGAGTTTGCTCAGGAGAACGTAGCAGAGATAGGTTCCATTGTAACTCTTCATGGGCTTCTGCCCACAGCTGACTGGCTTGGACTAAATCCTGTTCTTAGACCCAACTGGAGTAGAGGTGTGAAATCAGTACATACAATTTATATACGTTGTAGATCAATAGGAAAGGTTGACTTACCAAATTTCAGCTGATTCCGTGGGTGTTGGGCAGTCTTTGTTGGCAAGTCTTTGGGTCCGAAATCCAAGTCGGAGTCTTTGGTACCCAAGTTGAGGTCCCTATTAAAAATAAGTTTTTTGCGAAGTACTGGAATTGCATCAATAGCAATTCTCTGGGACATTACCTCTAAACATGTACCCAGCAGGGATGCTTGAAGAATTCTTTCTTTGCACATTTCAGCATGAATGTACCTCCTCCTCTGATTCCAGTACTTCTAGAATGTGCCAGCCCAGTATCCAAAGCATAGTAAAGCAAAGTATGCTGCTTCTATATTGCCTGAAAGCACTCTCTGGGCAGTTTAAAATTTAATTCTACAGAATATACATGGGGCCCCACTTACCCAGCAAGCTGGCTCCTCAATTTACTGACCCCAGAAGGATGGAAGTCTGAGTCAACCTTAAGCCACCTACGTGAGATTGAACCCAGGTCATGAGTAGAGTTTTGGCTGCAGTACTTCAGTTTAGCCTCTGTGTCACGAGGCTCAAAATATAATAGTCTTTAAGGTGCCACATGGTTTTGTCTTTTTGGTTTTGTTTCTTTGGATTATAACAACTCCAGAGTTGTGTATTCCGAGATAAAGAAGATTTATACAGTAACTCTATCTAGGTCAGGTGCAGAGCTTGGAAACGATGCGTCAGATTTAACGCATTCACTCTAAAATCATTACTTTTGCGTTAGCAAGACAAAACCTACTGATGCATCTATAGAGCGACATTTTGAAAGTAATGATTTCATAGATTTCAAAACAGCATTTCTCCTGTATGCATTGAATGTATGCATTTCCCGTTTTCAACATGGAAGTAGTTATTTTTTATTTTTATTTCAAAATCTCTAGCTTATGTCTCTGTTCCAAAAAGCATTATATTCAGGCGGCTGGAACATCAGCCTTGCCATGAAATTGCTATTTAATAAATTAATTCATCAATGAATCCATTGATTTCTACTCTACCTTTCCCACCCAAAAATGATCTAAATTGCTAATGCTTGAAGAAGATCTCTGTGTAAACTCAATCTCTATTCAAATAGGATCTTTAAAAAGTTACTTTTCTGCATGACATTCCCCCAGAACTCTCCCCCCCCCCAAAGGCATGGCTACTACTTTATTGTAATCCAGAGTGAAAGGCCCTTTCTAAAGTCTGTTTCAGATAATTTTTAACCTCCATTGGCATCTTACTTTAGCCTTTGTTTCTATGCTTCCACTTGTTTCCAAAAGGAATTTTGAAATCTCTGCTTTTCTGCCTGATAACTGTCCTGCATAAAAGAAAACGAAAGGAAAATTATTCCTGCAGGTGCTATCTCAAATTCATAATCGTAATTATGCAATTCTAGCAAGAACATTTGAAAGGAAGGGGGAACTCAGCAGTAGCTTTTGTTTGCTTTTTTGCAGATCAGTGGTATATCTTGGGGAGATAAGTTCAAGGAGAGCCGCTGCATAGATAAAATATCTCTTCCCCTATTCTCTTGATTCCTTCATTGCTCACAATTCAGATTTTCATGAAGGAAGTTACAGTAACTCTTATCTAGTGAAAGGACCAGGGATCATGTAATTAGTTTATGGCTTCCTGCAACCCACATGCCATCTTAGGTGGTGATGTGTCCCTTCATAAAAACCACAGAGCAGGAAGGAGACCTCCAAGGTAATTTAATCTGAGTCCGTACAAGACATCTACTTTTTACAGCAATCTTAAAATAAAGATAAAAAACGGAATTCTAATTAAAAGATTAAAACACAGAAACTGAAAACACCATGTGAAACATAACAGACTTTTATACTACTCCTGTGGAAGGATAACACTTTGCCACATTCATTCAAGAATCTTTTCTCTCTCTTTTTTTTTTTAATCATCTTTTTTGTTACACCGCTTGCTCTGGAACGGGCGAGATGCAGACTCCCTTGCGAATTACAAACCACGCAATCCTGTTCTCTCCAGCTCTCTGTGCTGAAGTTCAAGGAATTGTCAAGTCTTGAACACTTAAGAAATCAGGAATCCCTTGCTATTTCCAAGTACATCTGCTCGCTCAATTGCGTGGATCATTGTAATGAGTGAAGAGGCCCCAATCCCCAAGGACCAATACAGCAACAGAACTCCTAGGAAGAGAAATGCCATCGTCCCCTTTTTTTTTTTTTTTTTAACAGAAGCACTCTTTCCTTCATTTGCAAGGCAGAAAACTGGTAAAATGGGATCTGGAAAAAGGAAAGGAAAGGAAAAAAGAAAAGAAGAGAAAAGAAATCATTCTCATTTCCCCTGATTCTGAAATTTTCAGTTCAGGAAAATAAGATTCCATGTTGGAAACAATGCCATTTGTGCTTTTAATTAAAATCAGAAAATCTTCCTAATTGCAGGGGCTGGAACCATGGTGTGCTTCTGTGTGTAGAAAGTAATTTTTCAGAAAAAAAATCCAGACCTGTTTTATACCTTGGACTAAAGCAAAAGAGGAAAAAAGTAATTAAATCTTCTGTTGTTCTCAAGTGCAGATGGATGAGTGCTCACCTTCGTGTTCCTCATAACGACACAGGGCTGTAAAAGTTGGACGATGAAGGAGTTGGACAGAAGGAAGACTGATTCTTTTGAGCTATGGGGTTGGAGGAGGCTCTTGCTCATTTCATGGACTGCAAAGAGAGCAAGTAAAGAAGAGTTGAAGCACATAAATGCAGACATGTCACTGGAAGGCAAAATAACAAAACTTAGACTTAGTTATTTCGGCCATGTCATGCAATTCGCAACGTTGGAGAAAGACGTTGTGTTCGGAATGGTCAACGGTAAAAGATGATGTGGATACCAAAGAACGCGTTGGTTGGGTGTAATCAAAGCAGACGCTGGCCAAAATATAAAGCAGCTGCAAGAAGCTGTCCAAGATTGGAAATCACGGAGAGAGTTGGCTCATGGAATCGTCCAGGATCGGATATGACTGAATGGATACAGTGGACCCTCGACTTACAGACTTTTTGAGTTACAGACTTCTCTGGCTGCAAAATTTAGGTTCGACTTGCAGCCGGAGAATCGACCTACAGACCAGCAAAAAAATGGAACAAAAACAGCCAGTTACGGATTAATTAGTTTTCAATGCATTGTAGGTCAACAGAGCCTCGACCTACAGACTTTTTGACCTGCAGCCACCGTTCCAATACGGATTAATTCCGTAAGTCGAGGGTCCACTGTAATTCGGTTTGATTCAACTGTTTTCTCTTTTTTTCCAGAATGAGCAGGAAAGAATCAATGTCATTTAACAGTTAACACATTAGACAGGGACTAGATCCCTGGAATGCAATAAGTGGCTGTGGTTCGCGATTTTTCTCTCCTCTTGACCTATCTCACAGGGAAAACAAGAAAGTGGAGGATGCCTTGAGCATCTTGGATGATGGCAACTTATGAATGCACATCTTCATCATCAATAATAAGACAGCCCTTGAACAGTTGTTGTGCAAAGACAAGCAGGAAAATGGCTGTAGAGCTGCATAAGGAACTCTGTGCAAGCTCTACAGCACCTTTTGCAGAATGGCATCAACTATTATTGCTTCAGCTTATTGTCTCCTCCTCCATGTATAAGGTCATGTTTCCCTATCCAGCAGCCTCCCTAGGCAATATGGAGTTAGAGCATCATTGCTCTGTTACAATTGAAATCACCACGTCACAGTACTCTTACTTTGAAAAGCAACTTGCCAGGCTCTTTTGAGCAGGGAACAATATCTTGCTTGCCTTAAGACAGCAAAATATCTGGGGCCAGCCACAGGCATTGGGGCATAGGAATCATTCCCATATTTCCAGTGTAGGATTTATATTCACCTCACATCAAATAAGAAAGCTCTTCAACTCAAGCTTCAAAGCTACATTCGCTGCCGTATGCAGGAATGCTGCGTGAAACAAGTCCTTTTCTAATTAAACACATTGCAATTTCCCCCCGAACAAAACATAGCTTGGGAATAGAATTTTGGTCAAAATGGAGCTGTCGCAAGGTGGTATGAACAGGAACGCCCCGCCCTTCTGCTTGACTAACAACTAAAAATGTGCTGGCAAATAGGAATTGATTCATAGGAAATACACAGCTTGTATGAGAAGGGCAAAGAGAAGGGAAATGTTGTGGCTTTTTGCCCTTTCCATCCCCAAGATAATAAATTAGATATAAAGCCATTTAGCTGGAAGATAATGAGGTTTATGCAGCTAATCAGTCAATCTTGTAAGGAATATTGCTGACTTCATTGTCTGTGTTAAGCCAATCTTTACTCATTACAGTTTCCCTGCTCTTCACGTCATATCGTGTCTCTTGTTCAATAGCCTGAGTAAAATGATGGGTTAGACAGGGCTTCCAGAGTATGCCGTCCCCAATGGAGTGGGATCACAAATTTTACATGTGTGTGTGGGGGTGTCTCTCCGCCTGAACATCCAAGACAGAAGCTGGAGAAGGCTTCAACAAAGTTGTATCGGCAGTGGCAATTCCTTGCAAAAAGGAACCCTATTGGTTCAATTGTGTGGAAGTACAAAAAATCTTCTCTCACCCACCCAAACAATCACTTGCCACATGTTGTCCAGAGGTGAGGGGAGTGCTGAAGTTTTAAAAGACAGAGCTGGGAAGCATATATATTTAATAAGAGTCATCAAAATGCTGCCCCTTACTCGGTCACGGGTGGGGGGATGGGAGGGGCCGTTTGCTTCTGCCAATGGAGGAGGTGGGACAGTTGGTGTGATGATGTCACTACATGTGTGTCACTACATGTGCTGATGTTGGAGCTGGGGAATAATGGCAACCTGATAGTGTTGGAACTTAATGATGGTGTGGACTAAGTAGTAATTTACTATGGTGTGCATTTAACCACTTAGTAATCATTTTACCTGTCTTTGGTGAATTCTCAACATCAACAAGAGCAGAATTAAGTTCATGACGCTGAAGTCTTGGGGCAAACACATATGACAAGCGTTTCTACAAAGGACAAGATGGTTGGACAGTGTCACTGAAACTGCCCACATGAATTTGACCAAACACCGGGAGGCAGTGGAAGACAGGAGGGCCTGGCATGCTCTGGTCTGTGGGGTCAGGAAGAGTGACTTAATGACTAAACAACAATGTCTATCTGGAAGCTCTCAGTCAAAATCAAAGTGCCTTGAGCAAGTCAGTCAAAAGAGGGGGCAAAAGAACTCAAAACAAAGAGAATCAGGGATGCACAAAGGGAGAGAGAAGGAAGAAAGCAAGGATGTAACTTCTTGACAGTCCAACAAGCCCAGGAAGAGCTAACCTGCCCCTACAGTTTCTGTATCTCCCAACCTCATATGACATTAGTTAGTCATCTACGTATCCATCAACATGCTATTGCTCAGTCTTAAGCTTTCACTTCTCCCCTCTTGAAATGATGAATCTGATGGAGATGATCATCTCTAAAAACGAAGGATGAACTGGTTGTTCTGGGTTTTTCGGGCTCTTTGGCCGTGTTCTGAAGGTTGTTCTTCCTGATGTTTCGCCAGTCTCTGTGGCTCTGTGCTGAGCACAGGTTGCTGTCTTCTGAAGATGCCGGCCACAGAGACTGGCGAAACGTCAGGAAGAACAACCTTCAGAACATGGCCAAAGAGCCCGAAAAACCCAGAACAACCATTAGATCCCGGCCGTGAAAGCCTTCGCGAAGGATGAACTACTAATCCAATATTTTCATGTCAATCAGTATGGAATGTTTCAAAATATTATCTTTATTAGGCCCAGACTCAATGGTGAAGTACATGTAATATACACAGAAAAGGCCAAAATCTGCCTCCAGTTTATCTTTCCCTGTTAAAGCAGGTATTACTGAACTAAACAGACTAACAGTTAAGAGTTATACAGTAGATTCAAATGCCCCTACTCCCAGTGCTAATTGCCCCTCGTGAATGTTGCAATTATAAAATGGGCCTTTACTGATGCGTTGTGATCGGCATCCTGCTATGGAATCTTGCAATTTTTAAAAACGGGGGTATATTATTCCATCAAAGTCATCATGCAAAATAAATATTCATCTACATGTATCACACACATGGGCCGTATGATTAATGAATCTGCATAGTTCCAGCATGAATGAGAAGCTCAGCAAGATAGATGCCACCTTTCAGTGGTTAGGTGCATAGATGGATTGCCACTGGTTTTAAGCAGAGTCAATTATTCCACGCAAGGCTGCCTTGTGTTTGCATTGGGTATCGCTCATAGCTAAGCCCAAGGTGAGAGCCAGTGTGGTTCTGTGGACCCCATGGTGGATTTATAGCTGCGCTTGTATTCCACTTGCCCAGGAATGTATTATGTTTGGACACTGGCACACACATACTGGGACTTCCAGTATGTGCAAATGGGGGGGAGGGAGGAATTATCCTATAACAGATTTACTGGTCCTTATACAATTTATAGGACTGTGAGAAAGATACATGGATAAAACTATCATTGCTAATGCAGTTTGCATGCAATAGCCTTTATTAAGGTTGTTGTGCATTCTGTGAATCCAGATAACACATAAAATAACACAAGAGTTTGGCATAGGAAGTGGAATTCATCAAGAGAAGACTCTCAAATTTTCTTTGAGAGTGTTCTGGTCTTTGAAAAAAATAATAATACAGTCCTTATGAATGCAAAAATATGCTTGAAAGTAAGTAAGCAACATTTGTTCAACTCATAAGGACAAGAAACTTCATTTTAAAAACAACAGTCCTGAAGTTCTTGAAATCATGAACACATAGTCACTGAATTCTGCATTATTCTGAAGCCAGGAAACATCTCAGTCCAATTTTGGATGGTTACAGGTGGCAGTCTGCTCTCTCCTGCCTAGGAGAAATGGAATCAACTGTGCAAAATAAACTGGTTTTCTGCCTTAATTAATTTCGAGAGGGTTTAAATACACTGTGTGTGTTCATTCTGAAGACCCATTGATTTCATGATGCATACTTCCTAGGATTGGTGCTCAGAATTCAAGGCTGTCCCAAGACATTCTAATGCCTGAGGCAGAGCAGCAAAGAGCACCTACTCCCAAGTCAAGCTACACGTACGTAGTTAAAACCAGCCAAGCTATTTTGGTACATGATGTATAAAAGGCCACAACTGTTTCTCCTCCTCTCTAGCATTAAAAATACAATAGTAACTTGAGATATAATTAACCATTTCCTGCCCTTTTAGAGCACCTAAATCTACTGGCTGAGACAGATGCCTCATTCTGCCACATGATAAGGTTGATGCTAATATCTCTTTATTTGCCTCTACATGAAAGACTCTACACCACAGATCATTACACACCCACACACAATTATACATATGCATGCCAGACTATTGGTGTTCATACAAGGTTTGTGTAACTTGCCACAGCTAATAGACAAGTTGCTAGAATCTGAATGATGTGCATGACTAGGTGTGCGCTCAACACTTTGGCAAATTAATCACTATTGGCCGTGGCAAGTTGTATTAGCACAACCCTTATGCAAAACATCACTTGCTGTGTTGTTTCAGAAGCATTACGCCACGAGGATCCTCATCTCAACAAATGATTTGAAAGGTGGATGCAGACCTCTGTCTCTCTCCAGGATTTGATGAACGAGATCAAAAGGGGGAAAGGGCTCAAAAGATGGAAGTATAAAAATAGTCTCTCATGAAGGAAGTTATTGATGGGACAGTCTACTGAGGCGCATCAAACACCCACAAATATGCCATCAATACTTTTGGCATTTTATGTTGTCCTGTGGAGAAGGAAAGACCATAGTACTCAAGTGTGGAGAGGAAACCTCATTAAAAAATGTTGGCAAACAACAAGGCTGGTGTGAAAAGCCACTTTGGCTGAGGTGAGAGGAACAGCTCACATAAGGTCTAAGGAGACAGGAGATGCTTTATGGTCTCAGCTATAATGGGCTATAATGAGGCAGGGAGGTTGAGGACAGGAGGGCCAAGAGGGTCCCAGAAGATTTAGGAACTGTGGGATAGCTAATTCAGAGTTGTAATTGATGAAAGAGTGCATGAAATTGAGGATCTAAGGTGAAAAAGAGGCACAGAGGTACTTAAGAAAATAAAGGACATTCCGTTGCATGAGGACAGGGTCAATAAAGAAGAAGAATTGGTGGAAATCTCATCCATGTGGGCTTGAGGATTTAAAAAGAAGCTTTCCAGACTCACACAGGGTTTGGGGCCAATATGAATTTTGTAGTTTTTTGGTGAGAACTTCACAGGGCCAGAATTAGATGGCCGACTCAGATGGACAATAGTTGATATGTGGTATGTTGTGCTCTGCCTCGCTATGGAAATCATCAACCACAATGACTACAGTCATGGTATACAGAGATGTCAAGGCTGAAAAGCTAAACACAACCTGAAATTTGTAATAAGCAATAGTAAATAAAGGGAAATTATTCCACAGAAGCCTACCCCCAACCCCACTCTTTCCCCATTATTTCATAATGTATAGTATGAGAGCCACTGACCTTTCTGAGTTCTTCTTATATTTAGGTGTAGCAAAAGCATTAATTACACCTTTGCTGTTTTTATTGAGCAACATTAGCATACAAATAGGCCATCAATAACCAATTACTATCTTCTGCTCAGAAAGGAGAATGTTTTTCAGTGCCAAGTAGCAACAAGAGATGCATGCTCAGTGAGGGGAAACAAGAGTTGTCCTTCTTAAATGGATAAAATATCTCATGAACTGTGGAAGAAGAACCTGAAAAATCACAGACAACACTTGGTAATTTGTGCTGTGTTGGTATGTCTGTTTCCTTGTATCTCAAGTCTATGAGCCAAAACATTCTTTGGGTGAATTTCAACCCATAAATTACTTTTTGGATATAATTCCTGTAATCCCCAAGCCACTGTGGCAAGCAGGAATGCTGGCTAGTGGGTTCTGGGACTTGTAGTCTGAAAATAAAAGGTTTTCTTCTGCATGGTGCCAAATTTCTCCTCAACGGAGAACCTAGTTGATGATCCAGGGCACGTCACCAAGCTGCAAAGGAGGAAGGGGCTTTCTAGCTTTGGTTCGTTGAATGCTTCTCACACACATGCACATTTTCCTTTGGGCAGCTGTCTCCAACATGGCAGCCTCCCCGATATCCTGCGCCGCAAAACCATTTGATTCAGAGAGCATGGTCCACAGAGGTTGGCACTGTAACTCAAGAAATTTGGAGGCAGCAGTTTGGGAAACATTGCTGAGGGAAGGAGAGAGAGGGCAAGACAGTGAGAGGCATATGGAGCCCATAGTCCCTATATTGCTATAGACTTCAGGATGCATCCACACAATGGCTTTGAGTCCTTACATTGGCATATCTTTGGATATCTTTGTTCGTTTATTACATTATACCCCCACCTTTCCACTAAAAGACACTGCTCAAGGCAGCTTTCAATAAAAACAGATAAAACCACATTTAGCTAAAAATCAATCAATCACAACATCATATAAAATAGCCCTACCAAAAAAAAAACACACCATAAAAATCAAGGATACAGATGAAAAATAACACAGCAGGGCAGGTTAAACCTCATATCCCAGTCTAAAAAGTTGTGTTTCTACTCCCTTCTTAAAATCAGAATGGAAATGCATCATGATCTGGAAGAAAACGCATTCCACCATCTGGGAGCCACACAGGAAAAGGTCTTCTCCTGCATGCTTGAGACTGATCTTATCCATGCACAGTGGGTATAGCCAAAGAACAGATACTGATACTGTGATTTTTTTTACTGCTTTTTTTCCAGTGCTCTCTTACCCAGATTCAACATCATTAAGCCTATACTAATCTTGGCTGTAGCACCAAATTAGTTAGTTAGTTAGTTAGTTAGTTAGTTAGTTAGTTAGTTAGTTAGTTAGTTAGTTGCACAGTCCCAGGATGCCCCCCAAGTACTCTCTACCTAGAAGAACCTGAAATGGGCCAACATAAGCCAGAACTGACCTGAAAGCAGAACTTACCTGAAAGGACACAATTATTATATGGCAGACACCCGTATCAGAGTAGCTGGGATAAAACTTAGTCTCCAAACTAGGTATTTTTCCTTTCTCATGACATGACCAAAATATCATAGCTACTTGCATTTTATATTTTATGATTTCTGGGTCTTTATTCATTTGCTTTAATACCTCTTTGCTGGTGACTAACCACATCCAAAAAATTCTTGACAACCTGCAATAAATTCACATTTCAAATATTTTTTTTGATAGTAACCTGTTGTTTGCCCATGATTCCATGCCATACAGTAGGACCTGGAATAAATGGCACTGTGCAAAGTGTATTCTTAAAGTCACCTTTAAGTTTTCCCTGCACTTTACTATACATTATCCATGTCAATAGCGATGATAAACCTCGACAGCATCTTAAAATGCAGAGATATCACCTTGTTAACAAAGGTCCACATAGTCAAAGCTATGGTTTATTCCTGTAGTGATGTATGGAAGTGAGAGTTGGACCATAAAGAAGGCTGACTGCTGAAGAATTGATGCTTTTGAATTGTGGGGCTGGAGGAGGCTCTTGAGAGTCCCCTGGACTGCAAGGAGAACAAACCTATCTATTCTAAAGGAAATCAACCCTGAGTGCTCACAGGAAGGACAACTCCTGAAGCTGAGACTCCAATACTTTGGCCATCTCATGAGAAGAGAAGACTCCCTGGAAAAGACCCTGATGTTGGGAAAGTGTGAAGGCAAGAGGAGAAGGGGACGACAGAGGACGAGATGGCTGGACAGTGTCATCGAAGCGACCAACATGAATTTGACCCAACTCCGGGAGGCAGTGGAAGACAGGAGGGCCTGGCATGCTCTGGTCCATGGGGTCACGAAGAGTCGGACATGACTAAACGAAACAACAACATCCATGTCAAGGAAGTTGCTCTGGTCCATTTCTGTTCTGACTTTTACCTCCGTGGCTCTGCTATATTTGAATAAACATGAGAAAGGAGAGGCTTATCAAGATTCCTGATCACTATTTGTGGCAATGTTTTCCTTTTTATTTTTATTTTTCAAGTGTACACAGTGGGAAACTTTATTCATTTTCTTAAAAAGGTGAGTAAGATCATAGAATGGAATCGTGGAGGAGCGATGCTGTGGGAAGATCTATTAATAGAATCACAGCTCAGCAGGCCAATTCTGCCATCTGTCCCCATTACAGAAATGCAGGCGTCTGTACTATACTGTAAAAGAGGTTTCTCTGGAGCAATCCGGAGAAACCTTGTGAAGTGCATAGGGAAATTTTAATTCATCATTCTACAATATCATTACTCTGGGTGACTCCCTGCCATGGTGGTGGCTACCAACTATGGCAAATCCGGGGGGGGGGGTTGGAACAAAAATTAGACAAATCCATGCCTTTAGTGGCTATTAGTCACCCTGGATATTGAGGTGGCCAAATCTGAATGGAATGGGTGTTAATTTTCTGTCCCCAGAACCCTCTGGGGGCTGGCACAGATTGCCAAAAAAAAAGTCAACAAAGGAAAAAAAAAGGAAACCAGAATTGGCCAGAAGTCCACCTTCAGTTTTGAAACATGGAGGGGGGGAGTTGTTTTTCTTTTTTTCATGTTGGTTTTTGTTGGCTGTTGTTGGCTTTGTCTATTAAATAGTCTATTAAAAGTAAACTGCCACTCCTAAAGACTCCCAGGAAATGAAATTTAGCTTTTTTTTTTTTTTTTTTTTTTAATGGGCCTTTGGCGTGCTAACAGTTCTGGTTGGGGGTGAAATTCCATTCCTGGAGGTTTCTCAAAATGAAAAATCACTTTTTCATTTTTTGCTGGAAAAATGTCCAAGGCAGGGCTGCCATCCCCCCCAAAAAAACAAAACAAGATCAAACAAAACTCCCTTCGGTTATACTTGTTGACCTTAGGTCTGATCCATCAAGGCTGTAACAGTTTCAGACTTTCTGGAGAAGATCAATTGGATTATGTGGCCAGCCATTACTAGCCTTTCCTTTCTATTGTTAACACAGGAGTGGCTAATTGCCCAGAATGGACTGAGGATGGATTTGCAATAGCCAGCTTTTCCTCCTGAGGGGTGGAGCAGATAAGTGGCATGTCTTCCTTCTGTCCTGCCTGAGGATGGTGTGGCAATATGGGTGTGTGCATTCTGTAGGTGTGGTTTGAGTTTGAGGAATAAAATAATAGAAGTAGGTTGACAAAGACTAAGATAGCAAAAATGCAGTTTTCAACAAGGGGGGGAGGTGAACAGACATTATTCGCAGCCTGTGATTAGAAGAGATAATTCTTTAACTAATGAAAGCATCTGAGTTATCTCATGATCCCTTATGTAACTTGCAAATTAGCTTGCTTTGTTTTATGATTACTCTGATTTCTGTAATGAGTGTCTCCCATTAATGTGCTTTTGGCTTTAATTGGGGGCTACCCAGTACATCTATTTCTGCAGACAGCAGGCAGAAAGAGCGAGCTAGATTTGAGCTTTGGAAAATATCAGTGGTGTCTCGGGTACAGGTACAGCTTGGAACAGTTACGTTTTGGACTGCACTTCCAAGAATGTTCCTGATCTCATGCAAGCAGACAAATGTGCAGCCACTTCCATGTTTCTGCCAACAGCTCAGGATCATCATCAGAATGAGATTAAGGAGATGCAGGCTGAAGCAAGAAAGGGTTGATAGATAGAGCCCGTATTTAGAGCCCAAAGCCCGCTTGTGTTACAGAGAGGTGGCTGAGGCTGCTTTCGGTGCTTATGAAAGCACACCTTCAAAGAAGCCCCAAGTTTTTAAATTTTGAAGACTCATCACCAAACAAATGTGCAAAGTCCCAGAAGGAACCAAAGCTTGGGCTGCAGCACTCAGTTGCTTGAGTTAGTTAAAAGTTCCTTTCTTCCAGCTGCAGGTCATTCCCATCTCTGTTTATCTTGAGAATAGCTGGGCTCTTGACTCCTGTCCTATCGCTGTTCGCCACTGAACGTCTTGCTGCGTCTCTGCAAACGTCCAAGAGCCAGCAAACGAATTAAGAACAGCTGTCTCTCCCGTCCCACGACCTTCATCTCTGTGGCACTGGGAGGCAGGAGGAGCCACTAACTTGTCGACAACACAAGGTGAAGGACAGTGTGTCACTGCAGACGGAGGGCCATCAGCACAGACAGGAGCAGACGGCAAACACCTGGCATGAACTGCTTGCATTATACTGCAGATCTCCACAGAGCATTTTCCTGAGCTTTTGCAAACATAGCAAGCAGCAGGAGGTGTGGCAGGACTGTTTTCGCTCCTGTTTCCACCCTCACCTAAAGAGAGTAGCCTCTGTTTTTTAACCCCCATGGTTATCAACTCTCAAGATGCTTTGTTGTTATGTTCCTCCCAATCACATCTGACTTAAAGCAACCCTAATAGGGTTTGCAAGATCTATGAGATGTTCAAACTAGTTTCCTATGCCCCTCCAATGAATTTCTATGGCCAAGTCAGGATTCGAACCCATTCCTGCTGGGTTCTAGTAGATAGGGGATGAGGAAATCCCTCACATTTTGGACCGCTTATGGCACGGTCCAGCTATTTCCTGGCAAACAGATGATACAGAGGCAATAGTAATCCAGCAAAACCCTAATCCGTACCCAAACTGAATGTTTTCGGTCCAGTGGCAGGCCTACTCTTTTCGAGGACAGACTTGAGCAATTCATGCATGGATGGAAAGGTTGCTTTAAAAGATGTGGTCCCAGTAAAGTGACCCTTTCTGAGATGCAATCCCTTCACACCATCTGATCACACCCTAACACTTTATCCACTACACCAGTGGTTCCCCAAACTTGGGTTACCCAGATGTTCTTGGACTGTAATTCCCAGAAGCTTTCACCACCAGCTGTGCTGGCTGGGGTTTCTGGGAGCTGCGATCCAAGAACATCTGGCTTACCTAAGGTTGGGAACCACTGCACTACACTGTCTTGACTCTGGCACAGGATGCTACAGAGTTCTATTCTTTTCTCCCGTGCTTTTAAACATCTGTATGAAGCCACTGGATGAGGGGCAGAAACAAAGGAGACGGCAGCTTTCAGTTAGAAGTGAAGCTGTCTTAAGAACTAAAGGAAGTCTGAATCACCCTCTGAAAGGGTTTTGCAGCTTGGCGAGTTGCAAATCAATCAGCTTGGCCTTGATTGCTAATTGGTCGTCAATGAAGAACAAATGTTGTATGCATGTTGATTGTGCAAACATAGAAGTTTCAAAAAATGCTGTTTCTAGAGGGGGAAATATTTTATCACCATCTAACTGCAAAGTGGCTGTCTTGTCTGGTTTGCACTTAAGTGCCCCAATGTCTTTGAAGAATGAAACTATGGTATCTATTATTATTCATGCAGCTGCCGCATGAATGAAGAATGAAGATTTATTGGGTGGAAGAAGACAGGGCAACTGCCAAGAGAAAAAAAAAACCCTGTTGGTTTGCCAACATCACAAACTGACCCTAATCTGAACTTTGCGGTCCTTGGCCGTTTGTGGATGTATTACCTATAATCCAAAGAAATCAAAGGGATGTCATAGAAAGTGGTAAACTTTCTATTGTGCTCTGGTGATTGTGCTGGGTTTATTGTTGCTTCAGTTAAGAAGAAAGAGAAGGAGAAGAAGGAGAATTAAAAAGAAAAGAAACCCATATGCTGGAACATTTCTGAGAAGCCTCTCCCTTCTCTGTCTACACTGCATACTTCTTAAGGACAGCAGTAAATACATTTGTCATTGGCAAATCGCATGCAGCTTTTTATTACCATGGCTACCAAAAAAACTGAAGATATCAAACCATCAAATACTAAAGTTGGAAGTTTTTTAAAATATATACAGTAAATACATAAGTAAAAAATTCCCAGTTGTTCTGAACATTATAGGCTAGACTGTTCACGATTTCTTTCTTTCTTTCTTTCTTTCTTTCTTTCTTTCTTTCTTTCTTTCTTTCTTTCTTTCTAAAAAAGTATAATGCACATGCTGCCATGTGTTTGTGTGTATTTGTTGGTATTGTTTCAAGCGGATTTCAAAGTCCTTCCTGTATTTAATGTTCAGGTCCGTGCAGTTAGTTTTGAAGCAATTACTCTTTAAATTCTCTTTAATCCGTGCCTATCATTTCCCAGAGTTGATCATTACCCCAGGCTTTAATTGCCTTCACTCACTTATATGTTGTTACATTTAAAACATAACAGATTAACAGGGAGGCCACCAGCTCCATAACCCTTTAGAAAATTAAAAGGGTTGGAGGAAGGGGGAGGATCTAAGCCATCAATGGAAACAGACTTTGGTTTCAAGGCCATCTTCAGAACTGTACCTCGCACCTATATTTACTGGCAAACAGACATAAAAGGAACCAAATCTTTCATCTCACCTCCATTTTACTCTCCCCCCTCTGTATGTGTGTGTGTGTGTGTGTGTGTGAGTGAGTGAGTGAGAGAGAGAGAGAGAGAGAGAGAGAGAGAGAGAGAGAGAGAGATGCTTGCAAATACACATCTATGCTCCATGCTATAGCAACAGAGAAAAAACTTAACTGGCCTAGACCAGAACGAGTTTGGAGTACTATAGAGCCAGCGTTTGACTTACATTGAAAAACCAAAATGACCATAACTTTTTGGGGTTTCCACTGGTGTGCAGAGGAAATCTGGAGAATTGATATGCCTTAAAGAAGGAAATAAACCTCCCAGATTTCAGCCACCTGCTTCAGCACCTTTCCAATTTGCTTTCTACGAAAACTTGGTAGGCTGAAGTGATTGTGTCCCATCTGATTCAATTTGTACTCCAGAACTGAATCAATTTGTAAATGCACTTTGTTTCATCCCCGAACTGAATCTGATCATCCCCCCTCAGCCCAGGCCTCATAGATATTAGTCTGAATCAGACCGATTCTGTTCAGAATTCAGCATCTACCTGAATCTTGGGCACAGTCCTAATGTGTGCACGCACATGCATGCATAAGCATTGCAGACTGAAAAGTATTTTAATCCAACTTCCCAGAAAACTGGAACGTGCAGTCAAGGTGCTACAGAGTAGAGATAAGTCATGTGTGGTCAAGAATAAAGGTGCATGTGCTGCGAGAGTACCTGCAAAGGGTTAATTGCCTCACCCTTACTATAGAGTAGGAGGTTGATCAACTTGGGATGGTGTTCCTGGACTGCATTTCCCATTTACTCTTGGCATCACAGCCAACGGTGAGGGATGAAGAGAGTGTCGTTTAACCACCTCTGGAAGGCCACCTCTACTACAGAGGAAAAAAACTTTTCTTACCCTGTTTTGGAAAAATAAAAATATTACTCAGCAGTTCGTTTTGCCAAACAAGGGAGAAGCACAACGGCTGTGTGTCTCCCACTTGTTTTGATGATGAATCCATGAGCGGCACACGGGGGAATGGGCAGCCAGCCAGCCAGCCAGCAGAAGCCTTTCCAGCACTATCTGTGCCACCAAAAGCACACAATGCAACTTTGCCACCACCTCCACGATGGATGAGCCTTCCTGCAACTCAGCTGCCAAATTCTGTATGCGTTCGACTTCGTCGGTTCTGTTCCAACCAGCAAGATAGTTTTCTCTTTTCTAATTTGGAGCCTCTGGGTGCGATGGTTGAACAGCAGTGCTGAGGTCAAGACTCTACTCAACACCTGTGTTTGATCCTGATGGTAGTCAGTTCAATGTTGACTCACCCTTCCATCCCTCCGAGGTTCGTAAATTGAGTTCCCCGCTCACTAGGGGACAAAGTGTTGTTTGCTCAATTATCTTGTAAACTGCCTAGAGAATGTTTTAAGCACTATAGAGTGGTATATAAGCAGCACACTTTGGTTTTTTTTTCCCCTCCTAGTCCCATCCAAAGGAGTGACAAGGTTGTTTGATAACAGGAGATAGGCAAAGTATGGGCCATGGGTGGCATATTACCCCTAAGGTTGGTTGCCATCCTGCCCCTGCTCCCCCCCCCCGCAAAAAAAGAGGAAACTTTTACTTTTACCCAGGTTGCTTTTAGCAAGCATTTTCTTCCAGCTGTTAACTCTCATGAATTCTCTTTTTGATACTCAACATGCAAAGAACAAATAAAATAATATATATGATTGCTCCTGGACTGCAAGGAGAACAAATCTATCCATTCTAAAGGAAATCAACCCCGAGTGCTCACTGGAAGGACAGATCCTGAAGCTGAGGCTCCAATACTTTGGCCATCTCATGAGCCACCTAGAGTGGTCTAATATGATCAGATAGGCGGGATAGAAATAAAATAAAATAAAATAAAATAAAATAAAATAAAATAAAATAAAATAAATAAATAAATAAATAAATAAATAAATAAATAAATAAATAAATAAATAAATAAATAAAGAGAAGAGAAGAGAAGAGAAGAGAAGAGAAGAGAAGAGAAGAGAAGACTCCCTGGAAAAGACCTTGGTGCTGGGAAAGTGTGAAGGCAAGAGGAGAAGGGGACAACAGAGGACGAGATGGTTGGACGGTGTCATCGAAGCGACCAACATGAATTTGACCCAACTCCAGGAGGCGGTAGAAGAGAGGAGGGCCTGGTGTGCTCTGGTCCATGGGGTCACCAAGAGTCGGATACGACTTAACGACTAAACAACAAGGTGTTCACTCCTCTGATGAGTGCCATTTTAAGTATTAAGGATAAGAATGTTCAAGCCTTCCCCTCCATCCTCCATATTTGTCCCAATACACCTGGCTCTGCAAGTAAAACAGGATTGGCGCTTAGATAAAGCCAAAAGAGGCAGCTGTTTCAGATGGGGAGAGAAAATTACAAGGGTCTGGATAAGAAAGGAATGTGCTTTGTAGCCTTCTCCTCCCTTCTAAACCAACCTGCTATACCTAAGCACGGTGGAAGATACTGTCAGTATTACAGAACTACTTAACTGCTGGCCCACCCAGTTTTTGGACATAGAATGGGAAGTGGGGAATGGCTGGGGATGAGAGGGTGGGTGGTGCCTCAGGTAGCAAAATATCTTGGAGCTGCCTTGGAGCTTGCTTACCTGCTTCACTCAATGTGCACCACACATTACATCTTCAGTTTCATTCCTGTTCCAAAGACAGATCACGGGGATTTCATCCAGGTTGGGACAACCACATGTATAGAAAGGAGATCCTTCAACCTTCCTTCTGCAGCTTTGATTTTCTTTCTTTATGTTTGCTGCAACCTTTTCCCCCATGAGGACTTAGATGAGAGGGGGACATCCCTGAGGGGGAAAGTTAATTACTGGGATGAGGACTCAAGTGGTGGAAAACTCCTTGTCAAGTTGGACTAGACTCAACTTGGGGATATGTTTTTTTAATGACTTGGACTGGACAGATGACTCAGAACCCACCCGCCCACTCTCTTTTTTTCTGGGAGGAGAATTGTTTTTATAGGGACTCGAGACTTGGTACCAAAGACTTGAACTCAGACCCAAAGATTTGCCAACATCCCTGGTTAGTTACGGGGAGATTTAAGCCTTCCCTGATTGCATGTGGAAGTCCCAATGTAAACTGGGCACATGGACAAAGGGGAAAGAGAGAGAAAGATTTAGCTGCATGTAACATATTTACTACACTGTGCAATTTTTACCTCTAATCTGGTAGGGCGGGACTGCAATGCTGGAAAAGTGTGAAGTCAAACAACAATCCGAATAAAAGGCACATTGTAGCAAAACAAGCCAAGCTCTGCTGGCTCTTTTATGTTTGAATTTCCGGTTTTAATTAATTATCTGCTGTTTCATTTATTATTGCTTTCAGCAGTCGTCGTTCTTTGCAAACATATATTTTAACTGCCTTGAGAAGCAAGATAAACAGTCGTAAAATTTGGATTGCAGATGGGAAGAATCCTGCTCGGAAACCTTAAGAGTTGCGCGCAGGAACTGTGGACCATAGTGGGCTTGAGGGAGCAACTGTCACACTCATATGAGGTGGTTGCCATACGTTCTTATGAGTGGGTTGTCTTCAAGCACACAGAGAATCTCTTGCTTTTCCAGATGGGCCGCAGAGTGGCACAGTTAGCTTTTTTGTGAATCTCTTCCCAGAATCCTTCAGGCAGCAGCAAAGTTGCCAAAACAATGTAACTTCGCCAAGCTCTGAAATAGATTGCCTTGAGGGATCGGGACCCACGGTTCTGAAAGGATGCTCCAAGGCTAAAATAAGAGAAGTTGTTGAGCACAAGAAGCCTTTTGCATATCTAAAAACTTGAACATTTTTTCCCTGAAGTAGGAAAATCTCCCACTTCTGGTATGCAGATGGTGGGAAGACACTCCCTGATACAAGATAGATGTAAATTCAAAAGGGGAGGAGGCATTTTGTGAGGTAGTCAACTGACAAGATTCCAGATCTGTTTCAAGATTGCCAAAGTGGTAGGGCAAACATCTGTTTCATATCAAGACCTTTATTCAACTGTAGATAGTGTTGAGAGCTTCCTCAATCACCCACTTAGATTATTTGAAGAGGTTGGGGTTGTTTTTCTGTTGCTGATGTATATCAGAATTGGGCATGCCACACGTTGCGCTATGATCTTCTGGTGACAGATCCTCAACAGCAATCAATCGTAGCTGCCTAACCTTTTTGGTACTCCTAACCTGGTAGGTGATACCTCAGTGAAGACAGCCTTATGAAACCCAGCTCTTCATCTAATGCAAGCCACTTGTGCATTTGAGTGAAATTTCAGATTATACAGCAGCAGTTTGAAGATCAGGCCAGTTGTTCTGGGGTTTTCGGGCTCTTTGGCCGTGTTCTGAAGGTTGTTCTTCCTGACGTTTCACCAATCTCTGTGGCCGGCATCTTCAGAGGACAGCAACTGTCAGGAAGAACAGCGAAACGTTAGGAAGAACAACCTTCAGAACACGGCCAAAGAGCCCGAAAAACCCAGAACAACGATTAGATCCCGGCCGTGAAAGCCTTCACGAATATATCAGGCCAGTTATTTTATGAGTGCATGATACAAAGCCCTACTCAGAACTCACATCAAAAGTTCCTTGACTAACAGACCGAGATGGGGAACTCTTTTCGCCCGAAAGCCGGATTCTGTTCCTAATTCTTGAGGGACAAATGTTGAGTGGCAGGTCGGCATCATAAGCAAATGAGTGGGACCAAACATTTCACTGTATTTTAACTTAAAGATCTTAGTAAGTGAGTAAACCTGTTCAACCTTTTAGAATGGAAGAAATTATCCCTAGAGTGTGCCATTTGGTTTTGCTTTTTTGTATTGGAATCAACTTCCAGAATTCTTCAAGAATTCCCCGGGGAAAATTATTGGCGTTCCTGTCCAGAAACAAACACTTAACATTTCACTCACCCGGATCATGCCCCATCTTCCAAGTTGGCTTGGGATGACTTCCTGTACAAACAGGAAACTGCCCAAATGCTTCCGTGTGTGTGTGTGGTGGTCTACATGGGAATAGTAGTTTCTCTGCCTATTAGGGTCTGTTAGATATCTCCTCCAAAGAACTACACCACACACAAAGACTTAAGCTGCCCTGGGAAGCCCTGCAACAGTTTCCTTTTTCTACAGGAAATAGGTCTGAGACAACCTGTTCCAGGTGATTGAAATATAGGTGCGTGCCTGGGGAATTTTTGGAGAATTCTGGGAGTGGAGTTCAAAACAAAGAAAACCACATTGCACGCCTCAAATACATATGAAATGGCAACATCACCTAGAAGGAGGAATTACAATCTAGGGTACCTCAGAGGGCTGGATTTAGCCCCAGGCTGGAGTTCCCTAATAGCATCTGTCTTTCATGAAACACAGACAAACCCAACTACAGCATATATCTTCTTGGTTTACATCTAACTTGCACTTCCTTCACTATTTGACCAGAAACAGCAGCTATGTCATTGTTGAGTCTTGTTGTTTGTTGGTTTCACTCTAGAGCAAGTGGAGGGATCCTAATGCAATTTGAACATGGGGACCCTGTTGTGTGTGTGTGTGTGTGTGGGGTGGAAATAGGGAAATTGCAGGTCACTGCCCCAGTAGAATATATATATTAATATGTATTAGGTATGTGTATTCGCTTTGGGGGGGGGAAATATGCGAACAATGCAGAGCAGAGATATTTAGACATTACCAAACCTGGGAAGAGCTTTGCCCGCAAACTGAAGGTTCACCACATTCCCAAAGCTGAGTGCACACACCCCCACGCACCCAGTAACTGCAAAGACTTCAGAATAAATTGGTTCAGGATGGGTCGGTTCCCAAATTGTACAAGAAATATTTGGATGAAAAAAATTGATCACACCGTGTTCGACCACCCTGCAGTTTTTCCTCCAGCGTGCTATGATTACTTTCACTACAAGTAGCTGGGGAACACAAGCTAAGCCAGAAGAAGCTGTTGTTTGTGTCTTATCTGAGGGCTTCTCTGAGACACCTGGTTGTCTGAGGGAGGGGCAGAGTGATGGGCCTTCCTGTTTGGAATAGTTCCTTGCTTGAATCAGAACTTGAGAATCAGTAAGTTGTAATCCCCAAAGCAATGTTTCCAAGATGTCTTCAGATAAAGCTCAAATGTCGTCACCTGGAATAACATACAGTATAGGACATTTCAAGTGTTCAGAACATTGCACATGCAGTAGCTGAGCAGTCTTTACAAGCCCCCTAGAAGATAGGTTAAAATGAAAATAAAAACTGGTTGTTGAAGAGAAGCAATTCTTGCCTAAGATGACCTATATAGGGGTAACCTCAGAGAAATTGAGATTTCCTACCTCATGCCCTCAAATTACCATAAAGCATAAGATCATAACATATAAAATATGACCATAACATATAAAATATTAGGCTGTAATATAACATAAAATTTAAAATTTCCATCTCCGGTGTGGGACTGATAAGTCTGGCTTGTTTGTCAGACTTATTCTAAGATTTACATAAAATAATATATTGGCTCATTGCTTTGGATGCCTAACTAGGTTTACTCCAACCTGGTGTCCTTCAGATGTTCTGTCAGCCCCGTCATCCTCAACTAGTATGACAGCGGCCATAATGGGTCTGGATTTGTGAAGATTCTCAGCCATCCAGGTGAGGTTACCTGGAAATTGAGTCATGGCCACTGGACTTCTTTCTTATTAGGTTGAAACGTTTTTGCTACTCAAACGTTTTGCTACTCATCTGAGTAGCTACATCAGTCAGACCAAAGAGGCTACTTGGATGAGTATGGAAACATTTCAACCTAATAAGAAAGAAGCCCAGTTGTCATGACTCAACTTCCAGGTAATGGGTCTGGATGATGGGTTTTGTAATATAAGCATCCAGAAGATACCAAGTTGGTGAAAAAGTAATATGAGAAATGTCCTATAAAAGTATTACAGGTGTTGTCGTTATTAAGACACTGCAATGCCTGTGGGTTGTACTTTTCTTACTTTTTCTCTAATGGTAACTTGATTCTTTCCATAGCACAGAACCTCATCATTTTCAAAGGTTGGATATTTTGAGTTTCCAATTCTGTAATGCCAGTCTCCTAGCAACTACGAGGAAGTCTACCAAAGCAGGGCTCCTCACCACCACCAACCCATCCTCTTGCCTTATTTAAACTGCAGAGAACAGAAAGCAGACAGCTTGTTTATTCCTTGTAAGCCATGTGCAACAAACTGATAATAATTCAGTTCTTTTTTTAAAAAAAAACTTAGCCGTTTATGAATGTGGAGTATTGTGCTTCTGTAGCTACAATTCAAAACATCAGGAAATGGCCTGATATGACTGCAACAATATCGAACCTGCACTGCCACAGAAAGAAGGATGCCAAGCTTTACATAGCAAAGGACAGCCTAAATGTTGATGACGCCCATGTCAGCAGTCAAGATGGTCTGTCTGTACAGGATCCCTTCTTGTGCTCACTATCATTTCTTCTAGGCATTTTGATACCTAGGGAACCTGTTGAAAAACAGTCCTGTGTTTTGGTGAGAAGTGATTAACTGGTGAAAAAAAAGGAATCAGGATTTTCCCCTTTCCTGGTGTCTCTTTGTAAATGATAGTGGATATCCTGTAGACCAGCCATTCTCAACAGGGGCTATGTGGTACTGTACATTTGAAGGGGCCACATACTAGAAACAAGTATTCACACATTCATAAATGAGTGTGTGTTTTTTTTGAAGATTTTAATTTCCTGCTTTTAAAAACAGAAGTATACACAAACTACACATAAATTCCAACAGCAGCTTCCCTCATGTGGAATTGCACAGTGCTAGAGGATCCAAGAAGATGATCTGTAATACGGTTGGTGCAGGAGGGCAGAACCAAGAACAGCTGGGATGTGGCTGAAGTCTCTTTGTGACAAAATACTTTGAAGGGCTCTTTTAGACTCAATGAAGCGGTGAAACAAAAGTGTAAGTGAGGGCAACACATACAACAGAGAAACATACACACTCTTTAACCTCTCACATAAACTAATGTTGCCATGCCCACTTCACAGAATGCAGACTAGAAAGCTATCTTCCTTCCAAACCCTTGCTCTACAGACATGTTGCCTGCATGTTTTCTAAAAGATGTCCCCTTTGTCTTTTAGGGGTTGGGAAGGGGATGGGCGGGGAGTTATCAAAGATGGTCACTTGAAACCAAGATCAAAATCACCCATCTTTTGTAAAAGATGGACAATGAAGAAAGACAGGGGTGGGGAGGATCAACTCATTTGAAATGTGGTGTTGGAGATGGGCCTTACAGATAACACAGATCACCAGAAAAGCAAGCAAGCAAGCAAGTAAGCAGTGCTCAATCAAATCAAGTTTGTACCTAATGTCAGATTAGAACATAAGAGCATAAGAAAAGCCCTGCTGGATCAGGCCAAGGGCCCATCTAGTCCAGCTTCCTGTATCTCACAGTGGCCCCACCAGATGCCTCCAGAAGCACACGAGACAACTGGATACCTGTCTTTTGATACCCCCTCCCCTGCATCTGACATTTTGAGGTACCTTTCTTCTAATGCTGGGTATTGTACATTCCCATCATGGCTTGTAACCTGCGATGGACTTTTCCTTCAGAAATCTGTCCAATCCCCTTTTCAAGGCATCTAGGCCAGATGCCATCACCACATCCTGTGGCAAGGAGTTCCACAGACTAACAACATGCTGGGTCAAGAAATCTTTTCTTTTGTCTGTTCTCACTCTCTCAATACTCCATTGGAGTGGATGCCCCCTGATTCTGGTATTGCGTGAGAGGGAAAAGAGCTTCCCTGTATCCACTTTATCCATCCCTCGCATAATTTTATACATCTCAATCATGTCCCCCCCCCCCTCAGGTACTTTTTCTTTAGACTAAAGAGCCCTAAATGCTGTAGCCTTCCCTCATAAGGGATGTGCCCTGGCCCAGTCATCATTTTAGTTGATGGGCATCATTTTGTGCTCATCATTTCTGAGCACAGCTGTTAATGATAAGATATTTTGGAGGTCATTACCTCATATAGTCAGCCCACCTCAGAAGTGTCTGGATGGCACATAACATATTTGGAATGGTTTTATTTTTTAAAAAAAATACTAAGCAATTGTATGGTGACAAGATGGGTGGAATGGAGACTTTGACAGGAGACTGTGAGAAGATGTAGGCTCAAAGTTGTGCTATAACATCAAGTAAGAAAATCCCCAGCCACAAAGCAAAAACAGTAATTTCACTACTTAAATGAGTGAGTTTCTTTCTGGCAGGCCAGGAGATCTACAAAGTTCTCTTCCAACACCACATTTTAGAGACATCAAATTCTTGTTAACTTTCTTAACCGTCCAGATTTCACACCCATACATGGTGACTGGAAATACAAGAGTGTAAATAATCTTGGCCCATTCTACTTCCACTCTAATAACAACACGGTTTCAATCCGTGTGCTCCTTTTTTCTTGGTTATATGTACAGTCTTCACCCTTTACTTGTGTTATGGCTAGAGCTGTCTCCATATGTGTCTCCATTTGTGGAAACTGACCTGGCTGGGTTAGGAATTCTGAAGACGGGCCGCCTGATGAACCTAGAAATGGTCCAGGAACCAAGAATGCTGCTTTAGGAAGACCTCCAGGCCATGGAAACTACCTACCAACTACCAGTCATGCCACTTGTCCTAATTAATTGTACTGATTATTGCAGATATTTTGTCTTCCAAAACAGCACTCCTGTCATTTTAATTTGTCTTTTCCATTAAGGCGACTTCCATGTCTATAAGCACAGCTTAGGATTTCCCTTGGGACTCATTTCTCCCAAAAGTCAGTTTTCTTTGATAAGATCATTGATAACAAGCCCCCCTGATTGGATTAGCCATTTTAAATTGCACTGCTTTTGACCAGAGTGATAGCCTGGTCATATCAAGGTATAGATATACTGTATAGATAAAGATTTCTAAAGGAAATCAACCCTGAGTGCTCAGTGGAAGGACAGATCCTGAAGCTGAGGCTCCAATACTTTGGCCATTTCATGAGAAGAGGAGACTCCCTGGAAAAGGCCCTGATGTTGGGAAAGTGTGAAGGCACTAGGAGAAGGAGACGACCGAGGATGAGATGGCTGGACAGTGTCGTAGAAGCTACCAACATGAATTTGACCCAACTCCGGGAGGTGGGGGAAGACAGGAGGGCCTGGCGTGCTCTGGTCTATGGGGTCACAAAGCGTCGAACACGACTAAATGACTAAACAACAACAAAATAGATATAGATAGATAGCTCTGTACATAGAGAATTTACATTGTTTTGAATATTGAATGCCATGGAACAGGACTTGCTAAATATGCCTAACATTTTAATCTGCAGTATTCCCCAAAATTTTTTATAAAGTAAGGTCACTGTTTCCTGGATTAAAATGGAAGGCTCACTTCATTCTAATAGCTGCATTGCATGGATATGGGTTAGTCTAGATGGAGTTATGGTTCTCATAAAAGTACCTGGTTCTGATTTTAGTGGTACTTTTCTCATCACTTAGTTCATAATTTTTTGCCCTGATTTTCCCTGGTTTTTCACCAGTCCTTTCCACATGGTTTATTTTTTATTCTCACTGCGTTCCAGAGGGTAGAGTTTAGCACTATGGTGCTTGCCATTGAAGATTGTGTCTGCAGTTGGAGTCTCCGGGTTTCGATGGGATTCCAATTAGCACACATATCCAAACATGCGCACATGCATACACAGACATACTCCAGAGGAGAAGCCCAAGTGCCCTTCCCAAATATCTTTAAAGGATTTCTAAGATTTCCCAAAGAAAGCGGTGATTTCCCAGAGAAGTGCCTTTTTGCAGGGAAGTTTGGATGCAAATCCCAGTGAAGTCCGCACTCCTTCATGACAAAGCAGGAAGAAGGGGGAGGAACTTTTGCCTTGCCTAGAGGAACTCTGAGAAGACAGAGAAGCTCACCAATTATCTTTCTGTGTGAGGCCACAGGCACACTAGAGAAATGACCCCCTTCTTTCTCGCATTGTCTGCTTCCCGTATAGTCATGCATTGTAGTCGCGTGGCATATATCCTGTGATAGTGGTTCATGCTTTTTAAGCATTCCACTTTTGGGGGGTGAATTAGATGTGGTACATTCATTTACACTCCTGGAGCAGGACATATGCCCTTCCCTTGTGCTTTTCTCTCCTCCCCCCTTTAAAAACAATAGTGTGGGTACATCATGTTGGCAAAATGCCCCTGCTGGCCACGTACTGATCTGGGCCATTTCTTCCTATTTCTGTCCTTCATCACTCTATGAAGGAGAACCCACAGCACACTGCAGTGGCAATGAAGACAGTAGTGAGACTGACGCCCCATATTTGACGGAAGTATACCAACGCACCAACATTCCCATTTGAAAATTAATTTTAAAAAATTAATCAACAATAGAAGGTGAGGAAGGAGGGACTGAACACCAGATGCATAAGAAATGAATTGGTTTTGGAGTACACACTCAATGGGATGTCAGTTCTACAGTGTGATGAAATGTGGAACAAATATAGTAGTAGCTTCCCAGCAAGTTGGATTTGACGCAGAGATAGCATGGAGGAGGAATAAAAGAATTGATAATGGCCTTTCATTGTCTGAACCAGTTGAAATTCCCGAGGAGCAATTCAGTGACCTGAACAGTCACCAGATTTAGCACAGGTGTGTTTTTCTTGAAAGGATGCATAATGGGGCCTTCCTGGCTGCCCAGTAATTTAAGCACTGGAAGAAACTGAAGGAGAGAGAGAGCTTTACATATTGAGCAGTATATTGTCCTGCCACTAGATGTCTGTGTGCTCACATTCCCAGTGACTTGCAGCCCCTAGCAAACAAATAATCAGAAATCAAGATGGTGCTCAGATTGTGTGGAAACCAGTCTTGTCCATTCTAGTAATAGCTATTTGTCCTGAACGCTCAACTGTTATAGAATCACAGCAATTTATCTCATGACAGTCACTCGAAGACAAAAATGCAGAAAAGTGAATAAGAGCAAAGGAGGAAAAAAATCAATACACTTGAGTCACGAAGCAAACTGATTAAGCAAACGCAAGTCATCAGCTCTTCATTCCAGAGAATGCTGGATAAGGCTACAAACAGCACAGCTGAACCATTGATAGACAGAAAGCAGTTTATTTCCAGCTAGCTCCAGCATTTAAATCAAGCATGAGGTAATGGCTGAAATGCTTAGTTAGCTAGGATGGGAGGTTCACATCTCCACTTGGCTGTGAAGCTCGCTGAGGGCTTGTGGCCTGAGATGATTTCACAGCTTAGTCTACTTCACAGGGTTGTTGCAATGATACAAATGGAAAGGAGAACCACTGATAGTTGGTATAGTTCCTTGAGATAGTTCCTTGAGCTACCTGGAGGAAAGCTGGCATATACATATTAAATACACAAATGGCATGGGGTTGGGGTTGAGAGCATTTCCTGCCAATTCAAGTTCTATTTTTTTTTTAGGTCATTCAGGGACGCTGAAGTAAGTCTGTTGAGCAGTCCAAGGAATAGTTGTAAAGGTGGAGAAACTGGGATTCCAGACTTCTACCGCTGGTCATGCTGGCTGGGCCATTCTGGAAACTGTTGTCCGAGGCAGCAACTTCCCCCCTATTCCATCTGGTTGTAACAGGCACCTCACTCTTGGGAATCAGGCCTGGTGGGGTCCCCTTCTCTTTTTGGAATCATTTCATCACGTAGAATCGTAGACCAAGGAATTTGGTGGAATGGGTTAGTGTCAACTGGAAGATCTGCTCCTGCTCTGCAATGCAACAGCAAGAGGGCGAAACCGCCAGTTGTGTAACTATAAATTAGGAGCAAGGGCTTTATTTATTTATTTATTTATCTGTTTGTTTGTTTGTTTGTTGTTTACTTACTTACTTACTTACTTACTTACTTACTTACTTACTTACTTACTTACTTACTTACTTACTTACTTACTTACTTACTTACTTACTTACTTAGTCAGCCAGTCAGTCAGTCAGTCTGTAATGGAGTAAGGGCACACTCTGGGAATATTCCTATATACTCTATGTCCATTTTAGTATTTTTAATAATAATCTTAGAAATGCAGATCTGGAAGAGACCCTATAAATCATCAAGTCTGGTCCCTGTTAAAGAGGCATAGTGGAGAATCAAACTCCCAACCTCTGGCTCTTAAGTAAGTAAGTAAGTAAGTAAGTAAGTAAGTAAGTAAGTAAGTAAGTAAGTAAGTAAGTAAGCAAGCAAGCAAGCAAGCAAGCAAGCAAGCAAGCAAGTAAGTAAGCAAGCAAGCTGTCCAGTGAGTCCTTGTGAGTGTTACAAAATCTCTAAGGACAAGAACAGAAGCATCCCCATGAATGAGGAAACACAAAGGGGTATAACTTGGATGGGAAGTTACACAGCACCATCAGAATTGTTTTCGCAGAATTATTTGCCAACCTCTGGGCCAGAGAACAGAAGGAACCCTGGAAATGTACTGTATTCTCAAAGGCTTTCACAGCCAGGATCCGATGGTTGTTGTAGGTTTTTTGGGGCTGTTTGGTCATGTTCTGGATGTTTTTTTCTTCCTAACACAAACAAGAGTTCTAACTCGTGTCCTCTGAAGATGCCAGCCACAGAGACTTGTGAAATGTTAGGAAGAAAAACCTCTAGAACAGGGCCAAACAGCCCCCCAAAAAACCCCTACAACAACCATCAAAACCTGGAAAACCTGAGCCTAGGTGGTTTCAGTCCTGGTTAATCACTCTAACTACTACACCACAGAAGCTCTGATGCATATTTTTGCAACAGGGGGTTCTAAAATCTGAAGAAAAAGCTATGTGACTGTGCACTTTGGGGGAAAGCTAATAAGTGCATATAGCAAAGGGCAATTACAGCAGCATGTTTATTTTGTTAATTCTTATTGTTTGTTTATTCTTATTGTTCAGTACCTTTGCTCTTTGCTGTAAGCCGCCTTGAGCACTCTGCAACAGGAAAGCTCAGAGAAAAGCCTACCTAACAAATAAATAATGAGAAAGCAGGCTCCAAATCTCCTTGAATCCATTAAAAACCCCAACACTTTCAATCGTTTCCAAACAAACAAATGAACACCCAGCACCCCCCCCCAAAAAAACCTATTGCAAGTCTCCAGATACTTTTTTTTTTTTAGCCTTGCGGTTTGCATCACAGCTGGGGAATCTGTGACCCTTGAGCTCTCCTGAAACTCCTGTTATTGCCTCTGACCACTGACCATGCCGGCTGGAGTCGTTGATGAAAGCTGGAGTCCAATACAGTGGTGCCTTGCTAGACAGTTACCCCGCATTACAGTTTTTTCGCTAGACATTGACTTTTTGCGATCGCTATAGCGATCCGCAAAACAGTGATTCCTCTGGGGGAATTTCGCTGGACAATGTTTGGTCCCTGCTTCGCAAACCAATTTTCGCTAGACAACGATTTTGACAGCTCCCTCCGTGCTCGCAAAACGAGTGTTTTCAGGACCTAAGCTTCGCAAGACAGCGATTTAAACAGCTGACCGGCAGTTCGCAAAGCGGCTTTCCTATGGCCGATTTTCGCTAGACAACGACGATTCTTCCCCATTGGAACCCATCAAACAGGTTTCAATGCATTCCAATAGGGAAATGCTTTTCGCTAGACAATGATTTTGCTAAACAGCGATTTCGGTGGAACGGATTATCATCGTCTAGCGAGGCACCACTGTAACATGTGGAAAGCCATCCCTTCTCTTGATTCCGAGAACAGTTTTGGATTTCCCGGGGCTGGTTTCTTGATGTGCCTTTCCTAAGGCAAAACAGATCTCTCTCTCTCTCTCTCTCTCTCTCTCCCATACTTCTCATCCACATACTGTCTTGTAGTGATGTTGGCAAGCCTTTGGGTCTGAGTCCCAAGTCTTTCTTAGTACCAAGTCGTGAGCCCCAAGTCCCTATTAAAAACAAGCTTCCCCCCCCCCCCCCAAGAAGAAAAGGAGGTTGTGGATGGGTTCTGAATTGCAAGTTCAATCCGAGACATGGTGGGGAAAAACCGGCGCTGAGACACCAGTGTGACTAAAGTCCGACTTGACAGTGTGTCCCTCAACTCAAGTCCCGATTCTTGCCCTCTCCATCATCTTTATTCGGATTCAATTATTTCTAAAGAAGCAAACCTGCCAAAGCCTGGCCTTTCTGCCTCCTTCCTCTGTTCCCTTATTGCTCAGCCTGCAGAATTAGCCATGATATTCCTCTTCGCCATTCGCCTCTCAAATGATTGCATTTTATGAGAGTCGCCATCAAGCAGGAAATCCTGAGCAACAGGGCCTGGACTAGAGACACAGCAGCCCCTCAATGGACCGGTATATGTCTCCCTCCCTTTAAAAAAAAAAAAAAGGAAAGAAAGCTGTGAAGCCATAATACCCATAAAACTCTAATGTGCCTCCAAAATTACCTCATCTTTTATTTAGAGGTTATTCTGCCCTTGTCTTTCTTTATAGCTTTTTATACGACCGAAATGGGAAAGCTAGACAAAATGAAGCCATTTCTGTTACTAAGTGGAACTGAGTTTGCAACCGGCGGTAGACATACGCATGTGCATAAATGCACACACAAACACACAACACACAATTCCGTTTTTGGTCTGCTTCACTCTTGTGAGCTTCTTTCTGTAATGATGCCTCCTCCCCCCCCCCCCCACAAGACGGTTGGACCACAACTTTACCCCAGGCTAATTTCAAAAACCCTCTGCAAGGAATCAGCCTGGATGTTTGATAATATCCTTTTCTCCTTTTCTCCCTTCCAACAGCCTGCTGGGTGTGGGGGGAGAAAAAAAAAGAAGTGTGAGTGTCAGAAAGAGAGAGTGAAAAGACACATTCACAGCGAGCATTTATTCAATATTTCCTTGCCCGCATGATACCAGCATGGTATCCCAGTGCCCATACAACCTAAGGCTGAAACTGGTGTCAGCAGAGAAAAAGCTTGTTCTCCGGGTTTTTACTGAATAGTGGTGTATTTTTGCTCTGCTTTCTCCAAGGGCAAGATCTGCTCATTTGGACCCCAGTTCTACATTGACACGTGCTGATCTGTGCACTTTGTGGGTGCATGTTATTTTCACCAAAAGTACAGGTATTTGTTGTGTTGTTTAGTCGTTAAGTTGTGTCCGACTCTTTGTGACCCCATGGACCAGAGCACGCCAGGCCCTCCTGTCTTCCACTGCCTCCCGGAGTTGTGTCAAATTCATGTTGGTGGCTTCGATGACACTGTCCAACCATCTCGTCCTCTGCCGTCCCCTTCTCCTCTTGCCCTCACACTTTCCCAACATCAGGGTCTTTTCCAGATATAGGAAGTACAGGTATAGGAAAATTTAAAGGGAATTCACAGCAACTTCTGTCACTGCACATGACTCAAGCCCAAGTGTGGTTTTAAAAAGGGCTTTTAAAATTGCACCAGGGCTCTCGACAATGGCTGTGTAGGCCTGAGAGGCTTCCCAGCTACTGACAGCACTAAGGTCAAGGCTGTACACGTGGCAAAAATACAGCCACTGGGGCTGTCCCTCGCTCAAGAACAGCACTATTGCCCAGCCAGTGCCAGGTAGACTTCCCGGCTGCCTCGGCACTGGCTGGCTGGTGACATTTTTCTAGCTGGAGAGGGTGGCTCCAGTGGCTTCTTTTTTTCCCCCTTAGGGCAAGTGGGTGAGGCTTCTTTATTCGGATTCAATTATTCGGATTCAACCTCAAAGCTGGCAGGAGTGATGGGATGCCAGTAAGCCAGCTGCTGCTCCATGCCCTGCTTTAATGCAAGGATAGGTGAAGCAGGCTGTAAAAAGTAAAAAGCTTACTGTGGGTTATCTGAAATGTGTAATTCCTACCCTTATGACATTTCCTTAGGGGTGTGTTTCCGTCGCTCCACCTCTCCGTGCCCTGCTTAGTTTTCTTGAGATATCAGCTGTTCTTGTGTCCTGCCTTTTACACGTTTGAAATGTTAATAGCTTGCACACTGTAGCACAACAGGGAAAGCTATAAATATAAAATAATGACAATTAGAATGTACTGGGCGGAAAACGTGAAGATTTGAGAGGGGTGTAAAACAAGGACCGAAAGAAAAAAGGTGAGTAACTAGGAAGAGGTTGGAGAAGATTGGCAAAACAGGAGGGCAACCTGTGTTTGAAGTGAGATGTCATGGAGCTATTCCAGGTGAGCATGGACAGGTGGGACCCAGGATGACTCTTAGTGCATCTCCGTACATCCAGCAACAAACACCCTTCCCATGTGTAGATGTCAATACCGTGATGATCTATGCAAACATTCAGCTAAAAAAAAATATACTAGAATGACACAGAGCAACTGCAAAACAATCAGGGATAACAATTTGTGGAGAAACTCAGAGAGAGACGGAGAGAAACAGAAGCTGCAAAACAGAGAGGAAGAAAACAGGGGTTGGGGAGGAGAGAGCCTCTCTGTTGAATGAATGTGGCCTTAAAGAAGGATCCCCCAGGTATGGTTTAGAACAGAGGAGGTCAAAATGTGGCCTTGGGGCCATATATGGCCACTGAGTCCCTTTTTGTGACCCCGCTTCTTCTAGCATTAAAACCTCCCAGCAAATTGGAAACACATCCAGGAGCGGTTCTGCTTTTAAATAGGTTGCAGGCTGTTAAGCAACGTGTTTCAAAACCAGATGTGGGCTCCCACTCATTTGTAGTCCCGTATCTTTGTTCCGAGCCAGTCTGGGTGGTCTGTGAAGCCCCTGAGAGGTCCTAGAGTTAGATCGTTGGCTTCCAGAGCTGGCAAAAGTTGCTTATCCCTCGTTTAGATAAAGGTGGGAACCAAGGGAAAATCCTATCATCAGAAGATAAAAGGGCAATTTAATCACCCACCAGTTCCATGATGGTGCCTTCTGCAGCAGTTATAGAATGTGAAGGCTTCCCCCCCCCCATAATATATATGCATTTACCGAGAATTTATTTAAAGAAACGTTTGTGTCCTTTATTCTGGTTTTCAGAGTGGATTACAAAGAATCAAAATACAAGAACACAACGACCAGACCCCACAGTGCTGATTTATACCTTTGCTAACCGCATATACCTTGATTGCGAATTGCCTCTCACTATAAGGTCCTGGTTGTGTTCCTGGCCGAGCAGCAGAGTGCACGAATAGGCGCAGGACCAGGAACGCAACCGGCACGGTGAGTAGCAATTTGCCACCAAGACATACACAATTTCCCTCATGCAAATATAAATTAGGAATAGGATTTTAGCCATTGTATAATTGAGACAAAACATGCCCCAGTTCAGCATGGTTCACAAACCATAACACCTCGAAAGAAAAGTGACATACACTGGTATCATTACTTTGGCCCCATTCAGAAATGGGAGCGGTGCTCTGGAATTCTCACTGGGTTGAGAAAATACAAGAGGAGTATAATTAACTCTCTACTGCCCCTCACCCTAGCTATAGCCCTGGCTCAAAAAATATATCATAATTAATTGAATATAAGGTTGCTGTTTTTTAATCGTGGTGCATGAAGATTACAAAAAATGTTAGGGGGAAAATTAAATCTCTTTGCTGGATGCTATAAAAAGTATCAAATGAAATATTAGGTAGACGTCCCTAGGAAAAACATCCAATCATCCTATGGCATCGCTCAATCCCAACCAAACAAAAATTGCTACCCCATCTGAGAACGATGCCTTTGATTTCAAGTGTGTTAACTGAGGAGAAGGGGACGACAGAGGACGAGATGGATGGACAGTGTCACCGAAGTGACCAACATGACTTTGACCCAACTCCGAGAGGCAGTAGAAGACAGGAGGGCTTGGCGCGCTCTGGTCCATGGGGTCACGAAGAGTCGGACACGACTAAACAGCTCAGCAACAACAACTGATTCTTTGTTTAGTTGGTCATTTAATATTTTAAATGATGTAATAAGGTTTTTATTTTAATATGATTTTCATCTTAGGTTTTTTTTTAAAAAAAAAATCATTGCATAACTCTTTGGACATAAGAAGTGGTAGCATTTTCTTTAGCTGGCTGGACAGCTCAGATGTGGTTGGGGGTTCACTTCCCCTCTGCTCCTCCTGAGACTAGAGGCAGCCCAGGTGGCCTTGGGCAAGCTGCATAGTCCCAGGGGCCCCAAAAAGGAGGGAATGGTAAAACATTTCTGATAAACTCACTACCTACAAAACCCTGAAAAGGGGTCACCCTAAGTCAGAATTGACTTGACAGCACACAATTATTTTTATTATTATTTAGTGTCTTCTTTGTCTTCTCCTTCTCCTCTCCCTTCATTCAAACTGGAGGTCCTCATGACTAGCTTGAAGTTGGGTGTGGCAGATCTCAACCACGATGTCAACCCTGAACCCAAGCCAGAGTCCTAGATGCTTCGACCATTACATTCTCTCTTCTGCACTTCTTTTCCAATTTATTTCATCTTGAATAACGAGCTGCAACAATTAGAGATGGGGGTATTCATATTCGTATTTGAATGACCCTGCGCAAGGGTCCAGCCCCATAGGTCCGGACGGTCCATTCACCGATCCACCCTGGACATGGACCACGCGGTTCTACCAATGGATCCGTGGTGCGTGATCCGCTCACCACTCCTGGACCTTCATTAATGCCACCGTATACGAATACCCCCATCTCTAGTAACAATGTGTACTTCCCACCCCATGTTTCTCATGATGTGACCAAAGTACGCAACCACCAGGCTGTTTTTTTTTGGGGGGGCACCCTTAGGGTAGATATGGAGCTCAAAAGGAGACACAATTACTGCATATATATTCCCTGGCAAGCAAAAACAGACATTTGAGCTTTTTTAAAAAAATAATAAAAATAATAATGTTGTGGATTTGAGGGGCTGGGATGCCCTGAAGAGGAAGGGGGGGGAGAGCATAAGGTTATACCTGAGGCTGCATGTGGCATATGGTCTACATGTTGCTCGTAAAGGTCAAGATAGACAGGAAATTGGAAATGAAGAGTTAAATAAGCAATGGATGAACATTTTGAACCCTGTTTTGCTTTTAAGAAACATGCCCCCACTAGAACACAACGCCCTGCTGAGACTTCTGTGAAACTGAGTTCAGACCCCAGGCTAAAAGATGTTCCTTGTATCAACCCTAGGGCATCCTGCTTTGCGGAGTCCTTGTGCATAGAGAAGCTTGATGATGCTCTAGGACTCAACAGACAAAACACCTCCACTGCATTGCCACTCAGCAAAAACTGGGGCTGTTAAGTTCCTGCCTGCCTGCCTGCCTACTTACATCCTTACTTACTTGGTCAGCTGGCCTGCCTGCCTACCTACCTACTTGCTTAGCAGCTGATTTAAAAAAAACAGCTTTGCAAGGCGGAGAGGGGAGGATATGAAATCTCCTAATACCAAGCAGATTTAAAATTAGTTCCCCAGATGTTCTTGGACGACAGATCCAAGCGATGGCTGAGCTGGTTGGACGTTTCTAGGATTTGTAACCCCAAAAAACTCTGAGGTCTGCTTTACTTAATAAAGTGAGGGGCCAGAGTGCAGAGGTTAGAGCACTGTATTGCAATACAGGAAATGGAGACACTACTCTTCACAGGGCGAAGATATTCTTTGAGAAAACTTTCAGCCTGGCCTCCCTCATAGGGCTGGACTGAAGACAGAGTAGGGGAATAATGTGTATATAATCCACCCTGAGCTCCCCAGAGGAATGGTGGGATGACAACAGAGGGAATAAAATTATAAATATGGTGTCCCTTCATTCGAAACATGCAGTAATAACCCAGCTCTATTGAATTTTGGGGTCTTCCTATTCATTCTTTCCAATGGGGCCTTCAATTTCTGTCCTGATACATATTTGAGTTTGTATGTGTTTGTGTGTTTGTAGTGCAATTCGAACACAGAACATGTCCCCTGCACACGAAATACAAAGCCATCCCATATACTGTATACTGCTGGATAGCTCAGTGGTTTACGTCTCTGGCTGTGGAGCCAGAGGTTGGGAGTTTGATTCCCCCACTTGACAAGGGCTGGACTGGATGATCCATAGGTCTCTTTCAGCTCTACCGTTCTAAGATTCTAAGATATACGATCTCATGAACCAGCCAAGAAACATTCCTCTGATATTACAGCACAATTTTCCACCCAGACCCCGTATCACCCCACCTTTCTTTTCCTTTCCATCCACTTTTCTGAATATAACATTCTACTCATAAAAGAACCCAACAAAGCTTGTGACTCTTTCTGACACTTTGGGATTGAGACGAATAAAGGCCTTGTCTTATTCTGATTTTTAAAAATTAGTATTCTTGTTCTAATGGACCATTACGCTGCAAACATTTAAAAAGCAGGCCAATTCTCTTGCCAACTTTATTGTTCTAGTCTTTTTCATTGCAAAACTATTAATTATCTCTGCACAGTCAGTTTCTCTTGCCAGTTTACCCTGAGCAGACAAAAATAGCTTGGTAGCAAAAGGGCTAAATCCAGCTGTTTGTCTCAACTGGGACAGATCTATAGAATAAATGAGACTTGTTATGCCAAGTGGGTCTATTTTAGTTGGAGTCTTCCAACTGGATTTCGCTCATTTCTGTTATTGCTCCATAACAGAATACTTCAAGGGTTTGGTGAGTGCTAAGTTGCCAAATTAACTTCACTTTCTCTCACAGACGCTGGATATAAGGCATAACAACAACATTCTGTAGGGCTAAGCACTCTTCCTTGAAAATTAAGATTTTTTTAAAAAAATAAAAAAATAATGCATTACATTTGAATAGTTCATATAGGTATAGGTAAAGGTAAAGGTTCCCCTTGACATCTAGTCCAGTCATGTCTGACTCTAGGGCGCAGTGCTCATCCCTGTCTCCAAGCCGTAGAGCCACCATTTGTCCATAGACAGTTTCCGTGGTCACGTGGCCAGCGCGAATAGACACGGAACGCCGTGACCTTCCCACCGAGGTGGTACCTATTTATCTACTCGCATTTACTGATGAACTGGACGTTTACTTACATAAACAGTGGGCCTCCAAACCCTGTCAGCAACACTGGCTCGCACTATTTGGGATCAATGTCTCTGCTTACTTTGTTGATATGACATTGTCACTCCAATCACATGTCCCAGAATGTTGCCTGTTCGGTTCTAACTCTGCTCCTGGTTCATGCTAGCAAATATCACAAGATCTGGATGCAACGCTTGGAAAGGTACTTTGTTTTGTGTACATCTCCCAGAAATTCTCTGTCTACCCAACATGACCAGGATTGTTACAGGATTCTGGGAATCGTTGCAAAACATTGATTTTTCTCCTCTAGCTGATTCTGTGTTACAGGTACGCAGACGTAGGGAAAGAGGTTTTCATAGCAGACATTTCTTAAAGGTAATCCTGTCAGTTTATACTCTCTCAATGCAAAAACAATTTTTAAAAAGGTGGCATTTAACATTCAAATAAATTCTCTCTGCCATAACCATCCATGAAACAGAGGCCACGGTTTTATCTGAAGAAGTCAATTTTAATTCACAAATGGCTATGCTAAACAAAATCTTTTCATCCCTCAGGAACCACAAAGCATCTTTGAAATTTCCCAAAGTGAACCCATCCAGCCTCAGAATCCATCCAAGCAGGGAGGCACAGGAGCCCTGTGAGAAAAAAAAGTTAGCAACCCAACCTAAAAAAAATACAGTATGTCGTCCTGCACATCTCAATAAACTTAGAGCCAAATGAATCCCTTTGTATTTTCTCCAGCCAGTATTCTATGTGGAACAGAAGAGCAATCATAGAAGTGTTCTGCCCCAGTCCAGCAGGACTGCTTTCATGGAACTAATTCTGTGACCTGTAACTTAGCTGATCTCACAACTATTTGCAAGACTGGGCACACCGGGGCGAAGGGGTGGGGGCTGAAGGAATGCTTCTGTGGATCTGAAGAAATAGTTATGTGGCTGCCCTTCTGCTACACCTTTCTTCAACAGGATCGTGACCTCTGTGTGGGCACCAGAACTAGTATTGCAACAGTTTGTACACATCCTTTTACTAATGTGGCATTATCACACAAGACTTTATCCTGATGTCTGTAATGCAAGAGACCAAGAGATTGGGGGGGAGGACTGTTGTTGGAAAAACAAAGGAAGGAAAACCTGAGTGACAGAGAAGAAAAAAGATAAGATAGGCAGAACCGCTGGGGAAATCTTATCTCCAAATTTTCAAACATTTACAAAAGAGTGTCAGATACAACTGTACTGACTGGAAATGGGGAGAAATTGTAGTGCAGAGAAACAGGGCTGAAAAGAACAGAGACCATTACAGAGAAAATACGCAATTTAAGGCGGTTAACATCTGAGTAAGAACTGAAAGGGTGGAGATTTGTGTTTTTGGACTAAAACACCCCGAATTCTTGCAAGGGTAATCTGAAAATACAGATTTCCACATCTCTAGAATTTGGTTTGGTTTGAATTTTATGTTTACTTGCTGTTGTGGCTGATTTTTATATTTTTTTACACACCATAAAATATTACAATAAAAGAATGCTGTCTTAATAAATTCAGCTCTTCTCCTCTTGAGGCCACCCAACCCTTCTTCATAAATCTATGCCCCCCCCCCAAAATATAATTCCATCATTTATGTGTTCACTGACTGAAATAAACCTGCTAGTCAGTAAATTGTCACAATATTTTTATTTCTATTTCTCTACTAGGAAAGAATTTGAACTTAAAATGTGGAGTGCAATGCTCTCAAAGTTGGCAATCCTGGGGTACACAGACCCGTAGACCGACTCATGATCATCTAGCTTCTTAGGATTCTATGATAAGAATAATTTTTGTATCCACTTCTTGTTATGTCCTGAACTCCCCTGAATATTACCGTGTTCCCCCTGAACCCTGGAGAGTGAGGCCAACCTGCTGACAAACAAAGTACATCTTATAGATTTGCTTGGACGTGTTTTATCCTAACTGGTTTTTGTTTCTCTGCTTTATGGCTCAAATTTGGAGAAACTGCTTGCAGTTATCCTGTAGCTCAGTGTGTTAAGTCTCTGGCTGCAGAGCCAGAAGTTGGGAATTCGATTCCCTTCTGTGCCTCCCTGACAAGGGCTGGACTCAATGATCCATAGGGTCCCGGCCAGCTCTGCAGTTCTAAGATGATGATGATGATGATGATGATGAGCTAACAATGCTGACTCCTAAGTCTAGTTTTGTGCAATTCTTGCCATGAAACGTGAACAAGGAGCGTAGATTTCAGTGCTCAAAAGTTACATATACTCTATTAAAATATTCACAGCAATGAGTAGTATCACTGACCCAGCCATACGTAACTGCAGTCTCAGGATGCCCAGATCTCACAGAATGCATGCAATTAAATTAACAAATAAGTAAGAGTGGAATGAAAGAGAAATGAACAGAAAAAGGAAAGGGAGAGATGTTTAGGGAAGGAGTGGTTGAAATGTAAGGTTCTGCTTTCAACCTCAAGATTCACTGACTATAGCTGAAGGTAAAGTTTCCCCTTGACATTTAGTGGGGTCGTGTCCGACTCTAGGGGTCAGTGCTCATCCCTGTCTCCAAGCCGTAGAGCCAGCGTTTGTCCGTGGACAGTTTCCGTGGTCACGTGGCCGGCGCGACTAGACACGGAACGCTGTTACCTTCCCACTGTGGTGGTACCTATTTATCTACTCACATTTTTACATGCGTTCGAACTGCTAGGTTGGCAGGAGCTGGGACAAGCGACGGGGGCTCACTCCACCGTGTGGATTCGATCTTACGACGGCTGGTCTTCTGACCTTGCAGCACAGAGGCTTCTGCAGTTTAACCTGCAGCAGCACCACGTCACTGACTATAAAACATTGACTCAGGGACAGGAATGTCGGTCAATCTTGGGACCCAAGTCGAAGTCCGGCAATCTGAAGAAAGCCCAGGCAGAGCAGGGAGGAAAGCTGCCGCCATGACTAGGGTGAGCCCCATCATGTCATATTTACATGGAATGGACAGCAATCTGTTGAGGTCTCGTCTCTGGCACAGCTTTATATCTGTGTTCGGCTTTATTCTTTTTCCTGCTTAATTTAAAGTGTTAGGTTAATTTAGTTTATTTGTATTTCATCTGGCACTGTATTGTTTGATATTTTATTATGCATTTTTCTACAGATAAAGACAATATACTTCTCTGAACTACAATTATTACTGTATTATCATCAGATGACCAGTTTAACAAATGTGTCTCAGCCATACTTGATGGACTAGATGTGAACCAGCAAAATAAATAAATAAATGACACTGAATCTAAGAGGTTTTCTATTTTCACCCATATCCAGGATGGGCAACACCTGATTTTTTTTCCCCTTGAATTTTCTCCATTTTTCTAGGTCTTCACATCTCCAGCTCATTCCTTTTACACATGCTCCCAGACGGAGTTCAGATTTGTGGATCACCAAATTAAAGACGGAGGAGGAGCTAGATCTGAATATAATTTACATATACTAACTGATTATGGAGAAAGCGAGAGAGTTCCAGAAAAATATCTACTTCTGCTTCATTGACTATGCAAAAGCCTTTGACTGTGTGGACCACAGCAAACTATGGCAAGTCCTTAAAGAAATGGGAGTGCCTGACCACCTTGTCTATCTCCTGAGAAACCTATATGTGGGACAGGAAGCAACAGTTAGAACTGGATATGGAACAACTGATTGGTTCAAAATTGGGAAAGGAGTACGACAAGGCTGTATATTGTCTCCCTGCTTATTTAACTTATATGCAGAATACACCATGCGGAAGGCAGGACTGGAGGAATCCCAAACTGGAATTAAGATTGCTGGGAGAAATGTGAACAACCTCCGATATGCAGATGATACCACTCTGATGGCGGAAAGTGAGGAGGAATTAAAGAACCTTGTAATGAGGGTGAAAGACGAGAGTGCAAAAAAACGGTCTGAAGCTCAACATCAAAAAAACTAAGATCATGGCCACTGGTCCCATCACCTCCTGGCAAATAGAAGGGGAAGATATGGAGTCAGTGACAGATTTTACTTTCTTGAGCTCCATGATCACTGCAGATGGAGACAGCAGCCACGAAATTAAAAGATGCCTGCTTCTTGGGAGGAAAGCGATGGCAAACCTTGACAGCATCTTAAAAAGCAGAGACATCACCTTGCCAACGAAAGTCTGAATAGTCAAAGCTATGGTTTTTCCTGTCATGATGTATGGAAGTGAGAGCTGGACCATAAAGAAAGCAGACCGCCGAAGAATTGATGCCTTTGAATTGTGGTGCTGGAGGAGGCTCTTGAAAGTCCCCTGGACTGCAAGGAGAACAAACCTATCAATTCTAAAGGAAATCAACCCTGAGTGCTCACTGGAAGGACGGATCCTGAAGCTGAGGCTCCAATACTTTGGCCATCTGATGAGAAGAGAAGACTTCTTGGAAAAGACCTTGATGTTAGGAAAGTGTGATGGCAAGAGGAGAAGGGGACGACAGAGGATGAGATGGCTGGACAGTGTCTACGAAGCAACCAACATAAATGTGACACAACTACAGGAGGCAGTGGAAGATAGGAGGGCCTGGCGTGCTCTGGTCCATGGGGTCACAAAGAGTCGGACACGACTAAAGAACTAAACAACGATACTAACTGATACATAAAGAGTCAAATCCAGAAATAAGTATGACGCAGAAATATGATCTCGCCATCCTGGGGAAGATGGTGACCTGAATAGCTGCTTAGTCTTCTGCTCAGGTGCTGCTCTTCATGGGCAACTTCATGATCTCAGATCTTCCTCCTTATGGTTCCAAACCTTGAAATCAGACGTAGACCAGATACTTCTTCAAAGGGAGGACACCTTCAAAACCAGGGCTATCTTTTGTAAAACATGGTCACCTTAGTCTAAGGTCCAAGTTAACCTGAGAATAAAACGCATAAGAGATTATTTACTATGTTATTAATATAATAAAGTATATCAGATGGTTTCCTTTCAAGAGTTTATTTATGAATAACTTATTAGCTATACTTCCATCTCATCAGTTTTTCAATAAGCTCAAATACTTGGTTTTCTTCTTTCTCACTGTATCTGCACAACCCTGTGAGAACAGGTCAGACAGTGATTGGCCCAACATCAAAGTGGGCATTGGGGGTTTTTCAGTAAAGGGGACCAACAAACATTTCAGGGCATGCTCCTGAGACATGTTATTTAGCTAAGTACCCAGATCCTAAGGTGTTCATCTGAGGGCCTCTTTCATTTCCCCCTACTTATTCCACTTATGAACAGAAAAAGGCAGGGGGAAAAGGCAGGGAATTCAAATTGCTCACCATTGGTGGTGAAGAGGCTGCATCTTTGTAGCTTTTTCGCTCCAACAGTTAGAGAATGTGGGATCGGAGGAGGCTTGGGACTGCCTGGTAAGGTGCTGCTTTCTACTTTTTAAAAACTGTTCTGGGTGGGTTTTGCAGCATGGTTTCTACGCTGTGATGGGTCTTGCAGGGTTTATTTGTTTTGGGGATTTTCCCCCATTTCCAATGGGTCTTGCAGGGTTTGTTTTTTGGTGTGTTCCCCCCCCCCCCATTTCCGATGGGTTTTGCAGGATTTGTTTGCTTTTGGGTTTTTTTCCCCCCATTTCCGATGGGACTTACAGGGTTTGTTTGCTTTTTGCTTTGCCTTTTTGCATTTCTGAAGGGTCTTGTATGGTTTGCTTGCTTTTCTTTTCTTTTTTTTCCCTTTGGCCGGAACGGATTAATCGTGTTTCTGATGCGTTTTGCAATGGGTTTTTTTGTGGGTTTTTTTGGTGATTTTTGTTTCTTCAGCTGGAACGGATTAACTGCATTTCAGTGCATTCCTATGGAAAATGGTGCTTTGATTTACGACCATTTCAAGTTACGACCGGAGTTCCGGAACCAATTAAGTTCATAAGTCGAGGCACCACTGTATTTGGAGTTTCGTTCTGAAAAAACATGCAGAGGATTGGGCTCCAACTTTTATTTACTGCTTTTTTTCAACAAAATAAAGAATATATCTTATATCAAATCACACCCTTGCTCCATCTAACCGAGTATAGTGAACAGGAGCTGGCAACAACCGCTCACCAGAGGACCATCCCAGATGTTTTACCCGTCTTTCCTAAATATCCCCGGGCTTCTGCCCTGGTCTCCTATCCAAGTAATAACGAGACCCGAATCTGCTTAACTTCCAAAATCCCACAAGATCAGACCAATGTAGGGTGGTCTGACTTGCAGGACGTAAGAGCAGCCCTACAGTATTAGAGCTGTGCTGGAACAAAGCAACAGACCATCAAGTCCGGTATCCTTTCCATGGCTTGGAAAAGTTTTTTGATGGCACCTCTCCGATCACCCGGCAGAATAGGATGCTGAACACATTCCATATGCGTTGTCTCTTTTTGGTATCACCTGGCAGGACAAAGTTCCAACTAGAGTAGTCCTGGAACAAGCTGGAATGTTTACATTACTGAAACAGTGCCATCTACATTGGCTTGGGCATGTTGTGAGAATGGCTGACGGCCGGATTCCAAAAGATCTCCTGTATGGAGAATTAGTGCAGGGAAAGCACCCCAGAGGGAGACCCCAGCTGCGATACAAGGATATCTGCAAGCGGGATCTGAAGGCCTTAGGAATGGACCTCAACAGATGGGAAACCCTGACCTCTGAGTGTTCAGCCTGGAGGCAGGCGGTGCATCATGGCCTCTCCCAATTTGAAGAGACACTCCTTCAGCAGGTCGAGGCAAAGAGTCCCGAAACCAGCAAAACCAGGGAGCTGGACAGGGGACAGATTTTATTTGTCTTTATTGTGGAAGGGAATGTCCCCCTCGAACTGCCCTCCTCAACCACACTAGATGCTGTTCCAAGTCCTCTGTTCAGAGCACATGACCATGGTGTCTCGAGATTGAAGGATGCCTACTCTGCTCCCTTCAGGTCAAGTCTCTCTACTTCTTCCTGTAGACTCTACCCTCACCACAACCCTGTGAGGTAGGTCAGGCTGACATAGGACCACCAGCCCAAAGCTACCTAGTGAAAAGTTTCATGGCCAGTGGGAACTTGAACCTGGATCTTTCAAGTCCCAATCCAATTAACAACTACACCACATTGCCTGCAGCACTAGTTTCCCTGAAATGGTCTACTCTTTTTTTTTTAGGTAATATGTGGTCACCTGATCTCCCTGCAGCGAAAAGGGACAAGGAAAGTTTGTTCCAACCAGCATGAAGACAAAGCAATGGCGGAGTGCTTCCCCCTAATTACGTAATGTATGCATGTTAATTTCTGCTGCACATTAACATCTGCATATTATCTTGCAAATTGTGTGATAAACATTTCACGTTAGGTTGCCAATCCTTCTCTGCAGCTCTGCTTCTGTGACTTTCTGTCAAAAAATGATCAGACCTTTTATTTATCTCACAAAATTGTCTCTCTCTCTCACACACACACACACACACACACCCCAAATTCCTCTGGAACAGAAGCGGGGAAATGTGGCCTTCTGGGTGTGTTTTGACAACTTCCATCACAGCAAAGCAAAAAATATATACCACCCCCCAGCACTTAAAGCACTCTGTGGGTGGTTTACAATTTAATTATGCTGCTCTCCTCAGACGCTGGGATTCAGTTTACTGATCTCGGAAGGATGCGTCAACTCTGAGCCGGCCTGGCTGGGATTGAACTCAGATTCTGAGAAGAGCCTTGACTGAGGTACTGCAGCTGAACCACTGTGCCAGGAAGCTGTGGTTAAGGTCCTGCTCCGGCACTTGAAAGATGCAGATCAAGTTTCCATTAAATTGTGACACCTCACTGGGTGACCTTCGGTCCCCCCCACTCTCCCTCAGCTTGATCCGCCTTGCAGGGTTGTTTCCCCCCCCTGAAAAGTGGAAGGGAGCCACCAACGCTGACTATGATAGGAAATCAACCACTAAGCCAATGAATCCATGAGCCTTATTTAGCATAGCCAACGTTAAGGATCATGGGAACTGTAGTCCAAAGGGCGCTACCCGTCCTCCAGGGGCAACTGCTGATAAAAAATGCAAGGGCAGAGCAGGGCGGTTTTCTGTGAGAAGGTGGGGAGGAAATAGAAGTCGGGGGGGGGGAGGCGAGAAATCAGCCGTCAAAACGTGACTCAAAAAGAATCTGGCCCTCATCGTAGTCTCGGAGACACCGTTTCCCTTTGCGGTTGGAAGCCAAGGAAGGGGAGGCCGCGCACAGTCATAAGAAACCCCCTCCGCTTTTGTCGCAAAACAACCCCGCTTTTCTCAACCCCCCCCCCTTTTTTTTTTTTTTTTTTTGCTTTCCCGGGTAGCCACTAGAGGGCGCGATGACTTCACGTTACTTTAAGCCGGCGTTTGGGCGATGCCCGGGAAGGAGGGAGTCCGGCTTGGACCGCGCGCGTGCGGGCGCAACCCCCGCCACCCTCTCCGCGCGTGGCGAGGGGACACCCCCCCTCCCTCGCCCCGTTCGTAAGGGCGCCCCTCCAGGGGTTTCCTTAAAAGGGGGTGGTGGTGGAAGGGAGGGCAGGCAGAAAGCGTTGAGACGTTGCTAGGCGGACTGGATCTAAATCAGAATTAACTCTTCTGCAGACACCGGGGTAAGCTTATATGAAGATGCCCTTCGTCTTCCAGAAGGCGCGGGTCTCTGTGCGGATGCTTGCCCAGGCAGGGCGATGCAGGCTTCGGTAGCATATCCGTTGGCTGGCCTATATGGGCTGCTGGCTGTTGCCCCGGTTCAGAGGGAGTTTCCCTTTAAATCCCTTTAAAGAGTCTCATGGCACCTTGAAGACGAACATTTATTTATTTGTTTGTTTGGCGCAAACTTTCTTGTTCTCAAGCCCCTGCTCCTTCAGATGCCCAAGAGCGAGTCGCCCGCACAGGGTGACCGGCCCTCTCTCCACGAAAGAGAGATGGGCTGCCAGCCATCCAGGTGAGTCCGACTCAAACAAAAAACAAACAAACAAAAAAACGGCTCGCCTTCCAGATACCACAGGATTCTTCGGCGGGTTTTGGAGACCAGCGGACTGATCCCGGAGGTCCCCTTGCCTGGTCTTCAACGAACGGCGTCTTTTAAATCCGCGCTCACTCTCTGCCGCAACCTCCCTTTAAAAATAAATAAATAAATAAATAAATAAATAAATAAATAAATAAAGCAAGCAAGCAAGCAAGCAAGCAAGCAAGGGCTTGGAAGGGGGAGTTCCGGCTGACACTCCAACCCTCGCCCCCCCCCGACGAAAAGAGGGAGTGGGCGCAGGATCACACCTGGAGAAGAGCCGGCTGGAGGGGTGGAACCTTCTGCTATCTTTGATACCATCAGCGGGGGGGGAGAAGAGGAGGGGTGGGCGAGCCGCTTGAACAAATGTGTGTTTACACTTTGAAACTGATTCTATTCCAAACGGATCGGCTTCGGGGTTTTGCGTTGGTGATGCCCAACCTAACCAAACCCGGGGGGGGGGGGAGGGCTCCCTCCCAAAGGACAATCCTTCCAATAGCCAACCAAGGCAAAGCGTTGGCATTTAAATCGTTCTAAACCGGTTTAAATGTGGATTCGGTGTAAGTTCTAAACCGGTTTAAATGTGGGTTCGGATTAAGCCGATCCAAGAACGACTCCGTTTGGAAATCCCTTATCACGGAACTGATTTCTCACAGGCGCTCACCCCCCCCCCCCCAATGAGACTTCTTCCACTTCTGGCTTGGCTCCGAAGTATGGGTTCAAAGGCTCTTTAAACGCAGCTCCCAAATTATTAGGAACCGGTGTGCTTTGATTGCAACTGCGGGGCAGGGCGGGAGGGATGGCCTGTCGGGGGGGGGGGCAGCCTTCAAAACGGGCCGAAACTCAAGCACGTCAGGACTCAGGAGCTCCCCGGAATTCAAATTCCAACTCTTAATCAATTCTAGGTCTCCCCCCGGGGCTGGGAAGTACTAGGCGTACTTTGGTCTAAACTGGGAATCCTGTGCCCTCCAAGTCCACCGGGTTTGTCAGCTTCCCCCCTCCTTCCTTCCACGCTGTGTCAGGCAGGCTGCGATCCCCAGACCAATTGAGCCGGCAGCCCTGCAACGACCTTGCTTCCAGAAGGAAAGCCGCCCAGTTCTCCTGCCACCACCTCCGCTGAAAAAGTGTTACAAGGGAGAAAAGGGAAAGGGGGGTGTCTTTCGGCCCGAGGGGGGGGTTCCCGAGGGGGGGGTTCCCTCCCCAAACCGGCTTGACTTGCACCGGGATCGAGGAACGGGTCGTCCGCTCACGGAAGGCGAGGGATGGACTCACCACTGTTAATCTAGAGTAGACCCACTCAATCCAGGGGGCAAATGCAAGGTGTGGATCAACCCTTACGTAAACCCCATTCATGCATTGGGTCTACTCTGGTGGAATGGATCTTTGGAATACCTCCTCCCAGGTAAAAAGAGGCGCACTCCTGCGGCTCCCATCTGCTGCAGCGCTACCCCGCAATAAACCCGACTAGGGGGCCCAACCCGGGAGTGCTACTCCGGATTATACAAAAGGGGGGAGGGAGAGAGAGCGCGGTTTGAAGCCGAAAGCGCCTCCAAGACGCCCAAGGGCGGCCGGGGCGGAAGCGACGCGCCTCTCTCTGGGGCTGGCCGGAGCCGCGGCACCGCTTACTCGCGAGAAAGCCCCGGCCGCGCGCGCCTTCCCCCCCCCCCCATCTTTGTGGAGTACTGTTACTACGTTTATTTACTTCCGCCGCGGGTGGGTGGCGCGCCGGGGAGAGTAAGAGGAGGCAAACAGACAGGAGCCCGGAATGCAACCGGTTGCGCGCCGCCAACGAGCGAGGGAGCGAGCGAGCGACTCCGGCGGGCTTGCAAAGCCGACATTGCAGACCTTGCACGGCCGCCCCCCCCCTTCTCCTTCTCCCGCCCTGGGCGGATAACCGAGGGGGGGGGGAAAGAGCTGAACCGCCCCTTGCACCCGCGCGCCCTCTTTTGCATTATCTTCCTCCCTCCCTCCCTCCTTTTCCCTCCTTCCCTCCCTCCCTCCTCCGCCCCCCCTCCCATTACTCCAAAGGGGCGGGCCTCTATGCAAAGCCGGGGACGACGACGAGCGGGGGGGGGGGGCGCGCGCGCTGTTGGCGGGAAAAGGGGGGCGGGGCCACGCCCGGAGCCAAGCCTTGATAAAGGCGGCGGAGGCGCGCCGCGGCGATCCACTGGCTTGCGCCCTTGCCGGCCGGCCGTCTCGCCGAGGGGACGTGGCGCTCGCGGGGAGGCGAGGAGAGCTTGCGAGCCGGGGAAGGGATTAAATAAAAGAACCGCCGAGCGCGCCCATAGACCCCCCGACGTTGCACACACACAGCTGTATATATACACACACATCCACACCCGGAGTGCGCGCCTCGCCTCCTCCAAAAGCGGCGGACGCGCGGCGCCCGGAACGGCGGGTTTGTGGCTGCCTCTGCTCTTTGGGACTTACAATCGGGGCGATGATCGCTTAGGGAGAACCGGAGGGACCGCGCCGGGTTTTTCTCTTCTTTTGCCAGCTGCGATCTTGATCTCGAGCGATCCATCTTGGGCTTCATTATTATTTTTTTTTGCACTGCGGTCCGACCGGCTGGTGGCTTCCTGGCCGGGCTCGGAAAAGAACCGGTAAGTTGGCTTTTTATTGTTATTATTATTTATTCTTAAGGTCTGTGACTCGGATGTTGTGATCCTGGATGCGAGCTGGGGTTTTTTATGTGTGTGTGTGTCCGTGGCGGGATCTCTGACATGGGGCAACGGAACCCAGATTGGCTTCCCCTTGTCCTCGAAAGAGGCAGTGTGATGGGGCTTCCCGTCTCCAAAATGCCCTTTTTTGGGGAGGGGGGGTTCCCCTCCTCTCCAGAATTGATCCAGCCACTCCTATGTCAAGGGCAGGAGGCGAAGCAGCAGCGCTTGGCGTTTGCCAAATTGCGCCCAAGAGTCGCGAGTTGGACGCGGGTGCGTCCCCCGTGTCTGGAGGGGGGGCGTCTTTTTGGGGCGCTTTAAATCTTGACTTTGCCAGCTTTGGGGGGGGGGTGTTAGGGGCAGGTTTGAGTCGGGTTTCTTGTCTAAACGCAGGCTGCCTTCCTTCCCCCCAAGGCGGTTTCGGGGCGAGATTGGCCGGGGGAAGCCTCCCTGCGCCCTCCGGGTCGCGCCCGGGGGAGAAGCGGGGCGCGGGAAGAGCGCTGCGGTCCCGAAGTAACCGCGGCGGAACCCTTGAGCCGGATCGCGTCTGCGGGAGAGGGAGGGCGGGCTGCGTGTCTGTGTCTAACCGAGGGAAAAAAGGGGGGCGAGCCGTCAGTCCCGGGGAGGCGAAGCAGCTTCGTCCTGGACTCTCGGCTCCGGGAATGCAGGGCGGGGGTTAAACTACCTCGGGCGGCACTACTCCGGAGGGGCGGGGCGGCGAGGCGAGAGAGGCGGGGAAGGCAGAAGACGGGAGTCAATCCTCGGGCGCTTTCGGGGGAGGCGCGGCTGGAGCTTCACTCTCGCTTTTTTTTTTTTTTTTTTTTTTTTGGGACGGTGGCTCCCGAGTTCGAGTCCCGCGGTCTGCCTCGCTGTCAACCCGAATCGTTTCGATTGCGTGTATTGCCTTTTTTTAAAAAAAACGAAGCGGCTTTTCACGGCTTGGCTTCGGAGGACTCCCCCGTTTTGGGGAGGGGCGGGTGGCTGTCGTGCCGCATTCGGATTTCTAGCGTTGGTTTTTGACGGTGTGTTGGGGGGATCGGGGGCTCGAAGGTGCGGCTGTTCTTGGACTTCGGACAGCGGGTGGGTCGGTCAGGTTTTTTTTGGGGGGGGCGAGCGGGAGAGTCCGTGTTGTCGATTGAATTCGGGGATCTTCGGCCATGCAACGCAACCCAAAGCTTGCCGGGTGCGATGTGTGTTTATGGACAAAGTCTCCGTAGTAGATTTACGATTTGCGGCGGGGGAGGGAGGAGGGGACGGACCGGCAGATCGTCCCTAAGCAGTTGCTCCCATTTTGGATCGCCGGATTATAATTCCGAGGCGTAGAATTCAGATCCCCCCGACCCGGATTTAGATAACGTTCTCTTTTTTTATTGTTTTAATTGCGGGCATGTTAGCCTTGGGCATGTTTTAACTGCGCGCCGCCGGCCCCATGCCCGGGTATAATACCGCGCATGCCTCGTGAAGACCGCTTGAGTCGTCGGCTTCATGGGCGGGCGGGCTGATCGAGGACCGGGATACTTGCTCCGGATTAGCTACCCCGCTTTGTTCGACGGGAGGGGAAGTTAGGTTGCTTGAGAGGGGGCGATAAGGGGGTTTCCTCCCCGAGGGGTGGCGGATAAAAGGCCACCCACCCACCCCTAACCGGTCCCGCTGGTTCTTCTCTCTCCGGCAGGCGCCGTCCGCCCCCTCCACCACCACCATGCCGCTCACCCTGCCCAGCTTCCCGAGCCGGACTTACGATTATGACTATGACTCGGTGCAGCCCTATTTCTACTTCGAGGAGGAGGAGGAGAACTTCTACCTCTCGGCGCAGCACCGAGGCTGCGAGTTCCAGCCGCCCGCCCCGTCGGAGGACATCTGGAAGAAGTTCGAGCTGCTGCCCACGCCGCCCTTGTCGCCCAGCCGCCGCTCGGGCTGCTTCCCCTCCCAGGCCGACCAGCTGGAGATGGTGACGGAGCTGCTGGGCAGCGACGTGGTCAGCCAGAGCTTCATCTGCGACCCGGACGACGACTCCTTCGTCAAGTCCATCATCATCCAGGACTGCATGTGGAGCGGCGTCTCGGCCGCCGCCAAGCTCCAGAAAGTGGTGTCGGAGAAACTCGCCTCCTACCAGGCGGCCCGGCGGGACGCCGCCGCGCCGGGCTCGCCGCTGGCCGCCCGCAGCGGGACCGGAGGCAGCACCAGCAGCAGCGCCGGCCAGCCGGCCTCCTCCTCGCCCCCGACGCCGGCCTCCTCCTCCGTCGCCTCCTCCGCCTCCTCGCCCAGCAGCGCTTACCTGCAGGACCTGGGCGCCGCCGCCGCCGAGTGCATCGACCCCTCGGTCGTCTTTCCTTACCCACTGGGGGAGAAGCCCCCCAAGGCCAGCAGCGCCCAAGAAGAAGAGGAGCCCTCCCCGGATCCCTGCCCGGCTGTCTTCCTGGACACCCCACCCACCACCAGCAGCGACTCCGGTAAGTCCTGGTCTACTCTTGGCCGGTTGCCCTGTAGGGCTGCTCTCTCTGGCCTCCCCTTTTTTGGGGGAAAGGAGGAGAGGGGGGATCCCGGTGCTTCCTAAGCCAGTAGAGGAGGGGGGTTTCTCTCTCTCTCTTGGGAAAGGAGGCTGGCCAGATCTTGGAAGGGCAGAGCTAAAAGGGACTATGCAACTTTACCTGGGAGTAAAAATGCATATAGGGTTGCATGGTAAACTCCCCCCCCCCCAAGATTTAAAAACAGATATATAGCACAGTGCTATATTTATTTATACAATGGTAAACTTAATTTTTTTTTTGAACTTTAGGTCAAAAGTATCTTAGGGCTGGTCATCTCCTCCCTGTTTATTCCCCATGGGAAGATTATTCTGCTTTCTATGAACAGCTTAAGGTGTCATGAGTATAGTGTGAAAGACTCCAGCACCCTGTCCCTTAAGACATCCCAGACCATTTTGTTGACTCCTGGGGAAATCAACATGTCCATGAATTGATCCCATTATATAGATGGAAACACTGAGGCAGTGGGATATATATATATATATTGCCAAAGTCAGTGGCTGTTTGCAGGACCAACCTCACGCTGCATCTACTCTTTTTTAAATCCCCCGTTTCAGAAAGGAGCAAAATGTGGCTGTAAAGCTGTGTCTCACTGAACCCAGCCAAACTTGCTTCTGACTTACACATGCATAAGATTGTGCTGCACATTTTTCTTTAGGGGAGAAACAGTCTATGGTCCTTTAATAATGATGGTCCCTTAACTCTGCCTGAGCCCAGCACAAGCTAAGGGTAAAATCTCTGTTAACAGATTTAGTTTGAGAATAGTTATCTTAATTCCCCCTTTGTAAAGGTTTGGATTCTTGAACCACCCGAACTATTTTGCACAGCCTTTAAAATAACTAAATCTGAACCGGGGTGTCTTTTCCTTATTCTGCACTTCCCGGTTAGTGGAGGGGGGGTGTAGAATTTAGTCCGCCCCCTGCCCTAAATATCTCAGTTGCTCAGCGCCTCCCACTGTTAGCACATGTGTGCATTCTTGTACTCTCCTTGGGTTTTTTTTTTAAATGCCACGTTAGCGACACACATGGCTGGTCTTCCCATGAATTTAACTTCCTGGAAAAAGTAGCCCGCGTAGGAGAAGGGAGGCCGAGCTCCTCAAATTTCATAATAAGGTCAGTGGAGGTCTTTGGAGCAGTCACTGGCCATCCTTTAATAACGCCTGCCCTCGGCTGACCTGCAAACAGTGGGGAAAATGTCCAGAGGGAGGGAGTGCAAGAGAGATGTGGGGGAGACTTAGAGAAGAGGAAAGGGGCTTGGGAATTCTCTCTCTCACACACATACACACTCTCTTCAGCTTCACTGGTGGAGGGCAGAACAAGGTTGCATTTCATAGATCCGGCTGCATAGGTTTCTTCCAGACCAAAGATGACATGGATAGAGAGGTCTGCCAGGAATTTTGAGTGCGGTGGAGAAGAGTAGGGGAAACTTCTAAAGGTGTTTTTGAAACCCACATCTGGATTTTATGCAAGACCCTGGGTGTGGTGCAGCCATTTTTATGCTGCTCTTTTCTCATTTGAGGTATTTGACTCTTGTCTTTCCCATGTAAACATGGCTTTTACTCTTATGGGTCAGCCCTTCAATCCAGACAACTGGATTCAAATAGGAAAGTTGCATTCTTGAATTACAGCTCCCCAAATCCTCTGCCTAGCAATGTCAAGGGGATTATGGGAACTGTAGTCCTCGTTATCTTCCAAAGCTCTGGTTATATATGGGCAGGTAGGATTCACATGACCCTTGCACAGGGTCAAGTCAGCCAGGCAAAATTGCAAAGGTTGAGGTGGACAAGCTGATTTCTCTCTCTCTCACTTGTCTTGGGCAACAGCTCCTATCCCCCTTGAAGTGGCTATCCTGGCTGTGGCTGATGGCAGTTGTAGTCCAAAACATCTGGAAGACACCATTTTGCCTACGAGATTAGGGTTGTGCTCCTGTGGGGAAAAAAACTGGCTGGATTGCGAACTGGCTGCAGTTTTTGGTGACCTGCTTGTAAAACAGTTATGCAACCCTGTCATTTCAACATCTTGAGATCTGGAGCCAGGATTCAGTTAACACCCTTTGAGGAGTTATGCTCTGTAGAAATTGTGTAGTGTCATCTTAGCTTTCTCTCTTCTGTTGCATAACCCTCAGAAGCCGCCTTGCTTTGAGTGCTCACTTAAAGAAACAGGATTCCATGGGGTTTTATTTGGTTGAAGCTTGGGGTGTCGCTCTGCATGTAACAGTAAATGGGTGTTCTGTCTCTAGTGTACCCATAGCTTGGACTGGCCATGCTGGCTGAGGGATTCTGGGAGTTACGGTCCAAAAAACGTAATAGCAATGCCAGGTTTTGTCGCTACAATTGCATGATTTGGGAGGTAAAATAACCCAACCCCATCTTACCTGATTTCCCCCTTTTTTGTTTGCAGAAGAAGAGGAAGAACAAGAAGAGGAGGAGATCGACGTTGTAACGGTGGAGAAAGGGCAACTTGCAGCAAAGAAATCTGAATCCAGTACAGGGGGGCACAGTAGGCCCCACCACAGCCCCCTGGTCCTCAAGCGGTGTCATGTCCCCATCCACCAGCACAACTACGCTGCTCCTCCTTCAACCAGAGTCGAATCTTCGGCAGCCAAAAGGCTAAAGCTGGACAACGGGAGGGTTCTCAAGCAGATCAGTAACAACCGTAAATGTTCGAGCCCGCGCACGTCAGACTCCGAGGAGAACGACAAGAGGCGAACGCACAACGTCTTGGAGCGCCAGCGGCGGAATGAGCTCAAGCTGAGTTTCTTTGCTTTGCGCGACCAGATCCCGGAAGTCGCCAACAACGAGAAAGCTCCCAAAGTGGTTATCCTCAAAAAGGCCACGGAATACGTCCTGTCCATTCAGTCAGATGAACACAGACTGTTAGCGGAGAAAGAGCAGCTGAAGCGGCGACAGGAGCAGCTGAAAAACAAGCTTCAGCAGCTAAGGAACTGTTGCATTTAAAAAGAAAATAATAAAGAAATTTAAGGCTCATGAACTTTGGGGTGGGGGTGGGGGGGATGGTATGCACACAGCGTAGAATGAAAAACGATCCAGGTGGAAGAAGATGGAAACTTTTAGTGCTTCGTAAATATACGGATAAATTCGGCCATGTATGAAACGTGGAACTCCTGCTTATTGCATGCTCTAAAACTACACAACCTTGGCCAGAACCTCAGAACTGCCTCTGAACTTTTAAAAATAAAAACTTTTGGGCAGACGTCTCGTCATGCTTGGGGATGAACATATTTTCACTTTACTTTTATTTTGGGGTATTTAAAGCATTCCCCCCTTTCCCCTTTACAGTGATTTACAAAAGACAGAAAATGTTGCTACCCAATGGTGTTGTAAATATATTTACACAGCCTAATGATATGTAAATACCTTTAATAAAAGTCTTTATAGAAAAATTTAAAAAAATCCTGCAACAAAAAATGCTTAATGGTTGTGGCAACTGAATTTATAATTGTCCTTGAACTTTTTGTGTGCCATAACATTTCACAAACTTTTTATTTAAATACCTTTTTTGCCATTTTTTTAAAAGAAAGTGATTTTATTTTGTGTTTCTAGATAAATAAAATATTTGCCCTAAATTGCAATTGGTTATCTTTTGTGACTGGTCTTTTTATAATATAGGCAAGTCATTCCTAAGTTGGATTTCTACCAGTGGCAGGCACTGTGGTTATTTAAGCACTCCTCTGAAATTATGCAACTAAGGCTGTGGAAACACCTAGTGTGGTGTTCACAGGGATAAGTAGTTCTTTGGCTTTCGTCCTCCAGATGTTTTAGACATCCAGTTCACAGAACTACTAGCATGTGATACTGGATGAGGCTTCTGAGGTCTGAAGTAGAAAACCTCCAGTGGACCAGAGTTTCAGCAGAACTTCTGCAGGCCGCTGGCTTTATTGAGCTCAGAATGGTCCATTTCACTCATTCTCAATCCTTGGCCCTCCAGATGTTTTAGATTTCCAGATTATCAGATGAAAAGCAACTTTGCAACATTATGATAGAATTTTTCCCCCAAGACAAGAAACGAGGCTTTGGCTCAAGTTTGCATTGAAGAATTTGGAAAAGCTAGCAGCCTGAGGCTTGTATGGAGAACCGGGCTTTTGATCTTGTACAACTTAGATCTGAATGGTTTCATCCTTGAGAATTGCATCCTAAAGTGAGTACAGGGGTGCAACAGAAGTCCTGGTGAGCTACAGCACTTGAGGATTAAGAAAACTATATGCTCCCCCTCTGAAAATAATCTTTTCCACCCTCACATAGGAAAAAATTACCTCTAGGTCTATCTTGGCCTCTCCCTTACATTCCTTTATTTATCAACATGCCATCAAATTACTTCTGACTCATGGCAGCCCTACCAGGGCTTTCTAGGAATGTGAAACGTTCAAGGAGCAAGTTATCACTGCCTCCCACCCAGTGAGTTTCCACATCTGTGCAGGGATTTGAACCCTGACCTGTTGAGTCATAGTATTTCACTCTATCCAAAACACCACACTGACCTATAACATGTGGAGTTGCATTTTAAGAAAGGGGGGCATTTACATATGCTAGCCTGCACCGTACTACCATAGTTTAAAGGTGTGCTGCTAAGTTACCAATCCCAATTGTTCTGGAAGGGGCTATGCCAGAGTCTGTGTACTTACGCTTCTAGGGATAGGCATATAGGGCAGAAGCAAAATGTGTGTTCGTGGCTGACTGAACGCATGTCTTCAGAATCTAATCAATGCATTAAGCCTCCCCTAAACGCAAGTATTGACTCTGTAAACATGCTTACGATGAGGGTTGGAACTCCTCCAAGTGCTTTTCCTCCCCTTCTCGATCATGGGTCTCATCAGAAGGTCTTTGTTATAGTTTCTATCCCTTTGGATGCAGTAGTATATTATGAGCCCCAAGTAAGCTAACAGTTTGGGAGAACTAACCTGTTGAACTGGTTAAAGTAGCCTCAGCTAGCCTGGTAAATCTGAAATGTGCCTTACTTCAAAGCTCAGCCTAAGGTCTTATTTTGGGCTTTGCTTTGTTCAGCAGAGCTGAACCACGATTGTACAAGCTGTTGGATTAAGATCCTAACTGTTTCTATGGCCATTCTTTTGCAAAGCACTTGGAATCTTGATACCCCCTTGCAGGAGCCCTGTGAAGTAGGTCACTTCCATGCCTCTTTCATAGTGAAGCGAGAACGGAGGGCTTTGAGGCACGCTGCCTTGTGTGAGTGAATGGAAGTAGGGCATGGAAGTAGAATGGTGGAGCTGGCTACCCATTCATGCATGGAGGTTCTCACACTGGGAACAAGCTACAGGATTCCTGAAATCAGAAGGCAGCATTCCAGAGATGGGGAATTCTCAGGCCGTATTAGTCTTTCCCAATTTCCCAGGTATAGGGTGGACTCAATGCCTTGAGATCATCCTCCCACGGTATTGTTTGACATTAGATTGAAGGAGGTTTTGACTAAATATTAGGAAGAATTTCCCGGCATGAAGAGCTACTCCACAGTAGAATGGGTGACTTTGTCGCTGGAGGGTTTTTAGGAAAGATTAGACGTCCACCTGTCAGGGATGCTCTACCTGTGGACCTTCTGCATCATCAGGGGCTAGGTCAATGATTCCCAGCCTTGGCTTTCCCTGATGTTCTTGGATTCAAACTCCCAGAAGCCTTCACCAGTAGCTACGTTGGCTAGAATTTCTGAGCGTTGTAGTCCAAGAACATCTGGGGGACCCAAGGCTGAGAAGCACCGTTCTAGAAGATGATCTTTGGGACTAACGTCCAACTTTGCACACCTGTCTTCCTCCAGCGCTTGATATTCTCACATTTGGAAATGAAGGAAGGTGGGGAGCTGAAACTGCTCCCCAGCTTTCCTAATGTCAGGTGTACACTACTTTTTCCTCTGCTGTAAGCTCTCTGCATCTCAGGTGACCATCTGTTCCAATTAGTGTGGCAATTAAGGACTTATATAGAAGATCTGTGTGAACAATTAAAAGTTTTAAGTTAGGAGCACAGGTGGTGTGGCTGGTTCAGCCTTTCAGAGGGAAACCAAAGTATCTTCTTCAGTTTGACTTAATTTACAACATATCTGTAATGCTCATTCATGGAAAGCTCATTTGAATGCTGCCATGTGGGCTTCCCAAGGGAATGGACAGATTAATGGGCATCCAGCCTGCCTGATGCCTACTGAGAGAAAAGAGAAGACAGCCAACTTGCCCGCTGTTTTGGGACTGCCGCTGGGAGGCTGGTTTGCAAGTTGGATATTGGAAATCCAACAAATATCCCAAGGTATGAAGATACCAGCGATGGCAGGCTCCCAGCAGCAACAGATCCCACCCACCATACCTGGTCTAGTCAAATATGAGACATTAGGGAAGCGGCGGCCATTGTTTGATCCAGGTTGAAACAAATACTTGGCTATAAAGCTCAATGAATAGGACAGTCTGCTAATGCAAGTTTGTTGTGAGGATGAAATAAAATTAGAGCAGAATAATATAGGTTGTCTTGAATTCCATGGAGCTCCTTCTGTGGTAAGTGGACAGCCGTGTTTCTGCAGCCCTGGTTAGGCAGTAACACAGATTTTATTCCTTTGCCTTAGGGCAGAAATCCTCGCCAACATAACTAGTGGTGAAGGCTTCTGGGAGTTTTAGTCCAAGAGCATCTGGAGACCCATGGCTGGGAACCACTGCAACTAAGGAGACTGTGTAAGATGGATGGACTGTGGCTGGTTTTTTGCATCCCTTGTGGGTTGGATATAGCCCAAAAAATTCTGTCCGCCACAAATGTTTGGATGGATAACAGGCTGAACTGTGACTCAGGGGGTGTCATAACACAGACCAGGTCAATTATGAACCTGAAGCATTTCCACAGGGGTGAACAAAGTATAATCTGCTGGAGGTGGGTGGACAGGGACTCCATTCTGCCCCAACCAGCCATCATAAGTAGCAGTTTTCCCAGTTAAATATAATCTGGTGCTTTTGTCTTGCCCACACAGGCAAGAACAGCTTTTTAGCCTGGTATTGCTTACTTTCCAGAGCCATATACTGATGCCACAGGGAGACAACAGGAAAGAATTTGGGCTTCAGGCTAGAAAACACTTAATCTCTCTTGAAATGTAAAGATAACGTTTGTCCCTCCTTCCTACAATTTGCAAGGCGTAATTGTTAATGGTGCCATTGGGGAAAAATTGAGCAAATGCACAGGAGGAAAGCAAAGCCCTAAGCACAGAGAGGTCCTCAATGCAAATCAGGGCTAAGTCATTGGGTTAAGTATAGTAGCATTATAGTGAATGTACACATAAATTAAAAAGCAGCATGGTGTGGCTAGAACAACTATGCCACTCTATAGACCATTCCATTGAATCTTCAGAACTATTTCCATTTATTGATGCACACAGAGACCTCCTTAAGCAAGCAGTTGCAGCAGAAGAGATCAAGAGATTCAAAATAAATAAATAAAAATAGATAAATCACCAGGAACAGACAGTCTACCAGCAGAATTCTAGAAAACCTTTGAAACTGATTTGATGTTCTGTCTTGCATCTCTATTCAGTGATAGACTGGGGCATATGCCAACCAGTTGATCGCAAGCCAGGATCCTGAAAATTCTGAAACTAGGGGAGGGGAATCCTGCCCATAAACTTATCACATTGTTGAACCAGGACCTTAAGAGCATTAAAACACTTTTAGTGAAAAAGAATCAATAGTTTTTTTTTTAATCTCTGAAGGCCATACAGGCTTTAGGTCCAGTCACTCACTTGCTGGTACTATTAGGAGGGAGGATGCTTAAGGTAATCCATGGTAACCACCATTGTCATCTACATGAAAAAAATATATACTGTGGCACTCCAACCTCTGATCAAAAATAAGGAAAGGTGGAAAGAATGAAGATGAAGAAGCAGCAAGAGCAGGAGATGCACCTGGAGGCCAGAGGTGGTGTGAAACACTCAGCCTAAGATCCTGCTTCCAGTAGAGACTTCCCCTCCAATTGACCATGCAAAGAAAGGAATGTTCACTTGACTGCTTTTAACTGCATGGGGAGGTGCACAGGTCCTTCATCTTCAGACCCCAGGTTGGATGCAAAATCCATTAAGTGCTGGTAAATCCCCCATCCCATGCTTTAGTGACGAATAGGGAGGAATACTGCTTTTAGAATCATCCTCTTTGCCTATGTATGGGACATGGTGGCGCCGTGGGTTAAACCACATAAGCCTCTGTGCTGCAGGGTCGGAAGACCAACCGTCACAAGATCGAATCCACACGATGGAGTGAGCTCCCGTCGCTTGTCCGAGCTCCTGCCAACCTAGCCGTTCAAAAGGATGTAAAAATGCAAGTAGATAAATAGGGACCAATTCAGTGGGAAAATAACGGTGTTCCGTGTCTAGTCACATTAGCCACGTGACCACGGAAACTGTCTATGGACAAACGCTTGGAGACGGGGATGAGCACCACACCCTAGAGTCGGACACAACTGGAGAATTTGTCAAGGGGAACCTTTACCTTTGCCTTTGTCTATGTATGCAAGGGTCATGCCTGGAAGAGCCCAAAATGATGCAATACGTTACCCTCCAACTACACCCCTACTCCATGTCTCATGGAGAGCAGAGGAGCAGCTAATAGTATTTCCTGCTCCTTGATTCTTTCATAAGAAGGAATATCAGAAGCTTAAGCAGCACCCCCCCTCCCCTAAAGCATGTTCTCCACCATTGAGCTATGGCCTCATGCTCCTGCAGATAAAGTGCATGCAGGTGTGTTTCATTTTCCTCTCTGAAATTCTGAAAGTCTTTTACCTTTTAATTTAGCACCTGGTGTTCTGGTCAGCGGGCCTCTAGGGTCTAGCCAGTCATCAAATACATTCTACAAGCCTGAAATTTGTCAACCCTGACCTAAGGTATACATCTCAACAAAAGGTTCAGGGTAACAGGAAATGCCCTGACTTCTTGCTCTGTAAAAAACATTTTTTAAAAATTATAATTTGCTTCATGCATCTTTCTTCTAATGAGCTCAAAGCCATGAACACAGCTGTCTTCCCCCCCCCCACCCAAAGTTATCATCAGAACAAATTTGCAAGGTAGGGCACGCTCAGAGATAATACAGCTAGCCCAATGTCACCCTATGGGTCTTATCATCGAATTATAGAATAATATTGAATAATTGAGTTGGAAGGGGCATAGAAGGCCATCACGTCTAACCCCCTGCTCAATGCAGGAATCTAAATCAAAGCATATCTGACCATTTTGTCGTCCAGTTTTCTCTTGAATGCCTTCAGCGCTGGAGAACTCACCACCTTCCTAGGCAGTTGGTTCCATTGTTGTTCTGCTCTAACAGTTAAAGAGCTTTCCCCCCTGATATTTAGCCTAGTAAATCTGGCTTCCTGTAACTTGAGCCGACTATTACGTGCCCTGCACTTTGAGATGATGGAGAACAGATCTTGCCCTTCCTCTGCATGATTATCTTTTAAGTATTTGAAAAGTGCTATCATGTTTCCCCTCAAATTTTCTTTCTCAAGGCTAAACATGCCCAGTTCTTTCAGTCATTCCTCGCAGGGCTTGGTTTCCATTTGAAGCAAGGACTGCAACCTTGTCTTCCAAGGCCCTCCATTCAATAGTCTAACCATTACATAACGCTCTTTAACTTCAAAGTGGAGAGAGAAGGAAATAATAAGAAAATAAAAACAAACAACAGTTGGGCTGAGAACATTATCCCCCCCCCCGCTGCCAATTTGTGGAAATCCTAGAATATTATATTTATGAGCATATGACTTGGCACTTTTCTTCTTTGGGATCTTGTCCGATTTTCCTTTCCTGTCACAACAATTTGATATTTTGATTTCTTTGTTAGGTTTATTTTTTTTAAAGAAGCTGTATAATTAGGTATTATGAATCAAAAGACTTTTTCTGGGGAGAAAATACGCTATGGGAGGAAAAGCATAAACCAGCTATATCTCGATTTTTAAAAGGAAGTGTTTCAAGGGATGAAAGTAAATCTCATCACCTAATTAGCCCCTTTAATTTCGATCAGGTTAATATCCACATTAATATGGGATACAGAAATAGCACAGGAAAGAAAAAAAAGAAATATTGTTGTGGGTTTTCCGGGCTGTTTTGCCATGTTCTTAAGGTTTTTCTTCCTAACACTTCGCCAGTCTCTGTGGCCGGCATCTTCAGAGGACAGGAGTCAGAACTCTGTGCTCTGGCAAAACGTTAGGAAGAAAAACCTTAAGAACACAGCCAAATGACCCGGAAAACCCACAACAACCATCAGATTCTGGCCATGAAAGCCTTCAATAATATAAAGACCTTGTAAAGGTCTTTGGAAACAATAGGAACCTATGCACCCAAAAGAATCAGCTACATCTGATTCATAGTTGATGTTTTCAAAGGGGCTATCACCTTGAGGTCCAACGATTAATTGTTGTTGTTTAATAGTTTAGTCGTGTCCATCTTTTCATGAACCCACAGACCAGAGCACGCCAGCCCCTCCTGTCTCCCACTGCCTCCCGGAGTTGGGTCAAATTAATGTTGGTAGCTTCAATGACACTGTCCAGCCATCTCGTTCTCTGTCCTCCCCTTCTCCTCTTGCCTTCACACTTTCCCAACATCAAGGTCTTTTCCAGGGAGTCCTCTCTTCTCATGAGATGGCCAAAGTATTGGAGCCTCAGCTTCAGGATCTGTCCTTCCAGTGAGCACTCAGGGTTGATTTCCTTCAGAATGGATAGGTTTGTTCTCCTTGCAGTCCAGGGGACTCTCAAGAGCCTCCTCCAGCACCACAATTCAACAAAATATTGCAGAATGGCCTCATTCAGTGCCAGCCACCTTCTTCAGTGATGCCACTACAGAATATAATTCCGCATGCTTCACACTTTTCTGTTTCCCATCCCACTACAACTGTTCCCATGTGAGTTTCTACCTCAAGGATGCTTTGTTACTGTTGTGTTTTTGCTGAGCTGCCTGATACCTGCCTAGCCTTTGTCACATGGTTTTGGCATATACCCTCTTCCTCCATATGGCCAGAATTATAGCATGTGAAAAAATTATGTGAGGTTTCTGGCAGCTGTGGTGATTGCAAAATGAACAGGCTTCTGATAGCAGACAAGAACCCATGGTTCATAGGCAGAGGAGCTGCACGGGTTTGCAAACCTGAAATTCTAGATTCAGTGCCTGATGAGGACACAAAGAGAAGAGTTTTCAGTAGTTACTTGGAGTTTTTCAGTAGTTACCTGGAAGGGCACCCAGTATCTTTGTGTTGATGGACAGAAGACCTTGAAGTTAAAGCAAGTGGATGGATGACAAGGAGAGGTTTCAATGGAGATGATCTCCATATTTTAAAAATCTTGTTTAATATGTGCTTTACATTTGTTTCACATGGTTTTATTCAGTTGTTAAAACTGCTTTTAACTTAGTAATTTATTGTATTTTTAGCTGTACTTATCTTTCAGGAGCCTCGTGGTGCAGTGATCAAACTGCTATAAGGTAAAGGTTGCCCTTGACATTTAGTCCAGTCGTGTCCGACTCTAGGGTGTGGTGCTCATCTTTGCTTCCAAGCCACAGAGTGAGCGGTTTTGTCCGAAGACAGTTTCCATGGTCACGTGGCCAGCACAACTAGACACGGAACGCCGTTACCTTCCCACCGAGGTGGTACCTATTTATCTACTCGCATTTACATGCTTTCAAATTGCTAGGTTGACAGGGAGCTGGGACAAGTGACGAGCACTCACTCTGTCATGTGGATTCAATCTTACGACGGCTGGTCTTCTGACCCTGCAGCACAGAGCCAAAACTGTGCTCACAACCTGGGATCCAATCCCAGGTAGCCGAGTCAAGGTTGACTCAGCCTTCTATGCTTCTGAGGTTGGTAAAATGAGTACTCAGCTTGCTTGGGGGGTGGGCGGTCACTGTGTAGCCTGTCTGATTAGCTTGTAAATCACCCCAGAGGGTGTTTTAAATGTTATGGGGCAGTATATAGGTAAGCTGCATGCTTTGCTTTTTGCTTTGGATGGCCTATGTAAGCTGCCTTGAGTTGCTTGATTGGGAGAAAATAGGGGTATAGATTGGATGGATGGATGGATGGATGGATGGATGGATGGATGGATGGATGGATGGATGGATGGATGGATGGATGGATGCTATCTCCATTTATACAGGTCAGGCAGTAGCTGAGTGATGGGACTTTTTCTGCTCACCACCCTGGACAGCCACTTGCAGTCAGAGTAGACTCTACTTGGGAGTAAGGATGGCGAGGGGTGGAAGCATGGGCAACCTCAATCCCAAGTTTTAAATTGGCCCCCTGCTACTCAGATAGCAGGATGTTTATACTCAGGAGACAATGCTGGTACAGATCACCTCAACACAACCCTCTGCCCTCCACTGGCCAAATTATTTGGGGATGATGGGAGTTATAGTCATCTGGAGGGTTCCAAGTTGGGAAAGACTGAATCTAAAGGGCAGAGAGTTGGACTGAGAATGAAGCCACTTCTTGTGTTGCTGCATCCTTAGAAATAGTCACACTCATGTACAGAGTAGCTTCTGCTAATATATTTCCTTTAATTCTACTAAAAAACTTTGCAATTCTCTGAGGGGAGACAGAATGCCGGTCTTTAGGGTCTGATTACCCCTCAAGCCCATACCTAATGCTAAAGGTCTTTTGGAAGGAAGCATGTCCTTAGGGCCAGATTGAGACATGCCTGCAGGAAAAAAAATGTACAGTATCTAGAAATCTTATGCAATTTCAGGCCTTTGAATGGCAGCGTACTTCATTTGTGCATCATTCTGGCACAGCACATTGCAACTGTCTTGAGGCTTTGAAAGTGACCTCTACAAAGCAATCCCTAATGTCCTAGTGTCTACTAACACAGGCATAAATTGCCACGGCAAACTTCCACGGGTTAAGTCAGTTGTTGTGTTCCTTCTCACTGGCCAATTCGCACAGCTAGCATGCGATGAGGAATGCAAGCACTGACTCCTTAACAAGCAGCAGGTAGCCACTATAACTCCCAGAATCCACCCTCCAGCAGAGCAGTTTCCAAGCTCATGAAGGACAGCATAATCCAGTGCGTGAACCACATCATAGTCTTCCTCTTCCACTTAGTGAGGCTGCATCCTGCATTTCATTTTCTGTCTTTATTGTTATTATCACGATGATGATGATTCTCTTTGAAGCCTACAGAGCATAAGGTTGCACCGCCTCACCCACCAGGAAAACATCTAGTTGTGCCTGGGAGGCATGAAGACTTTTGATCATGCAAAAAAGCAATCTGCCGGGTCTTTCTTTTTAATTTCCTCCCTGCAGCCTCTTTGATTTTAGGTGAATTATACATGGTACTAATGCAGGCGTACATCTAATGACACAGCAAAATGTGGCTTCCATTGCCTGTCATCAAGAGCTCCAGCTGACACTTCCTTTAGCGATTCTGTGGTGTGGCAGGGAACTGGGAGAGGGGAAAGCGAACCAAAAGAATAACATCACAACACCCCAGTTTATTCTGGGTCCGTGTCTGCTCAAAAGAGGGTGGTGTTTGTTTTTTTGTAATGTTAGGAAACCACAATTAAAGAGAATGCGTCAGAACCTGGGTTCATAAAAAGAACAAAACCGATCTTTATTGCTCTCAGTGGGTTTCAGGGGGCTTAATTACCCTTCTTCTTAAGAAGGCTGGTTATCTGAGTGGAGTTATCCCAGGCTTTTATACTTGTTGACAGATGGAGTTCATTCTGAGGCCACATTCCCTAGCTTTTCTCTTATTAGAGGATTTTGAAGTGTTCCTCCTTCAAACGCTGCCTCCTGTCACACAGTAGTAATAGTGACAAAGATAAGGTCATCATTTTTTTGCCACACCTTGTAGAAATTTGGGGGCTGGACTGCAAAGCTTGGAAAGTTACTTTTGAAAGCAGAAATTTCCAGAGGAGTGCGAGATACTCTATAGCAGAATAGGTCTTAATGAGGAAGGGTTTGTTGTTGCTATAGGCCGTCAAGTCCCCTCCAACTTATGGCGACTCTATGAATGATTAGTCTCCCAAATCTCCTCTCCTCAACAGCTCTGCTCAGCTCTTGTAAACAGAAAATTCTTTTAGGGAGGTGGTACATGGCAACTGAGAATAGAATAGCATGGATGATCTTGATCTCCAGGGACACATCCCCACACTTTATGATCTTTTCTAATTCCTCCATTGCTGCCCTTCCAAGTGTGAGTCTTACTCTGATTTCTTGGCTGCAGTCCCCAGTTGGATTGATGACTGAACTAAGATATACAAAATCTCTAGCTTGAGTATCACTGCTGTGGTTGGTGAACGATCTTCTGTCAGTACCACCTTTAGCTATCACTGCCACCTTGTAGCTGCTCTCCAGATGTTTCTCCACCCCATCACCTCTGGAACTAGCCACTATCTTCTTCTGATGTGACCCTTAATCCTGAAGAGTATGGATGGTGTCTCAGCTTTGATAATCATGTTTAGGTGACCCTACTAGGGTTCCAGACTTGTAATGAAATCTTGCGTCCTGACTGTACTGCACTCAACTTGCCTGACACACTCAAACTCTCTCACCATATTGAGGTGCGCATCCAAGAGAGGGAAAGACAATAATGCTAGCAAAAATTGAAGGCAGCAAGATAAAGAGGAAGGTCAAATATGAGACAGTTAGACTCCATAAAAGAAACCATAGCTTTGAGATTGCAAGATCTGAGCAGGACTGTTGAGGACAGGACATTTTAGAGGTTAATCACTCATAGGACTGCCATAGGTCAGAGGTGACTTGACAGCAGGTAAGAGTAACAGAGTGCTGAGGGAGTTCAATTTGGAGTGAGAAAAGGAATATTAAAGTGACTGCTCTGTTCTGCTATCTGAAGGGCTATCTTGCGAATTATGGAGCAGACTCCTTTCCTCTTGCTCAGGAGGACAGGAGTAAAACCAGTGGATAGAAACTGTACTGGAGTAGATTTTGGGTAGCTATTCAGCAAAATTTCCTAATGCAGTGGTGTGGTGGGGAAACTTCGCCTCTCTAGATCTTTGGGTTTCAAATCCCAAAAGGCCCAGCCACGCATGGCCAGAGGCAAGGAGTTATGGGATTTGTGGTCCAAAATTATCTGGAGGCCCAAAATCTGGTAGAGACCAACCTAATGGTAAGAGCAGTTTGAAATGGAGCAGAATGCCCCAGGAAGTGGTAGATGACCTTTTGCCAGATGGATGTAGGTGGAAAGGCCATCAACATGGAACGGCCTTCTTGGATCCTGTATTGTAGAACCTGTATTATGCAGGGAATTGGACAAAACAATCTTTAAGGACACTTCCAGCCCTCAATCACATGATTTGGTTCTCCCACACCTAGCAAGATTATCCTCTTATTATTACCAAAGGGAAATGGTGTTGCTTTTTTGCTTCTTCCTTTCTCCACTGCAATCCAGCTTTTGGGGAGATCTTAATTTAAAACCAACGCAAGAGCTGGTGTATTGTCCCAGTCACTGTGATCAAGCTACGGAAAACAACATCGCTTCTCTGCTATCAAGCTAGCCAGCTGATCCAAAGATGACAGATGAAAGGAGTTGCAATTCGACAACATCCAGAAGGCCACACATTTCACAGGAATGTGCCAACAATGTATTATTTCCATACACAGATAGACTGGCCTTTTTGGAACAAGCGTGGATGTTTCAGGGTGACTAAACTTTAAAACCACGCCTCTTCCCTTTGGCATAGCTTAGCTAGTCAGGCCCTTTTGATCAGTTAATTGGTTGGCAACTATTTTAAATAATCCTTATCTTATCAGTTTTCTTGTCATTCATTTTCTTAAGTATGCATTAAAATGCTTTGTGACTCCATTAAAAAAAAAAAACACCTTGAAATATCTTTACAGTAGGGCTGAAAGCCCACAGTCAGTGGAAGAGTACATGGTGTTGAAAGGAAATTGTCCTTTGTTTATTCCCTGATATATCTAGAAAGGGCCGACTCCTCTCCAATATGTTTGTCCACCGTTCGTTCAGCATCGGCAATCAATGGTCGGACATAGTACAGCTCAGCAGCTTCCTGTGGTCCTTGTTGCCTTCTCCTTGAACTCCCTGGGGGAAAGCAGAATAAAAAAGCAATTCATATATAAATAGCCTCGAAGGGTTTAAGACAATAACTCCCAAAGGAGCATCTTCCCTTGGGCTGTTGATAATTGGGGCTTCAGAGAGAGGTCAGGGTCTTGTTTGGGATGAAGCCTTGGGATGCCTGTCAGCCAAATACTGATGGCAGACAACACAATCCCTACCACTGGTCTGGTCCAGGAGTCTGCATTGTATAGTGACCCAAGGACAGTGCAGATGTCCTTGAAAACTCTGTGGAGAATAAACTTGAGACGGCAACGAAGACAGAGAACAGCTTGAGAAACTAGAGTGGTCCTAACCCGACCAGATAGGCGGGATAATAATAATAACAACTACTACTACTACTACTACTACTTGAGAGATCATAGAAGAGTGAAGTTGGAAGGGGCCTACAAGGCCCTCAAGTCCAACCGCCTACTCAATGCAGGAATACAATCAAAGCAAATCTGCCAGGTGATTTATCTAAGCTTTTCTTGAATGCCTCCAGGGTTGGAGCAGTCACTGCCGAGGTCACTGGTTCCACTGTTGTACTGCTCTAACAGTTAGGAATATTTTCCTGATATTCAGCCGAAATCTGGCTTCCTGTAACTTGAGCCCATTGTTGCGTGTCCTGCACTCTGGAATGATCAAAAATAGATCCTGCCCCTCCTCTGTATGATAGTTGTTCAAGCGTTTGAAAAGTGTCATCACATCACCCCTATCTTTTTTCTCTCGAAACTAAACATGCCCACTTCTTTCAGTCTTCCTAGGGCTTGGTTTCCAGATCCCTGATCATCCTTGTTAACTGGAGAACTGGGCACAATACCCAAGATGAGGCCTCACCAGTGCTGAATAGAGGCGAACTAGCACCTTGTGGGATTTGGAAACTATACTTTTATTAATGCAGCCTAAAATAACATTTGCCTTTTTTGTAGCCACACCACACTACACTGTTGGCTGGTATTCAGCTTGTGACCGATGACCATTCCAAGATCCTTCTTGCTTGTAGTATTGCTGAGCCAGGTATCCCCCATCTTGTAACTGTGTGTTTGGTTTCTTTTTCCGAGGTGCAGGACTTTGCACTTACATAGTAGTAGGCATCCTTCAGTCTCAAGAGACTATGGTAACGTGTTCTGTATGGAGGAATTGGAACAGCGTCTAGTGTGGCTGAGGAGGCCGATTCAAGAGTGACCGTCCCTTCCACACTGAAGACAAATAAAATCTGTCCCCTGTCCAGCTCCCTGGTTTTGTTGGTTTCGGGACTGCCTCTTTCCCTCGGCCTGCTGGACAAGGGTCTCTTCAAATTGGGAGAGGCCGTGATGCGCCATCTGCCTCCAGGCTGAATGCTCAGACATCAAGGTTTCCCATCTGTTGAGGTCCATTCCTAAGGCCTTCAGATCCCGCTTGCAGATGTCCTTGTATCGCAGCTGTGGTCTCCCTCTGGGGTGCTTTTCCTGCACTAATTCTCCATACAGGAGATCTTTTGGAATCCGACCACCAGCCATTCTCACGACATGCCCAAGCCAGCGTAGACGTCGCTGTTTCAGTAGTGTATACATGCTAAAAAATCCAGCTTGTTCTAGGACTACTCTAGAGGACTACTCTATTTGGAACTTTGTCCTGCCAGGTGATACCAAAAATCCGTTGGAGGCAACGCGTATGAAAGGTGTTCAGCTTCCTCTCCTGCCGTCCACAAAGGGTCCAGGACTCATTGCAGTACATACAGGGGTGTGCTCAGGACACAGGCTCTATAGACCTGGATCTTGGTGTATGCCGTCAGCTTCTTATTAAGCCATACTCTCTTACCCCTGTTAAATTTCATGCTGTTGCTTTCGGCCCAGGGCTCCATCGGTTTAAAGGCAGGCCCTTATAAGGCACAGGAGCAGGGCAGAGAGGGGAAGTTGGCAACACCGGGAGCTTAGGTTTTACGTGGTGGACCTTTTCCCCCCTTTGACTAGGTGGCGAACGGGAGAGGGGACGAGGTTGCCGCTTCCTCGCCGCAGATCCAGCTTGCTTGCTTGCTCGCTTGCTCGCCTCCCAAATCGGCGGCTCCTCTTCTTGCTGCCGCCGCCAACGGGGCAGGATCGGCTACGCGCGCGCGGGGAGCGGGGAGGGAGGTTTGTGCAGTGACGTCACGGAGCCTCCGGCCAGCACAACGTTTTCCATTGAGGGGAGCGCGGAGCGCGTGCTCTGGCGAGCACATGGGCCGCAAGCAAGCAAGCAACACCGCCGGGGCTGGAGTCCTTCGCGCTGCAGAGAGCGCGGCCTGCTCCGGATTGATCCCCTTTGCGGTGCATTTCTTTTGCAGCGGATTTATCGCTCGCTCCAAAAACATTGAAGAAGCAAAAAAAAAAAAAAAAAAAAAAAAAAAAAAAAAAAGGGGGGGGGAACCAGAAGCAACTTTGCAAACGCTTCGGCATGATTGGGGAGACTCGGCGTGGCCCGCGGAGTGGTAAGCAAGCCAACCGTGCTCGGAAGGGGGGGTTTGCTGGTGGCGGGGAGGGTGCTTGTTAAGGAGGCGTGCGGGGGAGGGTAGTTTTGCTTCCGATCTCAAACACCCCCCCACCGCTTCCCCCCCCCTCCTTATGCATTCATGGGAAGTCTCCTTTCTCTTTTGGCCTTCGGGGTCCGAGCCGAAATCGGGTTTTTTTTCCCCCCGACTTGGCGAGAAGTTTGCAGGTGGCCCCGGGGCTTGCTCGGCGATCGGGCATCGTTCGCGTGCTTTTGTGCACGGAGGTTGGCTGGCTGGTCCGCGCACATGTCTGCCTCTTCCCCTCCCCCCTCCCCCCCCAGCCATGGTCTTTGATCCACCATCCCCAGGTCGGGATGCTTAGGGACCGGGCACCCAAAGGATCACTCACTATGGTAAATAAATAAACGATTCTCCTCCCCCCCCCGGGCCCCCCGCGATCATCCCCACGAGGAAATGGCACCTCTTGATTTTCTTGGCCCATCCCCTCCGGCGGCTCTCCTCCTCCTCCTCCTCCTCCTCCTTGCACCTCGGAGGCCTGGCCTCGGGCAGATTGTTTTTCAGACCGAGAGCAAGCAGCGGGGAGTGTCGGAGGGGCCGGCGGCGGGAGGAGAAGGGATCCCCCCCCCCGAAAACGCCTTTCAGGTCTGGAAATGCAGAACTTTTGCTAAATGTGTTGGCTTTCCTCCTTTCCTCTCCTTCCTTTTTTTTTGGGGGGGGGTCCCCATAGCCGTGGGGAAACTGGGAGTCGTGTGCAGCGGGGAGGGCTCCGTGTCCGTCGATGCACACAAGCGCCCTTCTCCCGGGGGTGCAAAGTCCAGATTTGGTTGAGCTTGGCTTCGATCCTGGCCTTCTGTCTTCTCCTGCTTCCATGCGGTCGCCCTTCTTTTCCACCTGCTTCCCCCCCCTTCTCCCTTCGAGCTAAATCGGCTTGGGTCCCCCCCCCCTTCCCTCTTTGCACGCAACCAGAAAGGGCCTGCCCTTCAAAAGACAGCACGCGAGTCGATCCGGAGGCGTGCAGGGGGCTGCCATGGAGAGATCATCCAGTCGACCCTGCCTCATCCGGTGCATCTTCCATTAAGAAGGCTTTTCTGCCCCAAAGAACCCCTCCTCCCTTCCCTTCTCTCTGCAAAATAGCCAAACATACAGTATTTTGTGCTCTTAAAGCGACAGTCCCGTTTCCACTTGAAGGCCCTCTTGTTGCACTTTGCATCTGTGTGTAAGGTTGTGGGTTGGTTCTCACGCTTAAAATCCAGAGGGTCTTTGGATTTGCATTCACGATGGACCTGGTGATGCCAAGGTTAATATCTGTAGCATTTATTACCTTGCTTTTTTTAAAAAAAAACTAACACTGCCCACTCCACCTGACAGGTGATAAAAAAGAAATCAGGGACTGAAATCAACTGAATGTGCTACTTTGGCACCCAGGGAGAAGGGAATAAGAAACTGTTACAGGATGATGGCTGCTTTCAGTGACACTTCAAAAAAATTGGACTTGAATTGACAAGTTTGGGCATGTTTACAGTGGCCTATATTTAGTCCCTGCCACAATTAGTCATTTGGCAATTGCTGCCACGGAAGTGTGCAACCTTTTCTTTGATGTGCCTGCTTTTTTGGACAAAATGCCTCTTTTTAGGCCCGTGTGTCTCAAGAACCGGGATTCGTTGGAAGAAACTATTCCTGCTGTAATATTGCACTTCCATAATCTCTGTGTAAACCTATGCAAAAAACAGCAGCTTTTGTAGTTGGTTGTATTTTTGTTGCCCTGTAGCCTTGCGGAGGGAAATTGGGTTTGTTTGTTTGTTTGTTTGTTTGTTTATTTATTTATTTATTTATTTATTTGATTTATACCCCGCCTATCTGGACCGATGGACCACTGTGTTTATGAAGGCTTTGCTTTTTTATCAAGTCACACTGAATTTTAATTGGTTTGTGAAAGGATGGGAAATTGTTTATGCAGATCACCGGTACAATCAAGGGGTTGAATCCGTCAACTGATTTAGGCTAACTGGGACAGAATTCTTCCTAAATCTAGATTTTAGAAGTCCAGAGATGTTTTTTAAAATGTATGTCCTGTTTCCCCCATGATATCCAGAATAATCACAATGATCTGTAATAGATGTTTTGAATGGATAGCCTTTTTAAAAAAGTAATATCTTGGAAGCCATCATTCTGCTGAAATAAGTGATGTAGTTCTTATGGGTTTGCTGATTGTGTTTTCCGAGTGTCCTGATACAAAAAAGGGAAGATTTCTTCCTTTGTTTAGCTGGCCTTTTCAATAAAATGGTAACAGCTATGCAGGATTCTTTCTTTTGTTGTGTGTGAAGCTTTGCTTCCAATTTTTTGTTTCCTTATTACTTACTGTTTCTATTTCACCTTCTCTTTGCTTAGGAGGTAATTGACTCAAGCTTTTCCAACTTATGCCAAGCCTAATAGGATTTTCAAGATGTGTCAGATGTTCTAAGGAGTTGTTGTACCATTTCCACCTCCCATTGAGTTTCCTTGGCTAAGCTGTGATTTGAACCCAGGTCCTCCGAGCCCTAGCACAACTACACTATCCATCACACCACACTGGCTCTTGCAACCTGTTGAACTATGTAAGAGATGGCTTGTAAGTTTTCTACTTTCTGTTACAAAAGCAAGGTGCGAGAGTAACCTGTCCAAGGCCTTCTAGAGAACTTCCTAGCTTAGCAAGGGATTTGAAGCTTAGCTTTGTTGAAGTTGGAATTGCATTTCTAGTTGTAAAGTTGAGGTTTGAATCCAGGTTCCTCCTGCCTGCTGAGGTTGTGGGTACATCTTTACTCCATTAGCTTGCGTTTCCCTCTGTGTCTGGGGCCGTCTTTGCTTTGTGAGAAACGAAACAACAAAACACATTATCCTGTTTGTGTGTAGAGAATCCTGTAATGGCCTGATGTAATTCAGACACCTAAACAGCTCTGGTATAACCCAGTTGCATCTCCTTCCTTGAGCATTCTGACAGGTGATTCTGTTTTGTTTTGTTTTAAATGAGTCAGGTTGATCTTTCCTTGTGGTTTTGAGACAGATACATAAACTAAAGCATGCGGTTTCCAGCTGTCTTTAGATTCTGTATTCTCCCTCTTTCCAGGATGGTCAGTATTCTGTAGTAACATGATATATGGAGCCAATAGACAGAGGAGGGGCAGCTAAAATACATGCCTGCATTACAGCACTGCTGAGTTGTGACAATAGAAGGAAGGGTTCGTAATAGTAGCACTGATCGAAGAAGGGATCTTATGGAAATCTGGCATTTCAGTTCATATCTGTAGGACTCAGAGTGTGGAGCCTACCTGGATCTATACTCTTAGCTTCAAGATTTGCCACAAGCTGTACGTTGGAAGGAGGAGGAGGGCACTATTTGAAAATGGTTCGGAATGGCATACTTTGATTTTCTGAGGAGCCACGAGATGCTTATGCTGTCCTCTAAGGATGTAGGAACTCTGCTGGGTCAGCCAAAGACATGTTTGATCCAGTGTTAATGGTTGACCAGGTGTTTATGTGCCATATATCAGCTTCATGACTGAAGGAAAGTGTGTGAAATGTGTGTGTACACACACACACACACACACACACACACAGACACACACACACACCTTGGAAAACGACACCTCAGAAGTACAGAATTATTTGTTCTCATGAGGATAGGCTATCTCACCACACCAGAAAAGAGAGCTTTTCAAGGAACCCGGATTTTTCTTTGATTTAGTTAGCCCAAGAGATGAGGAATCCTCGTCTTCCACTGAGCTTCCCATAATTTACACATCATGTCTGTGTGGAAACAGGTGATTTTTTCTCTTTGTGAAGCAGAGCTAGAACAAAATCACTTGTTCTAGCCAGGAAGGGCGGGTGAGGGGCCTAACGCCGAGGGAGGCCCGGAGAGGAAGAACAAGAAACCGGGCCTTCTCGGTGGTGGCCCCTCGACTTTAGAACAGCCTGTCGTCAGAGATCTGTCTGGCTCCCTCGCTGGGTGTTTTTAAGAGCCAATTGAAGACCTGGCTCTTTAAGCAGACTTGCTTTCCTGTCATCACTTGATTATTTTTATTTTTTCCCCAATTTGAACTATATTCTATTGTTGCCTTTTATTTTATTATACTGTTTTTATTCTATTTTTATTGCTAGCCATCCAGAGTAGACTTGTTTCTAGATGGGCGGGGGATAAATTTAATAAATAAATAAGAGCGCACCTGCGTGCATCTACAGCATGGAAGGATTGGCTGACTGAAGGAAAATATATACATAAATAACTTATCATGGTCGGCGCCTTTGGCTCTTAAAAGTCGTTGCAGTAAGGGAGCAGCTAGCACAGTTTCGCACAATTTATGCAATTTGTGCCGTCTTGCAGATGGAAGAAATATTTTGTGGTGTCCTGTGCTTTCCCATGAGAATGAGAAAAACAAGGATTTACACCTTCTCATTTGTCAGGTCTTGTGGAAATGGATTCCATAGCACACCTTAGGCATGATGTGAGAAGGACTTCATCTTGTTTGTCTCTAAAATTTGCAAATTGGCCGGGGCCCAGGTTCAGGAACGGAAACGGACACGAGCAGCTCTTCGTAGATCACTTCACAGCCATACCGCCAGCCCTGCTTCCGAATTACTTGTCCCAGTCATTACCAGCATTTAACCAGGCTCTTCTAAGCAAGCAGTATGTAGCTCTGGTGAGCAGCAGAATAAATGCTCCAGGTCTGCAATAAGAGTGTTTTTTCCCCCCTCTCCTCTCATCCATTTCTTTCTTTTGTGCTTTTCCTTTTTAATTTGTAAACTTTGGGCAGGCATTGCCTTGTTTTTGTTGACTGCAGTCAACCTGCTCCCTGAGATTCTTTGGCCCTGGGTTAAGATAACAATTTAAAAAGTCAAAATACAGAGTTTGTCAACCTGACAGACTCCTTTCTGCAATGAAACTGGCACCAAAGTGGTTGATATAGGCCAGAGCTACGGCAGTCCTGTTTCCTGTCTTCAGAATTGCATTGTTTTGTTATGGTTGTGTTCTTTGACATTTGAAAGGGCTGGAGAGAGAGAGAGATTCAGGATTTGTGTTTTGCACCAGTGCTTGTTAGTTTCATGGGCATACAACTCCTGACTCATCTTTCTACCAAACCTTTCATAGTAGTTGTTGTACGTTTTTCAGGCTGTTTGGCCGTGTTCTGAAGGTTTTTCTTCCTAATGTTTTGCCAGTCTCTGGCCAGCATCATCAGAGGACAGGAGTCAGAACTCTGTCTGTGCTCTGGTGCAGTTTGTGGAATAGTTGAGTATTTATAGCTGTAGGACCAGCTTTTTGTCCTTTTCAGGAGATTGGGTGATTATGGTGATCAGCGTGGTTTTTTTTTTGCTGTGGGTGTGCTGTTGTGATAAGGGGGAGGGATGATCTATTATGTGATTGATGGGTGTTGTTAGCTGGTCTTTTGAGTGCAGTGATCACTGGTCCTTGTGGCTGGGTAGACTTTGTTGACCTTTTGCAGGCTGTGTTTTTCAGTGCTGGGAGCCAGGCTTTGTAGTGCCTGCAGTATCGGTAGGGATGATGGGTTGCAGGGTACTGAAATGGCATGAAGAACCTGGAACTGCACCTGCTTCCAGGTTTGGGAAAGAGGAGGCCAGTGAAGATTGTGCCATATTTATTTATATTTTTCTCCCACCCAACTAGTGGCAAAGCCACTACTCCTGGTGGCAAACAGATTGCAGTAACACAAAGTACACAACAGTCCCGGTGAAAAATTCACATGAACAACAGACAGGAAAGGTAATGTCCAAAAATAATATAACTAATAAAGAATAACTATAAAATAGTTTTAAATATTGAGTACAATAATATTAGATACAACCCTTACATGGACTTTCAGGAATTATTATTGTTCATCCTGCGAGGATGAGAACAGAATTACTTCCCGTGGTTCCATTTTCAGGGCTTGGTTACAGATGTGAGAACCCCTTTCTGTTTCAAATGTGTTATGTTTGTTTGAGCCCAACCTGCATTTTCATCCTGTTTTGTTTGTTTCTGGGATTCCACCCATCATCTCTGCCCCTCTTTCCTGCATGGTGAATTCTTACATATTTTGAGGAGCACTTTTCTTAGTATGCTGATCCTTGAGGATCATCTTCCCATTGATGACAGTGTGTGTGTATTTTTCTAAAAGAGGCCCTTGTGTCTTCCCTCCCTCATTTGATTCAAGATGGGAAAGATAACATCATCATCAACAACAACAACAAAGCCAACAACAAAAGTGGTGCTTAAAGTTCCCTCATGACAAGAGGAAACCAAAATATGTGCATGCATTTTTATCAACAGTTTCACACATCACAGATAGGATACGGTCTTTCAGAAAATGGATGAGTTCAGTTTTTCTCTGTCTCTAGTGCTGACAGGTAGGGGACCAGTTTGTGTTAGGCACCTTGTGTATCCCTTTCCATAATTGCATCCTTCATCTTAGGGGTGCAGAGTTTGCAAGAGGCTAAAAACCTCTGATTTTGCATCTTTGTTTATGGAAAACAGGATTCCATGTGTGGCGACTTCCAAGATGGCTTTTTAGATGTCTTGGGTTACGAGGGCTATTAAGCCGTACTACAAACAGGAATTGTAGTGTAACTCATAGGTTCTCAACCTCATAAAAGTTGCTTGGGTAAAGTAAGTAAATTATGTCCACCATATCTCGTTTTAGTAATAATAGGAACAAAAATAGCTAAAAAAATTTAAAGAAGAAATTGACCTTTCTACTTCTAGTTTCTTTCCGAAGAGTTGCAAAAATGGCTTCTGGGGAAGAATTGGGGGAGGGGGCATTTTTCCAGCTGGTGAAATGCTCTACCAAGTAATGCATAAGAAATGGTTGCTTTGTAAATGGGCAGATCGGCTCCTCTTTTGCCCTAGAGCAGAACATGGTGAAATGTGGCTTGCAAAGTAGCCTGTAGTCCTTCAAAGGCATACAGTCAACCCTCGACTTACAAACGGCTCGAGTTACAAACATTTCGACTTACAAACCACTCTGATAGAAAAATATTGACTCGACTTGCACACTTAGATTCGAGTTACAAACAAAAAAAACGTGTTTGAGGTGGGGAAAGCATGAAGTTTGAACTTTCAGTTAACCGTTGGCTAGTGAAGAGGGTGCTTATGTGCTTCCTCGCTCTTCCCAGCGTTTTGAGAGTGGATTTGGAGACAGTCTTCAGACTGCTTGGTACTGCCTGGTACTGCTGGTATTGCCTGGTACAGTGTGGTACGGACTGTATTTTTATTTTTTGGCGCTTTTTTAATTTTTGATTTTTGGATTTTTAAAAGGTGTTCCCTCCCTCCTTTGCTGCCCCCCCTTTCCCCAAAAGGTGCTTGTATTGGCTTGTCTTGATTTAAAAGGTGCTTTTCAAGGTGATCTGTTGTCTGAAAGGTGCTCGGTTTTTTCCAGAAGGTACTTTTCTTGGCTGAAAATGTGCTTTTCAGAGTGTTCTGTTGAAAAGGTGTCTGTTCCCTCCTTCTCTCCCTCATTTCTTTCCTTTTTTTTAACCTAAGTCATCTTAGGTTAAAAGGAAAAAAAGAAAGAAATTCTGCCCCTAGTGGTAGGAACGGATTAATTGGCTTTGCCTTAGTTCCTATGGGAAATGCCCCTCAACCTAAGAACCAAAAACAGCCGGAACAGATTAATTGGTTTTCAGTGCATTCCTATGGGAAATGCTGATTCGACTTACAAACTTTTCGACTTACAAACTGCCTTCCAATACGGATTAAGTTTGTAAGTCGAGACCCCACTGTATTTGCAGAATCCTAGCCCATAATAACCTTCCTGTGGAGGGAACCTGTGTGCCCTGGGGTAAGTTGGTTCATGTCCTTCCAGCAACACTGGGTTTTTTCCCCCCATCCTCCAGATTTTGGCATTGTGTGGCAAAGCTCCAGTCATGCCATACAGGCCACAGCTCTGATGGTCAGGTTATTCCCACTGCAGTGTTTATATCACTGGAGTGGGGGAAGACTGTCCCATCCCTGTGTATTTTACAGAAGTTTGTAATTTGCTCAACTGGAGGAAATCCCTGTGCCTTGCGGCCAACTGACTATTGACAAACTGGATCCAAAATTGGATCTCTTTTTAAATTTTTTAAATATTTTAAAGACATTTACGAGATGGTAGTTGTACTTTAAAATATGCTACAATTCGGAGATCTGTTTATGTAATGGGGTTATAAATTCTCATTCCATATAATGAGTGAATGTAGTGGTATAATTTTCTCCCCCCCCCCCCATTTTGTAAATAAGGTCTCAAAGTTTTTTGGATTGGTTTTCAATTTTATGGGGTTTTCTAGGCTTCGGTATAGATTATTTAAATTAATCATTCTATCCTCTCTTATATATAAGTCTAATATTTAAATGAGAAGACACTGCCAGAAGATTTTGTGTTTCTGAAAGTGGTTTCTGTCTGCAGAGATACGTCCTTGTTAATAACGACATATTGCTCGCTCATCTCTCCCGCTTGGCCAGGCTGGCTAGAGCAGATGGGAGCCAGATTCTGACAACATCTTGAGGTTGGCACATTCCTTAGCCATGGTTTAAACTAAAGTATTGTGTGTGTGTGTGTTTGAGAGAGAGAGATGGCAGGAGTGGAGATTGTCCCTCCCATAGGCAGCCTGAGATTCAAGACCTTCTTTCAGAGCATTTTCACACCAGATCATAAAATGTCAATTTCTGCTGCTGGAAAACTCCAGAAGTGGTGATTTTGAAATAAATTAAAAGCACAGGTCCTCCCTGCACTTGGTTAATCTCCACCTTGTGTTTTATAAAACTGGACATGGACTGCCAACTTCTTTAATCATTTCCCGGTCTAAGTACAGTTTGCTTAACTCTGTGGGTGCTGGATATCCTTGCAGTGAAAAGGGCAAATTTAGTGTGTGTGTGGGGAATGCTGAAATTGAAGTGGCGGATAGCAGGTTCCATTACATTTATATTTTCCGAAGGTTTCAAATGCCACATTGCACGATAGGAAGATCTTACCCTTTTTCACTTTCAAAGGACGAGTCTCTGTGTGGAATTGTTCTAGGTCTGCAATTCTAAGTGCACTTACAGAAAGGAAGGTCAGGGGAAGACAGCAGGCCTTGCTTCTGGATGATGACGACAACAACAACAACAACAACAACAACAACAACAACAATAATAATAATAATAATAATAATAATAATAATAATAATAATAATAATAATAATTAATATAGTACTATAAGCAGTTGCAGATTTCAGAAATCACACCATCAGAGCTACAAAAAATGGCAGTACTAGGAACAGCATACATACTGCGCCAATATTTAACAGATCGTTTTTTGTACAGTATCTGTTATATAATACCAGTCAATGTTTTTACAATTTTGACTGTGCCAGGTGTTTTTGAATAATAAAGTGGTGCTCCGCATAACGAGCGCTTTGTTTAATGATGAATCCGCATAGCGATTGAGTTTTTGCGATCGCATAACGATGTTTTAAATGGTAAAACATCGCTTTGTGATGATTGCTAAGCGTTTTGCTTACTGATTATCGCATAACGATGTTTTTCCAACAGCTGATCGGCACTTCCAAAATGACCGCTGGGTAAAGAAAATGGCCATCCGCAGTATTTTTGCGCCCTTTCCTCGCTTACCGGGCAGCGAAAATGGCGGCTGTATGGAGGATTTTCACAGAACGGTGAATTTTTTGCCCATAGGAATGCATTAAATGTGTTTTAATGCGTTCCTATGGGCTTTTTTGTTCCGCATAGCAACGAATCCGTATAGCGACGATTTTTTCGGAACGGATTATCGTCGCTATGCGGGGCACCACTGTAATAGCATGCTATCAAATTAATTCTGACATGGTGACCTTTCCCAGGGTTTTCTAGGTAGAGTGTACTCAGAAGTGGTTTACCATTCTGTTCTTCTGGGAACATCCTAGGACTGTGCAGCTTGCCCATGGGTACATAGACTGGCTCTTCCCCTAGGATCCACAGTGGGGAATCAAACTTACAACTCGTCAGATATCTAAAGCACTGAACTATCCATCCAGCTGCTTCTGGTTAAGCATGCTTAGAATCACCCTGCAAGTGAAGTCCTTGGCCACATCTGTCTTTGAAAGGAAAGAGGGAATGTGTCCATCCCAGACATGGTGACTGACCTGAAAGCTTGCCAGAACCATTGTACGCACACTATATATCAAGCAACTGCTGGTGTGCCAGAGAACTGCTGGTGTGCTGAGCAGCCTTGCTAAATAAATATGTTTTCCTTCTAGTAGCACCCACGCAAATCCTGTCAGGTCTGTGTGCCCTTGTCATGATTTGTGCATTATAAGCAGCCTTGTGGAAAACTTAAAAAATTATTTAGTGTCTAGAAGTTATCTTAAGCAGAAGAGAACTTACGCAGCAGCTTGTATACTTTTCTTTGTGTAAGATAAAGTAGATAGCAATGGCTTGATATTTAGTCAAGCTAGGAAAAGAGGGGGAAAGAATTGTTTGGAATCTTTGCTGGTTGGAGTGTGTTGGCACTTGTAGTTCAAGAAATTTAGATTATGGTGTGCTCCTGCTTCCTTGTGTTCTGTTCTGCCAGGGCTAAGCTGTGTCAGAATGAACAGAGGTGGAGTTTTTTCCAACTGTATGAAACACTAAGTAGTGCTGAATCTACTGTGATGAGTGTAGAGGAGAAAACTGGGGAGATGCACTTTTTGCTCTGCCAAGTGGTTGACCCTCACTGGGTGAGGTAGGACCTCCCAAGCGTTGTGCTGGGTGGGAAGGAGGAGAGCCGTGTAGGCTCTTGCTGAGCTCATTAGTGGAAACTAATTCATGAATTGCATCCAAGCTCCTTTGCTCATGAACTTGTGCTGCAGAAGAAACCACAGATTGCCTTTTCAGTCCAAACGAGGCTTTCTGGACATTCTGGATTGCAAGGTCTCATCATCCCCGGATCAGAGCTGTAGTCCCAACACATCTCAGCTGGCTCCATAATGGAGAAGACGAGCATGGCTTATCAGAATGTGGTTCTCCCGTCTGATTGCTGAAATCATGTACAGTGGTGCCTCGCTTTACAATTGCCCCGTTTAACGACGAAACTGCATTACGACGAGGTTTTTGCGATCGCTTTTGCGATTGCTAAATGATGTTTCCTATGGGGGAATTTCGCTTTGCGATGATCGGTTCCCTGCTTCGGGAACCGATTCTTCTCAAAACGATGATTTTCTGACAGCTGATCGGCGGTTTCAAAATGGCCACCGAGTAAACAAAATGGCCCCCCTGCTGTTTTCTGGGACGGATTCCTCGCTGCACAGGCAGTGAAAATGGCCACCCTATGGAGGATCTTTGCTGGACAGTGAGTTTCAAGCCCTTTGGAACGCATTAAACGGGTTTTAATGCGTTTCAATGGGTTTTTCTTTTCGCATTACGATGTTTTCGTTCTACAGCGATTTAATCTCGTAATGCAAGGCACCACTGTACTGTCAAAAATTATTTGGAAATGATCTGTAACTCTAAGTGCGGAGATTTTACTTTTTTCTAGTTTTCACTTGGAGGCTTCCCTTCTGTCCTTCCTAGTCGGTGTGCTCTGCAGTTTGGTAGAAGGTGAACGAGGACACGGAGGAGAGCAGCCAAGACTGTTGGCCCATTCCCCTGAGCATGTGAGCCTGGCCTTTGCTTGTGCTGAAATCTGGCTTGGCAGTAAGATGATGATTTGTGTCATCTAGTGCTGGTTTCCAAAGAGCCATGAAATAGCAGTGTCACTTTCCCCTTTACCTACAGCTATTTTTCTCTTTAAAATACTCTCTTGCAAGCAAGATCAGATGTGTGAAAAGGGACTGCCTCTTCGGGGACGAGTTGGTTGCAGCCCGGTTTTCCTTATATCTGGGAACTGAGGAAAAGAAGGTACTGTACTGGTGGAAATGCATCTGAAGGTGGGTGAAGCTGATGAAAATTTATGCCACATGAAATTGGTTAATCTTTGAGGTGTCATATAACTTTTTGGTGGTTTTACTGCAGTGGTGTTGGGCTTTGTGTATGCTGTTCCTGCAATGTGAGGCCGCAGCACAATGTGAGAGTTTTCCTAGCTTATAGTTGTTCTGCTGCTGAGGTCCATGCAGCCTGGTTGACTTGAATGGTTGGATAGCTCAATGTTTTAGGCATCTAGCTGCGGAGCTAGATGTTGGGAGTTCAATTCCCCACAGTGCCTCCTTGACAGGGCTGGACTTGATGATCCATAGGGTCCCTTCCAGCTCTGCAGTTCTAAGATATTTGCCATGAACTGCACATGTGTCCTGAAACGTGGTCCATAATCTTCCACCATGCATGATGTCTTACACAGAGCTTGGAAAAGTTGGAAAGTTGGTATTTTCTTTGGATTACCAAAATCCCTGAGCCAGCATGGCCTATGGCCATACTGGTTAGTGGATTTTGCAAATTATAGTCCCAACGAAATGGGCTTTTGGAAGAGAGCATGATTGAGAACAGCTGAAGGAAATGTAGGGGATCTGAGTTGGTGAGTCTGGAGAAGTCAAAGCAAGAAGCCTTATCATGTTCAGTGCCTGTTATTTCCATTTTAATGGCTGTGTGACCGACTGATGAGGCTTTTTCTTGTTGCCATGAAGTCATGCAGCCAACTCATAGCAGAAAAACAGTGCCAGGGTTGATGTGCAGAATAGCTGGGGATACCTAGAGTTGGGAACTGAAGCGGTGTGACTGGAATTTGTCTTTGGTGAACCTCAGATTCCACACTTTTTAGTGGAGGGATAATCTGGCTGTGTTAGGAGATGTTCACAAGTTCAGTCAGCAGGAAGGACTGGAAAATAACTTTCTGGAACCCTGGAAAGCTTCTGCAAGTCACTGTTGGCAGTACTAGCCTTGGTAGAACAGTGATTTGACTGGACACAAGGCAACTTCACAACACAAAGCCTGTACCTTTTCATTATAGGGACCATAATGGGGAACAGACACTGGTTGCATTCGCTTGCTTGAACTTAAGGAAAGGGACAGAGAAGTTCATTAGCAGTGGATGTAGGTTGTATATTGAGAGGAGCAATGTCACCTTGAGTTCCACTGTGGTGGAGAGGCAGGAGATAAATATGGATGGAGCTGCTGAGTCCTGATATTGCAAAGGTTGGGTTTTCCCATTTCATACTTTCCAGGTGTCTTTGACTGCAGTTACTCACTGGAAGAGAGTAACTTCAGGTCTTAACAAGCATGTCTGGTAGGTGGGGTGAGGAGAGGAAAAGAATACAAGGACCTTGGCCCTTACTGCTCGTAGACTCCTGGAGTTCCATTTTTTGCTAAAAAGGTGGACCATTCTTTTAATAATTTTAATTAACATTCAAGTTGCAGTTGAATTTGGTGCGTGAGAGGGCAGTTAAACTGGAGTGAAGATAATGGCAGCATTGTCAAGTACATTCCCGCTGTCCTGTAGGACGTCTCGTTAGTATTTTAAAATAATGGATCGTTGGTGGGCAACGCGTAGCCTGCCCATGTTGTTTTTCTGCAGTACCTGACAACCATCACCAGCATAGCCAGTGGTGAGGGGATGCTGGGATTCATGGTCCAACAACATCTGGAAGAGTATACTTTGTCCACACATCAGGTAGGTGCTCCTTTGGATGGTAGATGATCTTGCTAGTGGATGAGATTTGTTGGTGAGCATTGCTCTCACATTCCAGAGAAATAGAGATGGGTCTCTAGAGTCATCTTAGGTCAGATCCCTTTTATATTTATAAATAGACCTCGTGGAAAGTCCTCTTGCCTCTGCGAAACCAACAGGGATCTAGAGATGACAGGACTGAACTAGTTTGTGAAACCTGCCTGGATTGGCATCTCGGAGGGTCAAAGAATTTCAGGAGATATTTAGAGGTAGAAATATGAAGATGGATTCTCCAGTTTCGTTCTGTGGCAGGCATCTGTTCTTGGCTCTTTCTACCTTGTTTCAGCCAAACAGTTTTTCCCCCCCAGAAATGTCTGGTGCCCACGGAGAAGGCAGGACGTTTCTATGTTGGGAAGGAGCGCTCATTCCAGGCCCCTTTGCAGTTATTGGCAGCAGCTGCCTCCAGAAATGTTTGGCATGAAATGAGTCCCACTGCTGCCTCAGCCCATGGATCTCGGAGGTCATTTGAGTTGAACAAGGAATAACTTGAGCAAAAAATATTTTTCTAGTGTGTTGTTTCCCCCCACACTCCCCTCCCATTTCGGAAGATTTTGCTTTACTGTTTAAAGGGCTATGGGCAAGATCGGACAATGAAAATCTCAGTCTCGTCTCAATGAGTGAGGGAAGGAAATGGGCTGTGGTTAATTTATTATTTTCCCCTGCAGCTTACATTATCTGTGCCGTGAAAATGATTCCCACAATAACTCTGAAGGCTCTGTTCTTAAACACTGGACTTGATGTATTTTTCCCGCCCATGTAAGTGCTTTGGCATTGCAGGTGCCAAAAATCTTGATCTTCCCGTTCATGTCAGTAGATGGGTTGTCCATGCCAGAATTTCCAAAGTGAGGTACAGTATGGAGCAACTGTCCCTGTTCTCATGATTATTGTGTTGGGATTGGGATGATCTGAAACAGCAAGTCTGTTCTGTTATGGGGATCAGTCATTCCACATAGAAAAGAGTGCGGCCTTAAGTTAGGGGTTATCTGGCAACTATGCCTTTTTCTGCAGTAGAGAGAAGTCCATGATATCTTCTGCATTCTCTTTATTTGTTTGTATTCCCACTGGAACAATGCTGCTGCTTCAGTTTTGGAGGGTTTAAGTAACATTGTATTGAACAGCTCACCTGCTTGCCCTCACTGATCAGGAGTTCTGGTCTAGGTGAGCAAGTGGGCAGAGGAGGGATGGAGGAGATGTTCCACCCTTTGCATGCCAGACTGTTTGGTTTGGGGCAAGTTAAGCGAGGCACCACTTTATAAAGATGGTAGCCATATGCTTGTAAACACATGTATCATACTAGGGTAGTTGTTGGGAGACATGACTGAGGTGTAGCAGGCTTGGGTTTATTTCTGCATCAGAAATTGGAGATGTTACTTTTTGGGGTTACAGCTGAAGGTGGTGGTGGTAGCTGGGAGATTTCGGGAGTTTCCATCCCAAAAAATTTTTGCTCTCCATCACAGATAGCTTAACCCATGGAACTGCATTCATCTTGCATGTGTTATGATACATTCAGGTCTTTGTAAAAGGAGGGTAGCTTCCTTAATCAGATGTTCCAAATCTCAAACCTGCTTAGAGGATAATCCTTTTGAATAACAGGTCAACTCTTTAATCCCAAGTATTTGAAGGTTTATAATGGTTACAAGATGGTGAGGGCACAGCAGCCTGGAATTTGGAGTCATTTCTTATTGTGTGGCTGGCTAAACTGTGTCCATTCTTGCCTTGCTTCAAGCGCAGTGTAAGAGACTGTGCATCAAACTTTTTATTAGCTTACTCATCCCTGTAGTAGTGCTGTAGGGCGGCTGCATGTTGCAGTTGGGAAGCTGAGGCAGAAGGAAAGGAATTTACCTGAGAGCGTTTAATGAATTTATAACAGAAATGAAGGTGTTGCCTTGGTAGGTAATTATATTCACACTTGAGTAGCCAGTGGAGTCATAGGGAGTGAAATGCAAACTACAAACACAAGCTGTGATTATTCCCTTAACAGTGGTAATTAACAAAAAGCGATTGGGTCATAGCACACCTTCTTGCATTGATATGCATGATAAAACACGTTTGCCTCTCTTCAAACCACAGGAGATACAGTTGAACTTCTGGATCACTCCTTGTGTAACTGTTCCACTGGGAACTGCCTTTTTTTTGGTGTGTATGTGTGTTCAAGGATGCTACCTGGAGGTTGGAGCCATAGTAAACTGAAGTGCCCCCTCCGTTTTTAAACATTTAATTTCTAATTTGACAATGTCTGTATCCATTGAGGTCTGTTTATTATTATGATTTTTAGTGGGTCTCATTAAGTAACCAAAGTCTAAGGTTGTGGCGTTCCTCTTTTAGCTGCTATCCTGCACAGTTGCTTGTGGGCATCGTTGCAAGGGGAGATGATTGCCACTTATTATTTTTTTGACATTTATTGTTTCAAGCCTTACAATATGCAGTTAGCAGTGTTCATTCAAGAGTGGCTTGTTTTTGCTTTAAATATTACAAACTACTGAAGTGAAAGGAGGACATGGCGCATTTTGACACCCCCCCTCCCTTTTTGTGGTGATTTTGTTCTATCTTAAAATGGAAAATCGACTGAGGAGAAGGTTATTTTTCCTGTTTGAAGTAATTACATGGTAGGTTGCCATTCACTGGCTTTTGCCACAAGCTTTCCGCCACCCTGCATCTCCTTGCCTGGCATTTTGTGTTTAGAAGGATGATCCAGCCAAGTATAATATGTCATTGGGTTCAGAAGCACAAAGTGCCCTGTGATTAGCGAAATAATTAGTGCACAGTGTGTAAATCAAGCCGTGGTTGAGCTGGTCTTCTCCCCCTAGCCTAGCAGCAAAAAAAAATTGAATATTCCAGTTGCCTTTCTGGTGGTTGGAGTTGGCTGGTATCGCTCCGTTTTATTTTTATTCCCCTCGCGCCTCTCCTCAGAAACATGACTTTGGTTCAGAAAACATGTATTGTGCCTCCAGGGACCACTTTTGGGTTTTCCAGTAATCTCTGGTGAGCAGCCAGCAAAGATTATAAGTGAGAACTCAAAATATGCTGTTCTCCAACCACTACAGTATTTCTCTTTCCTCCCTCTTTTACCCTACAGTTTGTTTTTGAACTGTAGGGCTGCCTCTAAGTCAGGGCGATGACTTGGGTACCAGCCGGACCAGGATCCAGCCCTGCAGGATATGTGGTCCAGTTTAGGATTCCTGGGGTAAAGCGGGTTCCTGAGGGAGGGAGACAACTCCTATTTATAGTAGGCCTCACAGAATCATCCTTACTGCATATGGCTGGTCACAGGAGCTGTTTTATCTCCCCTTCTATGTTTCTAGAGAGCTTCAAGACCTACATTCATTCAGTAGGTTTGGGACAGTGTTCTCAAAGGCTGCTTAGCGGGGTGGATTTGATTTAAATCACGAATTAAGGGTGGTTTTTTGCCAATTTAAATTTTTTAAAAAATCAATTTTTAAAATTTAAATTGTGACTTAAATCAAATTGATTTTTTAAAAAAACATTGCTTTTTTAAAAAACATTGATTTTTAAAAAAAACATTGATTTTTTTTTAAAAAATTGCCCTGCTATCTAGGCTATGAGGGACCTGCTTTAACTTAACAGGTAATGAATCTCCTGAGATCTCCACAGCCGAGTCAGTGAGGATAAATGGGTTTAGGACCCTTTGTGGGCCTAGTCATAAGGGGTTCCTTCTTAGACCCTTGCTAGGAACAACAAGATAATAATGTATAAAATGCTTTAGTTAACATCTATTATGTGTTAAGAACCTACTCAGTTATTGTTGGTATACAATACAAAGTTTGTCGGTTAAATCACCTCAAAATTATATAGATTTTGAACCGGAATTACTTTTACCCTATTTCGTCGAAAATAAGACCTAACCTGAAAATAAGCCCTAGTATGATTTTTCAGGATATTTGTCATATAATCCCTATCCCCAGTTCTGCTGTTATCTGCTGCCTTGCCTCCCTCAAAACTGGGGAACATCAGCATCTCTAAATGCCAAAACAGTGGTTCAGTCTTCTTCAGTCTGACACCTTCCATATGTGCTGAAAGTGCCATTTTTGTTGGATGTTGCAGGAGTTGTACTCTTTAACGATTCTGAATGACATCTGCTTGGCAAAAGTTGGCATTATTCCCTTGGTGGCTTTCAGACATTTCCGTTTTGGTAATTGATACCAGGAAATTCCTGTTTCATTTTTTGTTCTGCAGTATTTTTGTTTTGTATGTTGCTTTGACCTCAAAAAAAGTTGCATAGTATTAAAAACAGCACCAGATGTTCTGATTGCCAAATTCTTTAATTACTGTTCTAAAGGATGGTTATTGTTGGAATTATCTTAAAGGTACTGCCTCCTCTCTTTTAAGCACCCTTGCTGGACTCAGGAGGCTTAAGAGACTATTGTAAAATGATTTATTGGAAATCTTACACTGTTTTTCTCTGTAGAGCAGGAAAATGAAACATGTCTGTATCTTTGGAGAGGATATTCTGGACTTCTTGATAAATCTGCTCCTCCATTGTAAAGTCTGGAGTTTTATTTGTTGATTTTTTTAAAAATCTTTGTCTATGTGGAAAATCTCACAATAGGGATTCCAGTAAAGCATGAGTTCTTGTCTTTCTTTTTTTAAGTACAGTGGCTTAAAATAGTTTGCCATCGTGAAAAGAATTTCCAAAGGGAAATTCAACAGATGAAGGCTTGCAAACAATGATTTAGTCTCACTCTAGATCTCAATAGTGATTGGGCACGTGCTGAGAATTAGACTCCTTGCTGAGTTCAATAATGTTTTCCGCCACCTTTAATTCTCTCTGGATAGTCCTTGGCTCTGATCTTCTACAGTGCATTGAGAGGATTGTGTTGGTTTACAAAGGAGTTTTGAACTTACTCTTTATGGCAGCTGTGGTGAATTGCTGATATATTGGCACTTTATTGCTACCACTGTTTAGGGCAGGCTTCCTCAGTTTGGCACATTTCATGTGTTAGATTACATCCTTCATCCTCTTGGACTAGGTGGGTAAGGATGATGGGAGCAGTAGTCCCAAAAATCTAGAGGAGGCTTCATTGGAATGGCTGCTCTTAGGTCAAGACTGCCTGGCAGCATTTTAAGAACTTTTTACCAAAATTCCACAGTGTCCCTTCCCACCTTAGAGTTCTCCCATAATGGAGTAAGAATACAAATTATTCCCAGTGGCTAGGATAACCAGGGGAAGATGATGGTTAAGTAGTTGAAACTGGGTTTTCCAAATTTGGCCCTTCATATGTTGCTGGATTGCAACTTTCATCAGTTCTAACCAGTGTAGCTCAGTGGTTTAGGTTGGGAGTTCAGTTCCCCACAGCCAGCCTGTGTGGCCTTGGGCACGCTGGACAGTCCCAGGGTGCTCCAGAAGAAGGGAATGGTCAACCACTTCTGAGTATTCTATGCCTGGAACACCCTGGAAAGGGTTGCCATATTACGTCAGAATTGACGTACAGTAATAGCACATTATTATTGTTGTTATTGTTAACCACTGTAGTTAGTGGTAATAAAAGCTTGGGTGCTGCAATGTACCAACATCTGGAGGTCTTTCGTTTGCCATCTGGAGATACTGGCAAGGTTCGTGAAGCTTTTGAGAAAAGCGTCCCAAATCTTTTGGCAGGAAACAAAACAAACACACCCATAACCCTTTCCCCTAAACCTTCTAAGGAGGTCATGAATTGAATGCAGAACCAAGGTATCAGTCCATTCATAGTGGGAGTCATAGAAGGAGCTGAATAGAGTGGCCTTCATAAAGGGCTAACCATGCAGGTGAGACCCAGTTAAATAGCCCCCTATTTCCAGCAGTTTCAAAATCAAATGGGAGTCTGGATATAATACTGGATGCTCCCAGCTGCCTTCATTTTAGGGTGATTCTCCCACAGCTGTGGTAGGAGGCAAGGAGAGATGCCTCGGTCTAAGCCTTTTCACCTGTCCCCAGCTGGTCCAGCTGTTCTGGCTATTATCTGCTGATAGTTTCAAGGCCATCCAGAATAATAGCATACAGGGAGGACACTTCAGCCAGCCTGGAAAATAAATCCTGCTCTCCCAGGCCTGATCAGCAAAGTACTTACGTGCAGAATAGCTTACTTATATGTATAGTAGCAGATAAGGTAGGACCAGAGTTTGCTGGAGTCGTTTAAGCTGCAGTTCCCAGCCTCCTACCTGTAATATGAGCTAGTAACATTTCCTGAGTATGGGCCTGACCATTGGATGCTTTACGTATTGAAAAGGTTAAATTGTTAGGATTGCACCGCTCTGAATCTGCCTGCCAAGGTAGTCACCTCTACTGGCTGGGGGAATTCTGGAAGATGTAGTCCAAGCATCTAACAAGGTCGGAGTTGGGACCCTTGATGTATATTGCCTCTTTAGCACGGCAAAGCTGTACAGTGTCTTAACACCGATTAAGCCTCTTTTTCTTGTAGTCTTCTATCAAGGTGGTGTTATAGGCATTGTAGCCAGAATGCAAACTGTGCTTATGAGGTTCAAGTGCCAGGTATGGAAATGTTTTCTTTGCTTTAACCAGATGGTGACATTTGGAGAATACTGTGTTGGGGAGATCCAGCCCTGGAAGGAAAAAAAAAAAGAGGATCCCCCCCCCCCCCCCCCGATTTACAACTTCCGCAATTTCCCAGCCAGCCTACCAAATTCTGGGAACTATCATCTAAAAAAAGGAGCTATCAAGTGCTTTGTGGCTCATTAATACACTAATTTGTTGGCTTTTGGAGTTTAAATGCTGGCTAGGGCTTTAAAGATTGCAGGTTGCCTTGGAAGGCCTTTTTTTCCTGTTCTTTTGGCATAACTTGTCCCTTAGGGCACATTATCTCTTTGTTTAACGATGTGGGAACTTGTCATCAAGGCCTTGATGTCAGGGATCTCCTGAGAATTGTGCCTCAACTCTGGTGGGCTCCCAAAAGATTTGAAATGAAAAGAAAAAAATCTGAGTGTCATCATTATCTTAACATAGGCCTGTTATGTAACAGACATTGTTCCTCTGGTGAGCTGATTAACACAGGATTGGATTAGCACCTCTTGATGAATTCCTATTCAGTTGTTTCATGTTGGAATCTTCTCTTCAACATTTCTTTTGTTCCAACTGAGAGACAATGTCCCCCCATTGCCAATCCCACCTTGTATTTTTACCCAGCCTTTTTCCTTAAAAAGAACCCAGGGCGGTTTACATAATTAAAAGATAATATTTAAAGCTAAACAGGGTAAGCATACAAATACTTTAAAAAAGGATCAAACAAATACCACACTAAAATGGTTAAAAGAAACAGAGCAACACCAAAATCTTATTCAAAGCAGTAAGGCACAACAGTCCATTTGAAAACCCCACCCAGCCAGCCAGTCTTGGCCTGCTTGCAGAAGGACAGCAAAAGAGAAAGGTCTTGGCCTGCTTGCAGAAGGACAGCAAAAATGGGGCCAGCCTAGCCTCCTGTGGGAGGGAGTTCCGGAGTCTCAAAGCAGCAACAGAGAAGGCCCTCTCCTGGGTCCCTATCAGATGCTCTTGTGAAGGTGATGGGACTGAGAGAAAGACCTCTTCTGATGATCTTAACTCCCGAGCAGGCTCATCATCTCATATCAGTATTGTGTCCATTTTTTAATTTTGTGTAGCGATAGACCTGTTCTATGTAAAATAAGTAGGATACAGTTCGTTCAACCCCTTTTAAATATTTGCAATCTTTTCCCTCTTCTATGCTATCCATTCTGTTCAATCCAGTCACTCACTATTTGGGATCATTCTGCTGTTATGGGACTATTTCTGACATTCCCCTTAATGTTTTGGGGTGTGTCTGCAACACCTGTGGTTACCCTGTGTCTGGGGCCAGGACTATTTATTTATTTATTTATTTATTTATTTATTTGATTGATTGATTGATTGATTGATTGATTTATACCCCACCTATCTGGGCGACTCGTCCATAATTTTGTTTCTATTGCCTGCTCCTGGTTTTGACTTCCTGTGGAGAGACTTGAATCAGAAACACAGGAATGAATAGATTGCAGCAACATCATGAAATTGACTGCCGTGTGATTTGCCTGGTTTCACCTATCCTTAACTAAACTATCTTGCCTTCTGATGCGGTGGCCACAGTTCACCTGGTTTGTGAAAAGCGAGGCATTTCTCAGCAGGAGGTGCAGTAAGCTGCTTTCCCCTACTTTTCATCCACGAGGATCTGCCTGCTCATGAATAAAAGATTGCTTTGGACCAGACATCTTTTCATTTATCTTGAATATCATAATTTTGCTAAATGATGCATATATATATATATGCAGGGCAGATTTAATAATTTAAAAGCAGCATTAAAAATGTATGTTCCAGCCTTGAAATGTAGAGCAGTGTCTTTTCCTACTCAAGAGCACTTTCTAGGAAGGAAATAAAATGAACCCATTCTCTTTAAGTCTGGCTTGCGTACAGCCATTGCTCTGGTTTCTTCCAGTATGAATTGTCCCCCAGGAGATGCGGCAGAAGAACTTTTGTGCTAGGCGTGTGCTTTTCATTTATTTTTGGACTGTCAATCCCAAAATTCTCCATTCTGGGAATTCTGCCTGTGAGAGACACACCTAAATTCTGCTTATCTGACTTGAAAGGCATCATGAGTTATGACACACTGAGGTATGGCCCAGTTTTCTTATAGTTTCCAGAAAACGCAGGGATCCAGGGACCTCTTCCTCTTCTAATAGGAAACCAGGTTGGAGTCTGTGCTATCCTAGGCCATAAACAGATTTCCGGCCAACGTACCCTCTAATTTTCAGCCCCGCTCAGTTGAGCTTCGGCTGTCTCTCTTTCGCGACTCTGCCCCCCCTCCCGTGTTCGGGGTTTCATCGCAACTGGAACTTAAAGGGATTGAACATGATTGCTGTATGGAGGGAGGTTGACTTGAGCATGTGGCTTAGAGGGAATCTTGTTTCCAGCCTAGCCTTTCTCCAGGTGAGAACAGTTTAGATAATGGGTTCTATGGCTACTGGAAGGGGCTGAAAACATTCCTGCATAGAGGAAGAGGAAAGCTGTTTGGAGGGAGGTGGAGTTGTGCAGGTGCGCGCCTTAGAGCCATGGTCCCCAATCTTGAGCCTCCATATGTTCTTGGACTTCAGCTCTCAGAAATCCTGGCCTAAAGAGGTGGTGGTGAAGGCTTCTGGGAGTTGTAGTCCAAGAACATCTGGAGGCCCAAAGTTGGGGACCATGGCCTTAGAGGGAACCTTGACAGATGGGAATGTTACGAATCTTAGCACCTTCATAAAAAATTTCCAGATTCATTTACATTAAGGCAAGGCAGGATGAACATATGAACTTGCCGTTGGGTTTTGAAGTACTTTGCTGTTTGACCAATGAATTGGCGATTGAAGGAAACTAACAGGAAGCAATTAGCAAAATACTATGCTGGAATTTCACCTTGAAGAATCTCTCAATCTGCATAGATGACCACTGTTACTTTTCCAGGGAACAAAATACTTATTTTTTTTCCTGACTGAGGACAGAGAGAGAGGGAGAGAGGGAGAGTTGTAGGAGAGCTGCAGAATTTTTGCCTGGGTTGCAAAGCAAACTTGGAGTGCAGTTGTGTCATCCAGAGAACATCTAACTTCTGATCGGAGGGGAAGTAGGAGTAGAAAAGGGGAGTGGGATGGGAACAACTGGCGTTGAATTCTCTTGATAGTATGATGCTTCTCCTGCATGCAGATGTTTATTTGGTGTAAACACAAAACCCTATTTTGCTTGCCTCTGATCTCACATAGAAGCCATGTGGGTGGGGAGTTGTATGAGGTCCTTCTCACAGTAGAATCCATGAAGGAGTGGCAGGTATGATAATCTATAGTTCACATCTGAAATAGCTCAGAATGTGTCTTGAGGAACAACCCATTGTGAACAATGTACTACTCTTTCACAGGCCTGGGGTGGGAGTCTTTATTACCAAACAGCCACCTACTTTGAAGACATTATTTGCCATCAGCAAACAAATGTAGACCAATGGTTCCCAACCTTGGGTCCCCCCAGATGTTCTTGAACTGAAACTCCCAGAAGTCTTCATCCTAACTGTGGTGGCCAGGATTTTTGGGCCATCTGATTTGGAAGGCATCATGGGTTATGACACACTGAGACTATAAGACACCCAGTTTTCTTATAGATTCTGAGGACATCTGAGGACCCAGGTTTGAGAATCATTGTCCTCAAGGGAACCAGAACCTGTTGCAGATCCACTTGGCCAATTTTTCCCCATGCTTACTCAGGCAATTCAGAGGTCTGACTAATACCATCCACAACCTCAAGCTGTCCATCCTGTAGTGTATGACACCACTAGCCCGCTCTTTCCTCCCCTCTGTAGTTTACAGAGGACAAACAAACCTGACAATCAGGAGCAGTAATATTCAAAGTCCTGTGGGAAACATACATCGCTCTGACTTCAAGGTGGCCTTGAACACCCGAGACAGATTCCAACGGAAAACAGCTGAACTGTAGATTTAATTCCATCTCCCCTAGTTTGAATTAGGGATGAGGATGTTTCATTTCCTTTGCAGGTGCTAAATCACTTCAGAGATGTCTCTGCATCACCATTCAGCTTCTGTTTGTTTAGCAACCACTGTTTTGGTGGTTGTCATTGATGTAATTGCTATGTTTCTGTCTCTTACAGGCCTTTCTATTAAAATCCCCACCCTCAAGAGTTTATTTATAGGCTAAACACTCTCACTTTCTTTGTCTCTGTCTTGCTTCTCTTATTGCACAAAGACGTCTGTCTTTAACATAAGGAGTAAATCAGGTTTTTAGACTATACCTCCCAGTATTCCTCAAACAGTATGGCTAATGCCTTGGAAATTCTGTCTGGGGAATTCTGGAAGTCGTAGTCCATATGTTAGGATGCTCTTGTCACCTCCCCGTGACGACTTCTTAAACAGTCCCTGTTGAGAACCCTCATTAGTGTTTGTTTAGTTAGCCTTCAGCTTCCCTATCCCTCTGCTCCCACCTAAGCATGTGTGTATATATTTGCCTGCTTACATATTGCTTCATGCATCCCATATACTGGGCTGCAACGTACAGGGTTCAGGGCTGCCTGTGCTTAGTAAACCTGGTTACTCATTTGTCGCAGAGCCCATTGTACTGTTAGGTTTAGTGTGTGTGACATGATCCATCTTCTTCAGCTTGATCTAGACTGCTTCACTCCCGATGCATTGCCTGCAACTCGTATCATCCCCCCCCACCAGTCTCTAGGTAAAGGTAAAGGTTCACTTTGACATTTAGTCCACTCGTGTCTGAGTCTAGGGCGTGGTGCTCATCCCCGTCTCCAAGGCATAGAGCCAGCGCTTGTCCAAAAACAGTTTCCATGGTCACGTGGCCAGTGTGACTAGGGAACTCCGTTTTACCTTCCCACTGTGGTGATACCTATTTATCTACTTGCATCTGCATGCTTTTGAACTGCTAGGTTGGCGAGGAGCCTGGGGCAAAGCAACAGGAGCTCACTCCGTCACATGGATTCAATCTTACGATGGCTGGTCTTCTGACCCTGCAGCACAGAGGCTTCTTCGGTTTAGCCCACAGTACCACCATGTCCCCACCAGCCTCTACATGTGGGGCTAAATGGGCGTTGCAGTCCAGAATGCTTGGAAGGGGGTGTGATTTTAGAAATCCAGCTGAGATGCTGTGGGGCCATTAAAATAAATAAATCTCTGTCTCCCTGTCTCGATCTGGAAGAAGAGAGCACCTTTTTTGCAACCTCCTTATTGGGCCCCTTGTAGCTGTAGAGTAGGGCTGTGCCTGGCTTCATTTCTGACTTGGAGGATTTCAGAGTGGAGACATGAAGGGCTCAGCCAGCCAGTCCTGTGGACCTTTCCCATTGCGGACCGGTGGAGATGAATGTTTTCCCCCTCTTATCTCCTGTTCTCGGCCCAGGTATAGAAATGTACCTGCTCCCCAGGAAGCAATTTCTGCTCTCCTCTGGCAATGGGGCAGGTGCCTGTTTTCAACCTTCTACCTGTAACAGGTGATTGCAGGTAGAATAATATGTTTTGAAGTAAAGAAGACCAGTCTGGCTTTTAGCATTGGCTGTCTTGTATTTGCAGCCGGAGTAGAAAGCATCTTTCATGTTTCCTGTAAGATCCCTTCCTCGTCTTTTCAGTCTCTCATCCTCTGCTTTCCCATGAAAATAAACGCTTGCCTTCCTGCTGCTATTAATAACCTTCCGTTCATGTGAACATGATCTCACTTGCTTGGAGAGCCTGGGTCTTGTAATTTTTTTTTTCTTGAGAAGGGAGGGGGGGAGTGTGCCTGTTTGCCTTTTCTGGCAGAGCAGCTGTGAAAGGTCAGTCACATGAATCCCACGGGGCCCCCCGATATTTCGGTGGACCGAGGAGGGCTGAGGGCCGCATGACTGTGCGTTTGTGGATGGCTTAGCCGATGCTGGGATTGGACACCAGGCTGAGAGAGAGAGGATGAAAAGACACTTGTTTGTGTAAGTGAATTCCTGGCAGGGAGGGGTCTTGACTGGACGGGGTGACGCTATGAAATGGCCAAACTGGCCTTCTGTTGCCGGAGAAAGCTTGAAAAGCTTAAGAGGCTGCATCCGGTGGGATTAGCCCCGATGACTGCTGAAATTCCTAATCCACTTTTGCACACGGTGAATCACGGAGAAAGACAAAGTGTGCATGTGTTTATAAGAGAAATGTCTGAGTCATAATCTTTAATTGTACGAAGCCGCGCGTTGTTTTGCTCTCCTGTTCTCTGCTGAGTCATGGGAGGCGGGACAGTGTGCAGGCTGGTCAGCAAAATAATGGAGTTTTTTTGGCCCCCTTTCCTCTCCATCTTGCCCTTTAAAGCAACAATTCCACAAAGCTGTTGTTCCTCTGTGTGTTTTACAGTGTTTGCCTGTCCTCTCTCCCAGCAGTCCTACATTCTGGCTTGTCTTAACAATTTTTCCTTGGGAAGCTCAGAAAAAAGGTTAGAGGCTTGTCCTTTGATCATAGCTTGGGCAGATTGTTTGTTTTTTGGGGGGGGGGGTACAGCAACTCAGCCAGAGACCTAAACTACTCATCAACAGTCACCATCACCATAATCAAAATTCCCAGAATCCCCTTGCCATGAGGCAGAATTATAAATTAATGGTAAGGGAGGAACCATTCATTTTTTTCTCTTTAAATTGGAGATGGGCAACTTTTGGGAATCTTACTTGTTTTCTGACCCCTGGCCTTGGCAGGCCAAATGCTCTGATCACTGAAAAAGAATTTTGATCCCCCCCATAGCAAATTGTGCCCACAGAAAACTTGAAATGGCACAGTTTGCCATTCAGATCTTACTTTGCTTCCATCTTGTTTGTATGCCAAAAAAACCCACACACGCAAAACCAAGAACTGGCTGTATAGGCCGAAAAGGGCTGTTTTAGACCAGAAATTCTGTATTAGATCTGAGAATTCTACCCCTTCTGGAGGATGATGGCTGATTTGGGGAGGGATTAGGTTTGGGAGAGTGGCTCACCAACCACCTTTTGCCCTTCTTCACTTTAAATATGGGGGCTGAGCGGATATTCTTGGGAGAGCCATCATCCTCAACACATCGTTTTGTTCCCGATTCTCTTTAAGGGAATAAACGGCCCAGTGATGGATAAAGGGGAACGGGTGATGAGGAGCTAAAGCTGACATCTCATTGCTGTGTTCTTCCTAGCACTTATGTGCTAGCTCTGGCCCTGAGAGCATGACCATAGTGAGAAAGGGGGGAAAAAACAGAACTATGTCTTTCTGTGCTTGTGCACACATAGGTGTGTATAGTCTCTTCGTTTCCCTCTCCATCCATGATAGGTCTTCCATAACTGTGTGGCAGGCAATCATTCAACAGAAGAAAAAGAGAGAAGAGGGTGCTTTCCTTTAGTTTGAAGTTGGTGGCTGGATAGCTCTGTGGTTTAGGTCACTGGTTCTTAACCTTGGGTTACTCAGGAGTTTTGGACTGCAATTCCCAGAAGCCTTCACCACCAGCTGTCCTGACTGGGGTTTCTGGGAGTTGCAGTTCAAAAGCATCCGAGTAACAAAGGTTAAGAACACTGGTTTAGGTCTCTGGCTTTGGAGCCAGAGGTTGGGAGTTTGATTTTCCCATGATGCCCCTACAAGAAGAGCCAGCCTGTGTGGCCTTGGGTAAGCGGCAGAGTCCCAGGGCACCCCCAGAGGAAGGGAAGGGTAAACCTACAGCATGGTGGCAAGAGAGAGAGAGAGAGAGAGAGGTCCTGGGACGTGCCATTTTTCCAAACTCTCCTCTGAACCAAGAAGCAAGGAGTTGTTGTCCTGGATCTTCTGCATTATCTTTGAAACACTGTGATGCTGGGAAGAAAGTGAAACAGATTTGCTGCCCCTCCAACACAGAGAGGACAAGGGTAGAGGGAACGTATTGGGGTTTTGTGCCCCTTTGTCTGCTCTGCGGGGTCCCCAAAAGCACTTGTGTAGTGATCTAAGATGCTATTAAACCTTTACAGCCTTATGCTTTAATTCTGTTGACGCTTCCTATACCGCAGCCGGGGCAGGGCAGGTCTGATGTCCCAGTTGATTGCACCAGTTGCAAAAACCCAGGGGATTTTGCTGTACTGGTAAGGAACTGTGTTTACGATGCCGCAAAACTACATCTGATCTTCTGTCTTCCTCTTGCTTTTTGTTTGTTTGTTCCTCATTTTATCTGGCACAGGAGATCCTCGGTGGCAGGTGCTACTGATTCAGCTGCCTTAGGGCAGGGTTGTTACAGCTTGGTGATAGGATGACAAGTCTCAAAACCAAACAAAATAAACACAGAAATTCTTCCCAGGTGGATGATGGCGCTTCGCTGTTCCAGATCCATCCCAGGTTCATTTCGGGAAGGGCTCCTGTCTCTGCTGTTAACCATTTGTGTTGCTGCTCTGAAGGTGTAGGGTTGGAATCAGTATGGTGTACAATGCTGAACCCAGGTCTCCAGAGTCCAAATCTCCACTTACTTACTTATTTACTTACTTAACCTATATGCCGCCCACACTGCCCAAAGTTCTCTGGGCGGCTTACAACAATTAAAATACAATAACAAGATAAAATAGTTAAAATACAATTAAAATATATACTCTAAAAATTGCCATCAGGACCCACAGTTGATATTTGAGATAGATCTGTTTGCATTCTCTGTCTCAAAGATTGTTGTGGAAATGAAAGAGAACAGAGACAGGGCATAACTATGATATATGGAAATCGGTCTATTACTCTCTTGGATGCTATGGCTGTATCTGTGGTCTCTAAAGGGAAGGTAGTGATGCTCTGGCTTTTTGGCATTGATCTATCCTTCTTTTGCAAACTGCCTTTAAGTCTCTTGCGTTCACATTCACAACGGTCCTCTATGGTAGGCGACTCAGTTCTCGTTTTGCCCCATAGGAAGCTGAAACTCTATGGACTAGCTTCTCTCGGTTCCCACACACTCATTTTTGATCTAATGTCACGTTTTTGCAGCTTCGCTGCTTCTCTCTCTGTGTTTTTGTTCTGTTGTCTGCAGTTGGGGCGACCAGATTTCCAAAGCATTATGTAAGGATAGAAACCTCTCCTGCCCAGATTGAAGGAGACAACGGTTGCACAGGAGACCTTGCAGCCACGACTGGTGGTCACAGCGGCACAGTGAAACCTCAAATGTGCATGGTACATTTGATCTTGAGTACAAGATCTTGGTCATCATAGCAACTTAATGACCAGTAATGTGCATCACAGGCATTTGGAGCAAGTTTACCGATCGAGTTGATTTGAAAGTCTTTGTCACAAGTCTTCTTTCCTCTTTTAAGCAAAGGACTAGAGGAGTATATTTATGTTAAAAATTAAAAAATGAGCATTCTGAGAAGCTACTGGGTATAACCATGTGTGTGGATGTCTGATTAGTTCCATCGTTAAGAAGAGGGAGGCTTCTTTGCAGCTAATCACAATCTTGGTTCATCCAGGCTTAGCCCTTGGGTAGCTCAGGACTGTACAGCTTGTGACTCTCCCAAACAGAAACATAGGTGAGAACTTCCTGAGTAATTCCTGAGCTTGGGAATGTTCCTTTTTGGGGTTATTGGCTGTGCTGGTTGGGCAGCGTTTTATGGATTATAGTGCAAACAGCCAGTTCTCCATGGCCTGGAAATTAAAGAAAGCAAGGGATGTAAGCACATACAATGAACCATGAAAAAGTTTGGCACTTGCAATCTATTTAGTTGATTTAATCTCTAAGCACTGTTTTTTCTCTCTTCAGTGATATTTCTGTTCTGTGCAATACTTCTTAATACTGTTCAAGCTTGATTGTTAATTAAATGTGTCCCTATAGGTTTTATTCAATGGACTCTTTATTTTTCCATCAGTGCCGGGCAGGGGCCGTGCCCCATGTGCATGGTGTTCTGTGTGCAACTGGAACCAAATGGGCAGCAACACTGACTGCAGGTATGCAACACTGATGCGGTGCTGCACCGCCATGCAGCTTAGAGGAAACATTCGTTTTATTCCATACAGTGGTGCCTCGCTTAACGAGCGCCCCGTTTAACGACAAATCCGGATAGCGATTAGGTTTTTACGATCGCAAAAGCGATTGCATAACGATGTTTTGAATGGTAAAAAATTGCTTTGCGATGAACGGTAAGCTGTTTCGCTTACTGATTTTCGCATAGCGATTTTTTTCCAACTGCTGATCAGCAGTTCCAAAATGGCTGCTGGAAAAAAATTGGCTGCCCGCTCTTTTTTGGGATGGATTCTTCGCTTACCGGGCAGCGAAAATGGCTGCCGTATGGAGGATTTTCGCTTAAAGGTAAGTTCCCCCCCCCATTGGAACGCATTGAAGGGGTTTCGATGTATTTCAATGGGGTTTTTTAAATTGCAAAGTGATGTTTTCGGTTAGTGGCGATTTTTGCCGCATCGATTAACATCGCTATGCGAGGCACCACTGTACTTCTTTGCATCTGGAAAGCCACAAGTTTCCCATCCTTAGTCTCCAGGTATTTGTAGGAATAATGTCTTGGGGGTTTTCTCTGGAGATCCTGGGGATTGAACCTGGGACATTCGATTCACACATCTGTTGATCTTCCACTGAATTACATTACTGGAGCTCTCGGGGAAGCAACCATCTTGACCTTTTGTCCAGGTTGCAACTGTGAGGGAGGGGTAGGGCAAAGGAATCCCATGGCAGATACAGGATTTGGACCTTGCTTTGCCTGGGAGAAAGAAAAAAAATCCACAGCTGTGTGCTCTGTGAGCAGAATTCCAGGGTTGGGAATTCTGTCTGGGGTGGAATCTTTTGGATCCTTTGATGCCAATATCTGATCAGGTTTATTTGGGGACTTTTTAAAATTGCTTTCCTTCCCAACCCAAGCTCTATAACGCCCAACCTAATGTTGAAGAATCCTACAGGACTCTTCTTTTTAATGTTACTGTAGTACTCCAGGAGAACTCTGGTAGTATTGTCTTCTTTAACTCCTTCCTGCTTTGGGGTAATTTTGGGGAGAGGGAAAATGGGGTTGTGGAAGGGAATCCGATAAATAATTGGCATCTGGAACAGGATCAGGGACTAAACCTTTTGGGGAATGTATGCTAGCGTTCTCATAGCGCATCCCTGCCAGCTGCATTTGATGAATCAGCTTTTTTCTTTCTTCTCCCTTCAGACGCTTGGGTGGTGTTTGGAAGGTGGAGCGCGGACAGACTAATTGTTTAAATATCTCTGGAGAGGTGACAGAGATGACTGTGATATCATCTTCTGATGCTTTTATGCAGAAGCTGAGCAGATCAGAGGCACCTGTGGTGGAAGATAGCATCAGCCGTAAAAGAAGGGAGGGGTAGCAGCGAATTGCATTGTCAGTCGCAAATGCCCTTATCTTTTATGGCCTTTCTCAGGCTGAGAGGCAACTTCTCAGGTGGGGTTATGGCCTCCGCAGACCCTTTTCTGGATCTCTGAGCTTGCAACCCTAAACCTGGGCGGGTGGCCCTTCCGTGTGCAATTGCGGCATCTGCTGTGTTTGTTTTAAGGATGGTTTCATTGCAGGGCTGGGAGGAGCTGTGCTCCTCCTGATGTTGATGGCCGTCAATTCCTGTATGCCCCTGATAGCATGACCCATGGCGGAGGATGATGGGAGGAGTTGTTGGAGGGCCACTGGGTCTTCAGCCTGGTTGTATAGACTCAGATTTGACATAGTGAAATATCTATTCACCCCTCTTCTCCCCATTGAGAGTCTGTAAGGACTGGGAGAAAAAAATGCTCATGGACCTGTAGATATATTGCAGTGGTGATGAAGATGTGCCCTTTTGGTTGCTGTTGGACTCCGGCTTCTGTCAGCTCCTCCTGGCCTGACCACGACTGTGGGATGTCTGGAGGACCATGGGTTTGTTACTTTTTCTATGCGTTCAGTCTGTTATCATGTCCAGATTCTGAGCTGGTCCTTGTACATCGGGCCAGTGAATTTATTGTTCATTATGTGTTTATTATTTATGTTTGGTTCTCACCATTCATTCAGTGCGTTCAAGGTGGTGCATGTGGCTTTTTTCCCCCTCCCCACTTTATTCTCACAGAAACTTTGTGAGGTAGAACAGGCTGAGAAACTGTGACTGACTCGAGTTGGGTGGCTCATTGGGGAATTTGAGCCTCGGTCTTTCCTATTCTAGAGGGACGTGGTGGCGCTGCGGGCTAAACCGCAGAAGCCTGTGCTGCAGGGTCAGAAGACCAGCAGTGAGCTCCCGTCGCTTGTCCCAGCTCCCGCCAACCTAGCTGTTCGAAAGCATGCAAATGCGAGTAGATAAATAGAGACCACTTCAGTGGGAAGGTAACAGCGTTCCGTGTCTAAGTCGCAAAGGGCATGTGACCACGGAAGATTGTCTTCGGACAAAAACGCTGGCTCTATGGCTTGGAAACGGGGATGAGCACCGCCCCCTGGAGTCGAACACGACTGGACAAAAATTGTCAAGGGGAACCTTTACCTTTACCTTTCCTATTCTCATGTAATACCTTAACTACCCTACCAGGCCGTCACCTAGTAATGCTCTCTTAGTGTTTTTTGACAGCTCACTTTCCATCCAGCGATGACTATAAATCCTTGACTGGGTGGTGTCTTATATCACACTCTGGTAGGGTTTTCTGCAGCCCAGACGTCCTTCTGTATATCCAGAAGCACATTCCCAGCTTGCACGTACACACCCTTTTGAAGTCGGATTTCTGTATTCAAATGAACTTTAATAAGACTCGGGACATGTCTTGACTAAGGAAGGAGCGCAGTTCACACACCCACCCAGTGATGCTATTCTGCATTTTTAAATGTGGGGAGAAGCCAAGGTTACCGCTTACGGAACATGTCTCAGATCTGAATGTCTAGAATTTGAAGCAGTCCCATGATATAAGGTGATGCAATTAACTCACATTTGCAAATTGTTCGGTCTCTTACATACGCGTAGGAGTTGTGTGAGGTTTTTTGAATCTGCTAGCATTTTGAAGATTGCTGGATTTATTGTGACGCTCAGATGTTATTTTAAAAGTCCTGTTAAGATCTTTTAAAAGCAAAGCGATAAAAATATAATATATCACTAAAGAAGCGGACAGTTGGCTTCTTTTAGGGTGAGAATGCCATGTTTGAGGTGACTCCATACTGAAGGTTCTCCTTACTCTAGCTTTGAAAGAAAACACTAGATTATGATCATTCAGATATCTTTGCCTAGTTCCTGAAACAAATGAGTAGTCATAGGAGATGATGGAAAACTGGTGTAATAACGATGAAGCTACTGATTTTATACCATCTACGGTTCTAGAATAGTCTTCAAGGACAGCCCCACATAGAATGTGTTGCAGTAGCCATAACGAGAGCAGATTTATACCCAGTTCTTTAAAATACGGTAATCAAAATGTTTCAAAGAAAATATTCTGGAGGGATGGTAATGACGATTCCGGGATTGCAAAGAGAGTGGAAAAGAAGGAGAAAAGATTGAAATTGTAAGATAGTGGTTTGTTTAAAGCCACCTGTGAAGTAAATGATAATGGTGAAAGAAAGGTGTATTTCCCATCTTAGCAATGATGGCACACTAGTTCCAGACAGCAGCAGAATGAACAGTAAATGGTTTAAGTTCTCAACTTAGCTAGAATTTCTGCTCTAATGTGCCCAGAGAATCTGTATGGACTTTCATAGACAAAAGCCACGCTTGGTGAAGTTACTTTTATGGACCACAACTTGCCTAGCCAGCATGGGCAATTCTGAGAGCTGTGCTCCATAACTTTCCCGCCCGTGCAATCACATGTTATGTTTTCTCCTATGGCAATGAAGAAAGGTGGAAATGTGAGACAGTTATAACCACATATACCGTATTTTTTGCTCCATAAGACGCACCTTTCCATAAGACGCACCAATTTTTTAGGAGAAGAAAACAGGAAAATATAATCTGTTTTCTTCGCTCCATAAGACGCACAGACTTTCCACCCCCCTGTTTTGTCGGAAAAAGTGTGTCTTATGGTGCGAAAAATACGGTAGTTTGCATCTGTGCAACCTGGAATTGAAGTTCCCTCCTCCCCATGCACTAAATTTGTCATTAAAAGCCTTGATTTGCATTGCTCAAAGCTAAAGAATATTTGTAAGTAGTTTGCAGATTAAGGTGTGTTGAGATAGAGAGATGGGGTGAATCCTTTGGGTTTAGGGGTGGGGTGGGAAGAGATCTGGCTGTTGTTCTCTAATTTGTTTCTAAAGCCTTTGAAGGCAGGTCACATCTGTGCTTAGCTAATTAAGAGACTTCTCTAGTTAACTCATTATGGTTAGCCACTGGGAATGTGGACCGGCTGGCTGGCTTATTTGGTTAAATTAAAAAGGATAGTGTTCACTGTGAATAGTCAAATTAGTTTAGCATTCATTTAGCTGTCTTTGCAAAGAAGCCTTTAAACTGAATTCATTGTCAAGCTATTGTGAAATCTGGAATGTGCAGTTGGGCAATGACTTGATGTTTGTGTTACATGGCATCAGGTTGCTTCTGATGCATGAATTAATGCACCCTAGGCATCAGCGAGATAACTCCCCCGCAGAGCACATCTTTGAGCGCCCCTCTTAAGTGGCACATTAACACGGTAAGGGCCTTGAGCATGTTAAAGAAGTTGAGAGAAGTGCTGCCAGAAGAATATACTGTGCTGTGGGTCTAGACTCCTAGCTGGATGGCTCAGGGTGGAATGGCCCAATGTGGATTCAACAGACAATGATGCATCCATCCTCTTCAGGATTAATGGTCACATTTCTCTGCTCCCACCACATTGATAATTCCATGTGGACAGCTGTTGAGTACCATCACCAGCAATGGAAGGCAATCTAGCTGAGGAACTTTCTCAGACAATGGTCGTGAGACTGAAGCCAACTCTTGTTAATACTGCACAGAAGTGGTAGTGGTGTATACCTTGTGAATACAGTACAGTATTTGACACCTGGAAAAACTTATGGTGATACAACGGGTTTACTAGGACCACAAAAGAGCCAAGCTTCCAGAGTTTTTTTTAGAACCCTTCATCAGGCTAGAGATTAAAAGATTTTTGGGTGGAGGGCATGGAATCCCAGGAATTTGGCCTTGTGGTTTAAAGCATGGGAAAATGCTCTTGCATTGTGTCAGAAGGTGAACTTCCATGCCATTTTGTCTTTAAATCTTGTAAATCTTGAGGAAATGTTCTGGAGAAATTGAAAGCTTCTCTGTTTCTGAATTCATACTTGATCCCAATAAAGATATTGCCCATATATGGATTTTAGATTTTGTTTGTTTTTCTAGATCATCTCGTTGTTGTTGTTTTGAAATGCTGTTGTGAGTTTGCATTTCTCCTTTCTTTTAAGTCTTCTTAAGTAAAGAACTCCACAGACTTAGATAGTGTTCAACCTTATTAGTAAAACATTTGTGTTTCTGGAGCTCTGGTGATATTTTGGAGCCTGATCTGATGAATGCTGTATTTAGACATGATACCAAGAGGCTTATGAGTGCTTATTTTTCTCTAATCTATGCATTTTGTGTATGTGTGATTTGAAAAGCTCCTGAGAGGAAGTCCCAAGTTTCTGAATCCTCCAGAAGGATAGAATAAAACATGGAATGAAGGCAGGCAGTTCAAAAATTGTGTCAGATGTGATTCCTGTGCCTTACAAATCCACATTCCCAATGGCGCAAAAATGGGAGTTCAGATTCCATGTGAAGCAGATATTTTGTAATCCTCTCCCCTTCTGGAGACAATAGTTCAGCTTCCCTAACCTGCATATTGGCCAGTAGACTTCAGATGAGGCGAAGGTTTTTTATGGGCAGGTAGTAGAAAAGTGTGAAGCGAAGTCTCACTCTTTATATGAGCAAAAGAGGAGAATAAGTTTCCACTTAGTTGCAGTCAAATTGGTAGTGAAGCAGCCATTGTGGTTTTAGACTTAGGCTGAGCTGTATCATGGCTTAACCTAGTGGTCCTGAACCATGGGTAAATTGGGTGTTCTTGGACCGCAACTCCCCAAAGTCTTCACCACTAACGGTGCTGGCCAGAATTTCTGGGAGTTGTAGTCCAAGAACACCTGGAGCCCGAGGTTAGGAATGGCTTAACCTACCTGACAAGTTTGTCATAAGGATGAAAGAGGGCTTATGTGTATTCCACCCCAGGGGCCGAGCTCTACCATTTGGCAGGGTGGCCTCGCAAGACGATTTTAATTCGTTCCGCGAAAATCGTCGTCTGTGAAAAAATCGTCTTGCGAGGTTCCCTATGTATCAGTCTCAAAAAAAAGTCTTGCGAAGCATCGGTCTAAAAAAAAAGTCTTGCGGAGCACGGTCATAGAAAAAAACATCTTCCGAGGCACCATAGTGATCGCAAAAAAACAATCGTCTTGCGGGGGTTTCATCCCGTGAGGCAATCATCTAGCGAGGCACCACTGCAGATTAGAATGACTAATAATTAAACAAGTGTTTCATATCTAATCGGTTTCAAATGTACAATCAAATGGGTTTCTTAACTCAGATCCAAAGAGGAAGGAAATGAAGAGAGGAAAAAGGAAGGTACTAAAAACAGAACAATGACAAGAAAAAAAAACTGTTATCTGGCTGGCCAACTTGTATCTACAGAGATGAAATAAGACAATTGTTCCCACATCCCCTGAGGTGAAAGCTGATGACTCAAACTGGTTCTGCAGGTCTGCAGCCCCAGTCATGACCCTGAAATCAGTATGATTTTTCACTGCTCTGCCCAGCCCCTGCTCTTTAATGTCTACCCTGATGAAGAGTCTTGCATGATCTCAAAGGTTCCTCATTCTTGAGATTTTAGTGATCTCATAAAGGAATTGGTCACCATTGTTTTTGGATTTGGATCTGACGGGCATGATTTCTTTGAAGGATACAGAAGGAGTGGCTGTGCTTATTAAAACTTGATCAACACTGAAAAAATGCATTAATACATTACAAACCTTACTGACTTTAACATGTACATGGATAAACCCAACCTGACAAAGTAGTCATAAACACAGTTACTCATAAATAGTTCTTTGGCATTGTTTTGTTAGGACCAGTACGGAATAATGTATAGAATATTGGACTAGGACTTAGGAGACCTGGTTTCCAGTCCTTCCATGGTGGAAATCCACTGGGAGGATAGCAATGGTAAACTGCTCATTGAACATCTCACATACCTCAAAAGTCCCATTAAGGTTGTCATAAGTCAGAAGCTGGACATGATCCAGCAGTTGTTTTCTTCCACGTTGAGTTCATCTCCTGTGTCCCAAGTATTCAGAATGACTGAGGTCAGTTCTTGTCCTGACATAATATCTTGATCAGATGTTGCTGGACTGCAGTTCCCATTGACTATGCTAAGTCTTCTGAAGAGAAGACTTCCTAGAAAACATGGAAACGCTAGGAGATGCAGTGGAAAGAGAGGAAGACCTAATGTGAGATGGGTTAGCTCAATGAAGGATGTCACTGCCTTTAATTTGCAAGATCTGAGAAGAGTTGTTGGTGATAGGACTCTTTGGAGGTCATTAATTCACAGGGTTGCCATAAGTCAGAAATAACATGACAACACATCATGCAGAGAGAGAGAGATTGAGAGCAAAAGAGAGTGTTTGGAGGACTGATGCTCCCTAGTTCTGATCTAAACTTGCCCTCCTCAACTCCCCCCCCCCTTTAAAACCATTGGATAATGAAATAACAGTGACCCCAGGGGCTTCTTTTGTAAGGATGAAAAGAGAGAGAAAAAAAGGACTCAGCTTCTCAAAGCAGTGCTTGCATATCAAGTTTACTGAAATGGTTTGCAGGCCTCGCAGAAGGCATTTGCTGATTCAAGCTCGGATTAAAATAAACAGATAGCTGGCTTGCTTTGGTCAGGCGTGCAGAGGCGCAGAAGTGCTTTCCGCTGAGTTCACTCTGTTGCAATGTCAAAACTGCGTCCGAATAATCTGTCTGTTCTGCCCTTATAATGGAGGGGCAGCTGCCCATGTAAGGGGTATGAGAAGTCACCAGTGTACCAGAGATGGCTCTTTCATTTAGTCCGGCACTTGGGCAGATTTCTGAGGAGCTGGAAAAATCTCAAGGGTCCGGCTGGTTGGCTTTTTAAATTTTTTGCTGCAGGCACCTTAAAATGTGAACTAATTTGTTTTTTTTTTTGGTCCTCCATAGGGCTGGCTTAAAGACATTTGGAATTCTTGTTTTCTAGATCTGACATTTTGCTTATGTTGTGCTGTTGTGGCACTCTCATGGAGGGGTGTTGGTGAACAGCGTCACAACCGTTGGATACTCACTGAGGCACATATAATTCCATATTCTCTGCACTAGCCTCTTTCATAATTGCTGGGTATAATGGAAGTCAGAGATTCGATTTTTGGATTTCTTGGACTCCCATTCTGGGAGTTGTACCTGACTTAACAGACACCTAAATGTGGCTCACCTGGGAGAAGAGGCCTACACTGGAAGGCTTTGAGGCTTGGCTAGGCCTAGTTTCCTGCTCCTGTCCTTGTGCAAGGTGGGAGCCTCCTTTCTGAGCAGGAAGTTAAGAGGGACTAGACCTAGCTAAGCCTCAAAGCCTTCTAGTTAAACCTTTTCTCCCAGGTGAGTCAGGTACAACTCCCAAAATGGAGAGTTATGGGATTTGCAACAAGAAATTTGAATCCCATCCCTAATGAGAATTGCAATCTTGACATCTGGATAATGGAGAATGTTGGATTGGGGAGTAAGTGCTGTATGTTGACTGTAGTATCTCAGTTGGCTGGCTCCTACGAATATTACGAATATTAGGGATTCCATTGAGAACACCAAGCCCACCCTTAAACACACACACACACACACACACACACACACACAGAGAGAGAGAGAGAGAGAGAGAGAGAGGTCGAGACTAAAAATTGGACTTTACCTAGATGTTCTAGATTTTAACGTAATTGAATTTAATGCTGGAATATTGTGACATAAAACGTACTACATAACTGATCTTGAATAAAATACCCAAGGACGATGTGTATTTGTGTTTGTTTAGTGAGACCTTGAACTTTCTACAACACTGAACATTGTGTGCATATTATACAGCTAGTGAACTAGAAATGATATAGAAAAGATGAACTCCCTCCGTTATTTTTGTTTTTCCAGCAGGCTTATTTTAAGGTTGTTAAGAGTTGACTTGCCTAAAGCCACTGGGTGATGATTTTGCAGGAACCTGAATCTTCTGTGTCCACTTTCAAGTTTGCGCTGCATCCCTAGACCTCTGCCAAGTTGTCATGTTCTTTCCTGTTAGTCTTAGTAAGTCACTGTGCTACTTTTTGACTCCCTGCTTTATACTGATGCCAACACACACACACACGCACACACCTTGGACAATCGACTGTTTCTTTGCCTGGAGAAAAAGGGAAACAGTTTTTATAGGGTTTATGGAGATGGGAGTGATCAAGCCATTGTTTTGTTTTTTAAATTCTGGAAAGTCTGCAGGCATGTCCTAGAATTTATGTTGTCTTTGTATGATCCTTCTTCTCTCTGAGGCATCTGCAGTTACCAGTTTGGAAGTGCTGATGTTCATCATCATCTCCTATACTAAGCCCCCATCATAAGGCAAGTCCACAAATGCAGGGAACTGGATCAAACCATATTAAGAAATGATGAGCAGGTATTTTGTAATGCTAATGGCTCTCAATTCCTCATCAAGGCAAAATCATACAGTGGTGCCTCGCTTTATGATGGTGCCGTTTAACTGCATTACGACGAACTTTTTGCAGTCGCTTTTGCGATCGCTTTATGAGGTTTCCTATGGGGGAATTTCACTTTGCGATGATCGGTTCCCTGCTTTGGAAACTGATTCGTCACAAAAACGATGATTTTTGGACAGCTGATCGGCGGTTTCAAAATGGCCTCCTGGTAAGCAAAATGGCCCCCTGCTGTTTTCTGGGACGGATTCCTCGCTGCACAGGCAGCGAAAATGGATGCCCTATAGAGGATCTTCGCTGGACGGTGAGTTTTGAGCCCACCGGAACGCATTAAACGGGTTTTAATACGTTTCTGTGGGCTTTTTAATTATGCTTTATGACGTTTTCGTTCTACAGCGATTTCGCTGGAACGAATTAATGTCGTAATGCGAGGCACCACTGTATTTTGCATTTCAAGAGGGATGACTTGCAATAGCTTACTTTTAATAGGAAAATCCTTTTCTTCCCAGCTCCTGTGAAGGCTGCAGCTAGGTGTAGAGGCAACAGGGAAACTTTAGGGTGATGGTGGATGATGTGGTAAAGGTAAAGTTTCCCCTTGACATTTAGTCCAGTTGTGTCCGACTCTAGGGCACAGTGTTCATCCCCGTTTCCAAGCCAAAGGGCCAGCGTTTGTCTGAAGACACTTTCCGTGGTAACGTGGCCAGCATGACTAGGCACGGAACGCCGTTACCTTCCCACTGAGGTGGTACCTATTTATCTACTTGCATTTTAGATGCTTTCGGACTGCTAGGTTGGCAGGAGCTGGGACAAGCGATGGGAGCTCACTCCGCCGCGTGGATTTGATCTTACAATGGCTGGTCTTCTTGCAGCACAAAGGCTTCTGCGGTTTAACCCGCAGCGCCACCACGTCCCTTTGCTGTGTGTTCCTGACAACTGCTATTCAGAAATCTGAGGAAAGTTATTTTTTTTCGACTGCAGCTCCAAGAACTCCAAGCCATGCTGGGTGGAAGACATTGGGAGAGGGACGATACCCTTTTTGCACTCTTTCTCATACCACCTGTTACATAACAGCACTGATGTTACCTGTCTGTCATGGGTTTGGAGGGAAAGTTCCATCCTATGGGGAGTGGAAGGCGGGACATCAGGAGGAGGGGCTGTACTGTATAAATATGTGATGCCTGTGTGGTGAAGAGAGATGCTGAGACAGACTGTGAGACACTGGGTTGGGACGAAGCAGCAGCTGGGGAAGAAGAAGCTGTTGTGGGAGTCTGGGTGTCTGACAGGGTACTTCTGTGTGTCAGAGTACCAACCTGATAGGTTCAGGTGTCTGTGGGTTAGCCAGAACTGATGGGTTCAGGGTCTGTGCTTTAAGTTAAAGGTTCTAGGTGAACCAAACTGTATGCTTGTGTGTGTGAGAATAAGCCACGTTACTTTATTTTATTCACCTGATTGTTTTATTTACCCTGTTTGTATTTAAAATAAACCTTATTCTTTTTGTTGTTTAAAAATCCATCCCTGGTCTGTGTGACTTATTATAGGGAATGGTTGGTGGCAGCTTAGTAACTGTGTGAGAGATCCCAGTAGGTCTGGGTTTGTCACATTGATTGGTGTCCAGCGTGTGGGATACGACTGGTCCAGTTGTCCAGTGGTCCAGCAAAGCCTTGGCAAGTGTGCCCAGAGCAAGGGGGGTCTAGTCAGGGACAGTCTGAGGCGCGTAGGTAATCTTCTAGGTGTACCTCACGGGGAGGTGCACTAGTAGAAGAACGTGCCAACTGGGGAGACTTAGATTAAGGTGCTCTGAGGCAGCCTGATTTTGGCGGGAAAACGCTGAGGCAAAACTGCGTAGCAACAGTGAGCTAGCTTGCCAGCTGAGAGGCCCAGCAGAGGGGGGTAGGCTCTGACTCGATACTGTTGCAAATTTAGTGCTGAAGAACAGCAGCAATCTCTAGGGAGAGCTGGTTCTGAGGCAAGAAGGAAAAAAAAAAAGTGGTCGTTTTATTTTGAGGCTTGACTTTTTAAAGCAGCCTGTTCTGAGGGGGGATTATGCCCTTGACTCGAAGCCAAGTAGCAGACATGAGTGAAGTGAAAGACCCCCAGATTGACCAAGGTTCTGAGGATGAATTTGGCTCAGTGCAGGGTGACAGCACAGGAGAGCAGAACCCAGAACTCAGAAAATTGATCCTAGCCCAACAGCATGAACTGAGGGTGAGGGAAATGGAGGAAAGATTAGAGAGAGAGAAAATGGCATTTGAATTAGAGCGAGAGAGAGAGAGAATGGAGAGAGAAGAAAGAATGGAGAGAGAGAAGATGGCGTTTGAATTAAGAAAACTGGAACTGATGAACCAGAACAATAATAATAATAGGGATTCTGAGGGAGGCCAACTGTCTAAGGCTGACCTGAAGAAATTCCCTGTGTACCACAAGGGAGATTGTCCTGAGGTGTTCTTTTCCTTAGTGGAAAGAGCGTTTGTGGACTTCTCAGTGAGGGAAACTGAGAAGATGACCATCATGCGATCTTTAATCAGTGGTAGCCTGGCTGAGGTTTATGCCGAGATGCCTGAGGAATTGATGAAAGATTTTGCAGAGTTTAAAAAACTGGTGTTTGCAAGACATGGGATAAATGCAGAGCAGCTGAGACAAAGATTCAGGTCCCTCACTAAAAAACCAGAACAGACTTTTACCCAAGTGGGGGCCCAATTGGTGAGGCTGCTTGAGAAATGGCTATCGCAGGAGGGAATAGAGACCTATGAGCAGCTTAAAGACTTGATAGCCCTGGAACAGTTCTATTCAGTCCTGCAGGGGGAATTGAAATTCCAGGTGAGGGAAAGGAAACCGAAATCTGTGGCAGCAGCCGCAGAGATCGCAGATTTTATCTCCCAAATAAGAAAGCCCTTGGGTGAGGGGAAATCTGTAGGTAAACCCAAAGAAACCTACAGCAAGTACTCTCAGGGACCAGGGAAAAGCCAGCAAGGGGGAGGGGCCCATGGTGAAGGGAAGCCCTCAGGCATGAAACCAAGCCCTCAGAATTTGGAGGGAAAACCGAAACAAGAGGAGAGGGAATCCAAATGCACTAGAAAATGCTATTTCTGTCAGGGAAAGGGTCATCTGATCTCAGAGTGTGAGAAATTGAAGCAGCTAAAAGGAATGGTGCCTCAGAATTCTAGTGGGACCAAGCCAAAAGCTGTGTTCTGTGTCCAGAAAGAGCAAAGCTCATTGTCACAGAGGGAGCCTGTTGCCATGACTACTCAGTCTGGAACAGCTACCTCTGCTGATCAGGCTGAGGAAAATGGTCCTCTTGGGGAGGTAAAGCGCTGCTTGCTGGTAAAAACAGATTCTCAGTTGTTTGAGACAGCTGGGGTGGACGTAGGAATACTTGACCGTCAGTATAGGGGGCTGCGGGACACTTGTTCCCAGGTAACCCTGTGCCATCCAGATATCATTCCTAGGGAGTTTATAATCCCAAATGAGAGCATGAAGGTGGCAGGGATTGAGGGGCAGATAATCTCTCTGCCAGTAGCAGAGGTACCTGTCAACTTTCAAGGCTGGAGGGGAGATTGGCGGATAGCGATTTCATCGACTCTGCCAGCAGCCGTGCTCGTGGGAAATGACCTGGCTGAACATGTGAAACGGGTGCTAGTGATTACACGCTCACAAGCCACCACAGGGACAGTTCAGGGGGGTAATGATGAGCCAGAGACGGAAGCAGGTGGGGGAAGTTCAGAAGCTGTGGTGGAAACCTTAACCACAGACAGCAGATTTGGACAGGAGCAAAAGGCAGACGCCACTCTCCAAAAGTGTTTTGAACAGGTGACTGACGCCCAGCTAACACCTGAAACCCCAGTGAGATTTCTGGAGGAAAAGGGGATTTTATATAGAGAAACCTTGAGGAAAATCTCAACAGGGGGAGATGGGATCAGAAGTCAGCTGGTGGTACCTGAAAAGTATCGCCCCATGATCTTACAAAGGGGTCACTCTGACATGTTTGCTGCACACTTAGGGGTGAAAGGGCCCCTTGATTTGATCAAACAAATTTGGGAGCAGGTCACCCAGGATGACCCACAAGACGTTGTAACATACATAGACACCTTGATGAATGACCTAAGGAGAAATCTAGAGCTGGCAGCAGAAAACCTGCAAGCTCAGAAGGTCAGACAGAAAACATGGTATGACCACAAAGCTAGAGAGAGGCACTTTGACCCGGGGGAGGAAGTGCTTTGGCTTAGGCCCTGCAGAGAGAATAAACTGCAGCTCAAATGGGCAGGACCATATAGGGTCATTTCCAAGATGTCAGACCTGAACTACCTAATAGAGCAGGAGGAGAACCAAGCAAGGAGGGTGGTTCACGTGAATGCCCTAAAACCCTACTACAGAGGGGAACAGAGGGTTTTATTCGCGATAAAAGCAGCTGAGAGTGAGGAAGCTGAATTACCCTTCTGGGAGGGTAGAGGGGAAGTAAAATACAACCCAGAGGAGGTAAAGATCAGTCCTGCACTCACCCAAGACCAGCAGCAAGAATTAAAAATGCTGCTTAGTAAATATCAACAGGTGTTTTCCAACAAGCCGGGGATAGTGAAGGGAGTGATGCATCGGATCCACACAGGAGATGCACCCCCGCAGGCAGTATCCCCATACCGAGTAACGGGACCCTATAGGGACAAGGTGCGGAAGGAGCTGGACGAGATGCTGAGGGAGAACATAATCGTCCCCTCTTCTAGTCCTTGGTCCTCTCCAATAGTCCTTGTGGACAAGCCTGATGGGAGCATTAGGTTTTGTGTTGATTACAGGAAATTAAACCGTGTAACCACTCCTGATGCCTACCCAATGCCCAGGCTAGACAACCTGATTGAAACCATAGGGGGTTGTCGGTTCATCTCATCATTGGACCTGGTAAAGGGATATTGGCAATTAAGAATTGATCCCAGGGATCAAGAAAAGACTGCCTTTTGCAGCCCTTTTGGTCTCTATGAGTTTCGAGTCCTGAGCTTTGGTCTCAGAAATGCACCAGCCACATTCCAAAGGCTGATGGACCAGACCTTGGCAGGGCTCAGTGACTTTACAGTGGCCTACATTGACGACATAGGGATCTTCAGTAATACCTGGGAAGATCACCTGATACACCTGGAGTTAGTGCTGCAGAGGTTAAGTGCAGCAGGGCTAACAGTAAAGGCCAGCAAGTGTCAGCTGGGTAGCCCAGAAATAAAATACTTGGGTCACATGGTAGGGGGAGGAGTGATAAAACCCCTGGAGGCCAAAATAGAAGCTGTTCGTGATTGGCCTAGACCCAACACCAAGAAAAAAGTCAAATCATTTCTTGGGTTGGTGGGCTACTACAGAAAGTTCATCCCGAGGTTTAGCGAGATTGCGGCTCCGCTGACCGATCTGACGAGGAAGACGGCTGATGACCGCATCCCGTGGACCAGCGACTGTGAGGCGGCGTTCCAGAGGTTGAAGGAGGCGTTAATCAACTATCCTGTGTTGCGGGCTCCAGACTTCGACCGGGAGTTCATCATCTACACCGATGCGTCTAACAGCGGCGTAGGAGCAGTTCTGTGCCAAGAGGATGAGAATGGTGACCAGCATCCAGTGTCCTACCTGAGTAGGAAACTTCAAAAAGGTGAGAGACATTTGGCAACCGTGGAGAAGGAGTGTTTGGCCATAGTCTACGCGATCCAGAAGGCCAAGCCTTACATCTGGGGAAGACATTTTATTCTGTGTACTGACCATTCACCATTGCAATGGTTAAAGACGATGAAAACCCACAATAGCAAACTTATGAGGTGGGCTTTGAACTTACAGGACTATGACTTTGAAGTGAAAGTGGTCAGAGGGTCAGTGAACTGTGTTGCTGACGCCTTATCAAGAAGACCTGAAGACTGAAGACGGCGAAAGAACATGGACTATATGTATATAATGAAAACAAAAAGTTAAAATGTACCTGGTTTTAAATTGGTTTGTATGAATAAAGGTAAATTGATGTAATGTAGATGGTAAATGTTTAAATGCCTATTTGCTATGGTTTAATTTAGAGTGTAAGTATAAGTGAGTATAATATGGTATGTATAACTGTTGTTGTATGTTTTATTCAGGTTGTTTTTTTGGTGAAAAGCACCTTAGCTTTCCCCCTACAAAACAACTTATAAAGAGGGGAGGTGTTACATAACAGCACTGATGTTACCTGTCTGTCATGGGTTTGGAGGGAAAGTTCCATCCTATGGGGAGTGGAAGGCGGGACATCAGGAGGAGGGGCTGTACTGTATAAATATGTGATGCCTGTGTGGTGAAGAGAGATGCTGAGACAGACTGTGAGACACTGGGTTGGGACGAAGCAGCAGCTGGGGAAGAAGAAGCTGTTGTGGGAGTCTGGGTGTCTGACAGGGTACTTCTGTGTGTCAGAGTACCAACCTGATAGGTTCAGGTGTCTGTGGGTTAGCCAGAACTGATGGGTTCAGGGTCTGTGCTTTAAGTTAAAGGTTCTAGGTGAACCAAACTGTATGCTTGTGTGTGTGAGAATAAGCCACGTTACTTTATTTTATTCACCTGATTGTTTTATTTACCCTGTTTGTATTTAAAATAAACCTTATTCTTTTTGTTGTTTAAAAATCCATCCCTGGTCTGTGTGACTTATTATAGGGAATGGTTGGTGGCAGCTTAGTAACTGTGTGAGAGATCCCAGTAGGTCTGGGTTTGTCACACCTGGGTCATGGAATAGACTGGGGCAGTTTATAAATTGGACCAAGTGGTGGTCACTCTAAACGGTGGAGTGGCTTCTGACTCTCCACTCTACTCACAACTCACCTGTATACTAGATGGATCTATGCATCATCAGCAGGGCTGTTTCTGCATTGTTCAAAAGAAGGACATATTTTCTGAGCTGTGGACTGTCTATCTGCAAGTGGATTATGTGGATCTCCTGATCATATCTGTATAGCAGACTTAACACACAGTCCACGTCAGAGGTGGCCACACTGGCTGGGAATTCTGGAAATGGAAGTTCTAAAAAGTAACTTTCCTGAGCTCTCTCCAATACTGGTCTCAAACCTGCAGGTGTCATGGACCCTTCCCCAACATGGATCCTTTCTCCATGCTGGCATGAAGGAGGAGGTGTAACTTAGTTAGAGGAATCTGCTTAGCTTGTGATTTCCTTTGTTGAAGATGAACATCTCTAGGTGTTGTTCCTGCGGTTTTTGGTTGGCTTGTTTTGTTCCGGAGAAACGTAGCTTCTGGCTTCTCTTATTTGGGCTTGGCTTCCTTCACATTAGATTGAGCTGACTTATTCCGCCTTGCTTTGAGAGACAGAGCTAGAACCTTGGGATAGCTAATAGGGAATTGGATTTCAGGAAAGTAGTAGAGGAAGCTGTCTTATAGTGTGGCTCATTTGACAGGGTGGATCAAGTTCCTTTGGAGATAGTATCTTTCCTCTTTGTTGTAAATGTTTAAGGACAAGCTGGAGCGTTGGTTAATTTGTCAGGGACACCTTGGTTATAGGCAGCATTTCAATAGCCTGCCTTGGGAAGAGGTTGGACTAGATGATCTTCAAGACCCCTTTAAGCTATGCTTCTAGAATGTGCTGATTGGGTTATGTGATGAGGCCTCACCTGTTGGTAATGTTGGGCTATGTGTTGAGTCTACCATTGTGACCCCAGCACATGGGTGCTCCAAATGCAAATAATTCCTCTTCCAAAACTCTCCTGCATGAGGCAGGTGCATGCTGATTAGTTGTGCAGGATAAAATATGTGCACTGGGTAAAAATTACAACATTGCTTTTATGAGTGATAACAGCATTTGAATTCCATGAAATAAATCACTTCCTTTCCTCTCCCTTGGCTACTTGTAAAAACACATCAGCATTCAACCACACTTATTTTCTTGGCTGGCATCCAAAGATAAACAGTATTTTCTGTGGAATACTTGGGGGTTTTGTTTCTGTTTCTTTTTTTGCCACATCCATCCTTCCTACACTTCAGCTCCTGTTAGGAAATGATTTGTACGTTTGTTTTCTGACCAGCGTAATATGGTGTAGCATCAGGCACTTGGCTAGGAGTCACAATTTCTGAGAGAATCATGACTTTCCTTATCAGCTATGGGTATAAAAATGGTCAAATTTTTCTTGACTTTCCTTATCAGCTATGGGTATAAAAATTGTCGTATTAGTTTGGGTAAAGACTCTGGCTAACCCAGGATTCTGGTTTCTACTATGATCAGCTAAGAGATGCACAGTAGCATACAAAGAGGGCATGGAGGTAACATCTCTCCTCCCCCCCCCGGGTTCCCCCTGCCTCCTCTGAACATGACACTTTGGCATAGCTCTAATGGCTCATAGATCTGTTTTAGGCTGGATTTGCCGTATGCAGGATGCGTATGTTCTGCCCTGTCAAGTTGGGACTGACTTATAATGACCCTAAATAAGGCTTCCAAGGTTAGTGAGATATTTAAGAAGTGATTTTACCAGTTCTACTCCCCCAGTGGCCAAGTGGGGCTTTGAACCCTGTTCTCTTTAGTCCATTGCTCTGTCCACTACACCATGTTGGGAATCCTATGCAAGGACAGGGGTGTATATACTGGTGTTTTTGGACTACAACTCCCAGGATTTCCCAAGTGCCATGCTGCTTGGGGAATTCTGGGAATTGTAGCCCAGAAAATGCAAATCTCCCCTCCTCTGTAGGAGAGAATAAACTGCAGGCCAATTGTGGCTTCATCTCCAGAGGCCCACTCTTCAATATTTTGTGCTAAAACATGTTCAAAGGTGCTCTAGTCTAGCAGACGTGGTTCTTCTTTAAAACTATATGCCTGGGTGCCATGAGCCTTATTTGTTCTCTTCTCTCTTTTTTTTAAGAAGTCATTTTAAAAATGATTTTTTTAAAAAGGAAGAAACGTGGAAATGGCTTTTGGCTGCTTCTGGTCATTTAGAAGTGTTGGTGGTTATGTACAGTGTGGTGGATCTGGGGGACCCAAACATGAACCCTCCAAGTCTATCTGCCCCTGATTCTAATATTTTTATTTAAAAAGGCTGGTGGTGGGGATGGAAAATAAATATGCTGCATCCTCATTTCTCTATGAAAATATCATTTTTGAACCTCTCAAAGCTGATTAAGAGGTAAAGTCCATTTTGACATAGAAATCCATACTTTTCCATGGCTCCTGATGCATTTCAGGGAAGAAAACTGCAGAAAACCATATGTGCCAGGGTGCATGACTAAAAATAGATATACTGTATTGTGCACAAACATGCCAAGGAGGGGAATGCACGCTGCACGAATCCATAGGTTTCTGGCTCGCTCAGCGGTTTAGCTCCCTGGCTGCAGAGCCAAAGGTTTGGAGTTTGATTCTCCACTGAGCCTCTGGTGAGTAGAGCCAGCCTATGTGGCCTTGGGTAAGCTGCACAGTCCTAGGTTGCCCTCAAAAGAAGGGAATGGCAAACCACTTCTGAGTTACTGTCTACTTTCAGGGAAAGCCCTGAAAAAGGTTGCTGTGTGTCAGAATTGACTTGACAGGCCCACAATAATGATTCCAGCTTGTGAGGTTTCTGGAAGTCTTAGGGTTGCCTTGTTTGTACGATGACTTCTCGGTGGAGAGACTGGGCGTTTTCTCAGCCTTTCACCTGATATGAAGGAAAAAAGGAAAGTTAGTTAGCACTTTCCTAGGAGAAATAATATTTTTCGCACCATAAGACGCACTTTTTCCCCACAAAACAGGGGGGGTGGAAAGTCTGTGCGTCTTATGGAGCGAAGAAAACAGATTATATTTTCCTGTTTTCTTCTCCTAAAAAATTGGTGCGTCTTATGGAAAGGTGCGTCTTATGGAGCGAAAAATACGGTACATTTTTCTTGACCTCCTCTTTCTACGCTGCCCTTAGCCCCCTTTCTCTGGCATGTCTCTTCTATCTAACGGTCTCTTGTTATTTTCTTTTTTTTCCCTTCAAGGTCTCCCTCCTGATTCCCTGACCAATCTAATGGTTACACCAGCATATTCAAGGCCGTGGGACTTATCAAGCCACTTAAAAAAAAACAAAAAACCTGGAGAATATCAGCTGCAGACAAAATGTCTTCAGAAGGAGGAAATATTTTTGGCTGCCCTGAAACCCCCTTCGTGATTCTTTGACATACATACAAAGGTTTTTTGTGTGTGTTTTTCTGTAGAACTGAAGATCATCTGTTCTTCCACCATTACTGGGATTTGTTTTTGTGGTCAGGTGTCTTTCATGGAATCAAAAATACGACTGAACACAAAACTCCTTCCACTTTTCCTCATCTGATTTAAGTGTATTTCTAGGTATGTATTAGTATGCGTGAAGTTTTGTGATTTTTTTTTTGGGGGGGGAGACTGCATCTTTCCCACAAAGTTAAGTTTTGGGAACAGTGCACACAGGATGCACCCATCACAGTAAAATACGCTTGCTTCCCCCATCCATTCTCCTGTTCAATACACACTCTTGTTAGCGTTGATGAGTTAAGAACAGGGACTTTGGTGTATGAAGCTATTGCTGAGCAACAAGGTTGAAGTGTCAGGTACTTTTGGATTGGTAGGGAAGATAAAATCCCTTCTCTGTTTCATCTAAGCTTAGCTTGAATCCTTATAGTCGTTTGCATATTGTGTACAATTAAAGCAAATCCCTATTCAGTTGTTACTAACCCAGTTCTGTATGTTACGCTTAGAAAGGGGTACCCAACCCTTCCTCCCTGTCAATGCCTTGTTGGGGCACGCCTTGACATGAACATCTGAGGAGGGAGGATGGGTTTCCCACTAGAAGAGTTACATGGATCCTGGGAAATCTGGGAGTTTAGTCAAAAAATACAGATATACACATCCCTATTGCTGCATAGAATTCCCAGTGTGGTGTAGAGGGTAGAGCGATGGACTAAGACGCTGAAGAAAAGTGTTCGAATCTCCACTTGGCCATGGAACCTTCCTGAGAGAGTGGAACCGGTAAAACCACTTCTTCAATGTCTCACTTACCATGAAGCCTCTATTAGGGTTGCTAAGTCAACTCCGACATGACAGCACAGAACACACTCATTCCTGCATAAGGCAAAGCCAGAGTTCTGCAAAGGTGCAAATCTTAGTTGCAGAGACCAGAAGGAACCATCAGGTTCTTACTCTCTTGGAGAGCCTACATGTGAGGGAGAACTGCTCCCTGCTCACATGTTGCAGTGTTCCCTCCATCAAATATCCTTTACATCTTTCCTTGCTTCCCTTAAATTTGTGTGTGTGTTATTTTCTTCCCTGATGTCTTTCTGGACATTTTTTCCGCTATTTGGTCCTTTCCTTTCTTGGATTTTATTTTTTATTTTTTGTCTTCCTGCCTTCTGTTGTGCTGGAGTCAAAGAAGAGAAGGAGGACATTGAATAGTAGAGGGGAGAGAAATCTCCCTATAATTATTCTGGTTTGCAAGGGGACTTTGCTTGCGTTTTTGGCCTTATTTGCTTGTTTGTTTGCTTTTTGGAAAAGAGGCCTGTACGTGTGCATTTCCTTTTGCTATTTTTCATGTGTATGGGGGTGTATCCGTGCGCTTACCCTGTTTTATTGATTTTTTTTAAAAAAGTTGCTTGGTTAATTTACAGTGTATATTTGTTCTGTTAAAGGTGCATATTTTTGTGGAGGTGGGGGGTTTGATGACTGTTCCGTTTGGTGGTGGTAGTTGTTGGTTGTACTATTGCCTTACCTTACCGTTTTTGGGGTAGTTTTTACAGATTCTTGAGGGATTTTGGAAAAAATTCAGATAGAATACAGATGGGAAAACATGCCACAAAAGAAGCTGGAAAAGGCACAGCACAACATTTATATTGTTTATCTTCCACGAGCGCCCTTAAAAGAATCATTGTTTTGTTTTTTTTAATTGTGAAGGGCTGAACTTTTCAGAATAGCAGAGCTTAAAAACTTCTGTCTTACTGTTAGTGTGTTCAGTTTTTTCTTTGGCGCTGGGCTATGTGAGGTTTCTGTACCATGGCTTGACTGCACCTCCCTTTGAAAGATAAGAGGGCAAATCACTGTTCTGAATGTCCATTGTTCTCAACAGGTGGCATAATTGATTTTTAGGATCATGGCAATGATAAAGGAAACTGGGCAATGCTTCATGCTTTTGGATGGATGAGTGAGAACGAAGGAATGTTGGCATCTGGCATCACTTGTTGCAGTGATGTTTTTATTGTGTGAAAGTGGAATTCTCTTATACCCAGCACAGCCAACCACAAACTTGACAGGATTCTTCAAGAACGGTGGGAGGTGTCTGTTCTTGAAAGTTCACAGACTTCTCTGTCTTTGAAATAATTGCTAATATGGTCTTTAACAGATCAAGAAATGAAATGAGTTCCTGCCATTTGTCATTATTGCAAGAAAGTTTATTTTACATTGAAACGGATAGCTGAAATTTTCTCGTTCTTGGTCACACACTGACTCTGTATTATTATTTGTATTTGTGTATAAAATGTATGCCTTTGTTTTTCTTGCAAGTTTATTTTATTCTTTGCCCTTTAAAGTTTTTGACTGTGAAAGAGATGGTTTTGGTGTAGATTTCTCCAGTTGTCTGGTGCTGCAGTCTGTGACTCTTTATGACATGGCTGGTAAGGAAATTCCAGTTGGGTTAGGATGCTACTGTACATCCGTTGGAATTTATTTTTTTAATCGATGTAACTTTATCTCTTCCTGAGTTTTGGAATTTTCACTCTGTTTGTCCTTGCCTGAAATGCCGCTTCTGGAATTTGCCCGTTCTATGAGGAAGCTGTTGAATTTTTAGCTGTTGATGTAACTCTTGCCTTTGCTGACTCATTGTGAGCTGTTTGCTTGAGTGTTTTGAAGGGCAGGAGAGAGGCTTTAACTTCCTTCTGTTCTACTTACTTCTCCTGTAGTATGGCTCAAAGATAATTATTTTCTCACTGCTAGCCCATCTCATCAGCTGACGATGTTCAGTAGATATCCAGTAGTAAGTTGCTACTAGAGTTGGCCCATTGAATCAGTGGAATGTACAGAGAAGTTGACTCATGAAATCCTCACTGATTAAAGCTGCCTTTTTAAAATGGTCATACCCAGTATACCTAAGACAGCGAGGTCCTTGGTGAAATCCTCCCTTTTAGAATGATCTAAAATTTCTGGAAACTTGAGCATGTAAAAAAAACAGCAACACTTTTCTCCCTTATTTTTGTGTGTTTGTGTGTGTACACTATATTTTTCTGTGTGTAAGACTATACTTTTGTCTAAAATTGAGGGTCATCTTATACACGGAAGTAAGCTGAGGAGAGTACAAAAACAAGTGGAGGGGAAAGCAGGAATCAAAGGCTTTGATCCTTGCTTTCCCCTCAACTTGCTAATCCTTAGCAAAAGGAAAGCAGGGATCAAAGCGCTGCAGGATCACTTTGATCCCTGCTTTCCCCTCTGCTTGCTAAGTCCTATAGGGCTTAACAAAAGGAGGGGGATAGAATCAAAGCAATCCCATGGCTGTATAAGGGGGAAAGGGATCAAAGCGATCGTGCAGTTGCGAGATTGCTTTGATCCCTTTCCCCCTCCTTTTGCTAAGCCCCACGGGGCTTAGCACAAAGGGAGGAAGCAGGGATCAAAGCAATCCTGCAGCGCTTTGATCCCTTTCTCCTACACTTGCTAAGCCCCACTTAGATTTCTTAATTTTGGGTTAGAAAAGTGGGGGGGTCTTATACGTGGAAAAATACGTTATGTATGTGTCGTGTCCCATCAAGTCACTTCTGCTTATGAGGACCCTGTGAATGAGTGCTCTTCAAAATGTACTTACTCCTCAACCTCACTGTTCAGTTCTTGTAAAGTCAAGATTTCCTTTAATCAGCCAGCCTATCCCATTTTCTTTTTCCCCTGCTGCCTTCTTTCCCAGCATGTTTATCTTTTCCAGAGAATCTTGTTTTCTCATTGTGGCGTCCGCCCTGGTCATGAATATCAGTGGGATATCTGCATAGACCAATGGGAGTGCTGGAGGGGCGGAGTCATGAGATATGAGCGACTCAGCAGGAGGAGGCGCAGTTTAGATAGAGAGTTTGAGATTGGTTGAAGAAGTTTAGGAGTTTGGTGTGGTTTTGGAATTTGGGCGGGAGAGTGGTGGTGGAGAGTGAAATGAAGGAGGAGGTTTGTTAAGATTTAATAACATTGCTTGAACTATCATCATCTGTAACAATAAACAATTTCTATTTGTTTCTTTTAAAAATGACATATGGCCTGGAGCTCGATTATTAATACTAGGAAATGTTGATGTATAGGAATGTGGTGGCGCTGCAGGTTAAATTGCAGAAGCTTCTGTGCTGGAAGGTCAGAAGACCTGCAGTTATAAGATCAAATCCAACCCACGGAGTGGGCTCCCGTCGGTAGTCCCAGCTCCTGCTAACCTAGCAGTTCGAAAGCATGTAAAAATGCGAGTAGATAAATAGGTACCACTTTGGTGGGAAGGTAACAGCGTTCCTTGTCTAGTCGCGCTGGCCACCTGATCACAGAAACTGTCTACAGCTTGGAGATGGGGATGAGCACTGGACTAAATGCCAAGGGGAACCTTTACCTTTACCTAATGTTGATGTAATCAACTGGTGGCAGCTGAAAGACACGTAGCGTGAGCTCTTAATTTGGTGAAACAGTCAGGGGCCACGTGGAATCGTGACACACATGATGTGCCCAGAGTAGGACAGCCTCATTTTTAACCTTTTTATTTTTTTTGCCTCCAGAGATAGTTCAGCAATACTATGAGCAAGAAGGATCTTGGAGTCGTAGATCACAAGCTAAATATGAGCCAACAGTGTGATGTGGCTACAAAAAAGACAGATGCGATTTTAGGCTCTGTGGCTGGTTTCTGCTTGGTTGCAGGCGTATAGATTCCAAATCCCATGAGAGATACTAGTTGCCCTCTATTCAGCACTGGTTAGGTCAAATAGTGCTCTGCAGTTGCAGCATGTTTCATTTGCTTGGGTGAAGATTGCCTTGTATTGACGGGAGGACGACGGCTGGGATGGAGTTAAAACGGGCAGGTCCTTTTGGGAAGAGGTCAGCTGCACTTTCCTGGGGTTTAATTGGTACTTGGGCTGCACAGTCACACTTCTGGTTAAGCCTGCCTTTTTTGGCAGCACTTGGTTCCAGACAGCCGGCGGCTTTCAAAGCAGCCGCCGGTTCTCCTGAGGCTTTGGCCAAGGCGTTCTTCATCCCATTAGCTTCTATTACTCAGCAGTCTCTCGGCCGGATGGTCGCTGTGCTCAATTGTATATTTTTGGGGTTTTCTTCTGCACTGTAGATGTATGTAGGCCAAAGATACGTTTCTTGAAAAGGAATTAGAAGAAAGGAATAAATAAATCCACCCACTTCTCCCTGGAGAGCCGGGGAAATTGAGCATTTTGAGCGTCGGCGTGTATCGTTTCTGTGTAATTCTGTGTTGGTTTCTTCTGTTGCTGTGTAAGTCAGATTATAGTTTGGAGGAAAACAGCTTTGTAATAAGTAGCTTCTGCTGCATGGAAGATCAGAGGCATTGTGTGTTGTAGGCAATCTTGGTTTCACTGATGAAAGGTGCTGTCATTATTTCCAGCATCCAATGTGATTTAACGTTCTCTTTAATCTCCTCTTGTGATGGCATTTGACTTCTTGTGTTTGTGTAAAATGCCTCTCTCTGTATGTGTGTGTCTTTCTGTGTACATGTATGCAGTGCACCAGAATCTAATGTCTGCATAAAAATACATAAAACAAGACCTAGACAAAATAATTGTACAGGCAGTGTCAGTTTTTAAAGGTGCCAATCATGTACAGAGTTAATAAACTTGGTGTTTTAAATTTTAGGGACTAGTTTTATGGAGTCCAGGCAATGTGGGATTCTGGACACCTGTAATGTGCAAACTGTAGACATGAGAAGTAGTTTTCTCGCTGTCTTAAATGGTGAAGCTTCAAATTATTTTTCATGTTGGGGCCCCTTGCAAAACACTCATCTATATTTAAGGTGAGTATACAGAGGCCTAGATATGCCCAGAGTCCGAAGTGTGATTTTGGGTTTTTGATAATTATTTGCTCTTGTTTCCAACTTATAGTAACCCTCCCAGAGTTTTCTAGACAGCAGGTACTGAGATGTGGCAGTCAAAGAGGTTTCTAGACTAGGGACGGACAACCTGTGGGCCATGTGGGGCCCTCTTTGATCTTGTGGTCCCTGTTTTCCTTTGAAAGTGTCCTGGAAAGAAACAAGGAAGATGATGGAGAATAGTTTCCCCTCCGACAGAATGTGAAGGCATCCAAGAAATATGAGTGGCAAAAGATGCTGGGCAGGCTAAAATGAGGTTCCTTCAAATGGGATGTAATTAATACGTGGAGTTCTTTGCCACCAGGTGTGGCAGCCACTTCCACTTTAGATGGCTCTCAGTTGTTTATACCAGCTAGGTTCCAGGTAAATCACAGTAGTGCACTTATTCCCAGAGTAGCAAGAGAAAGATACTGAAAATATCTCTTGTCTCCATATGCACAGTTTTCAGAAGTAGAAAAAAATCTGACATGTTTGGCAGAGTTGATGTGAGGAAAACTGAGTGTGGCCTTAATTCAAAATAATAATATTATTATGCCACAGATAAAAATGGTTCTGATGGGAACCTACAGAGCACATTGAAACTGCAGTCTCCCTTAATAGACCGTCCCTTTATTTATTTATTTATTTATTTATTTTATTTTATTTTATTTTATTTTATTTTATTTTATTTTATTTTATTTTATTTATATCCCACCTATCTGGTTGGATCAGGACCACTTTGTTAGTTTATCTCAACTGGCACTTACTGTCTCAATATATTCACTCAGAGACTCTGGTAAATTAGAAAGGACTTACTTCTTTCCGTTTACTTCCAGTTCTTCTTAAGCAAAATCAAACATGTTTTGTAGAAATGTTAACTGGCTATATTACTGAGCTTAACTGCTTAATTTATTTCATTCATTTGCTGACAGGTTACATTACTGACAGAACACTTCATTCTAACTGTTCACTTCTGGCTCCATAACGAACACACTGACAGAACACTAAATTTAGACCTTGACTGACTGTAAAAAAGGTGGGCAAAAGAATCTGAGATAGAGAGGAAACTATTGGCTGTTACTGAGCTGATTGACATTCACTGCAGCTCCCTCCTAGCCTAAACCTTTCAAAGGCATCTTAGGAGGATGCAATATATCCAACCAAAAAAAACAGGAAGAGCCTAAAGACAGGAGAGAGGAAAGACAGAACAGCTGTGAAAATAGCTGCTTTGTCAGTTTTCTGTAGGCGTCTGCTGACTTCTCTCTGTGGAGAGGAAGATGCTAGACTAGAGAGAGCTGCAAAGTGATCTATCGGGGCTTTTCCTACAGTCGTAACAGCTGCACCTGTTTCAGCCCGAGGAGCCGTTCTTTCTGTGTAAGCAGTTAACTTGGTGCCACAAATTTTACAATGTCTGTGGAGGTGGCCTGTGCACTATCTAATCAAGTTTTCGGGATCGGTCTCAGTTGTTTTGGCCTGATGATGCGGACAAGAGGTTAGGATCAGTCCGTCCAACCACATGTGTACTTGCCCATCGTCCTTCATCAGATCTGGCAGGGGTGGATAGCTTGGGGGCTTAGGTCCCTGTTTGCCAAGCCAAAGGTTGGCAATCCCCCACAGTGCCTCTCGGACAGTGGCTGGATTCATTAAACCATAGGGTCCTTTCCAGCTCAGTGGTTCTAAGATAATGATGATTGATTAGCTATGTCCAGGAGGTGGCAAACACCTCATTATGGTAGGGGATGGTGCCTTCTCCTTGAAAAGAGGTAGTGATGCACCCTCTCCTGAAGAGAACCTCTCTGGAGCGAGAAATACAGTGGTGCCTCGCTTGACAACATTAATTTGTTCCAGTGAAATCGCTGTAGAGCGAAAACATTGCCAAACGAAATTAAAAAACCCATTGAAACACATTAAAAGCTGGTTAATGCATTCCAATCATACCGAATCATCCAGCGAAGATCCTCCATACGGTGGCCATTTCCGGGTGCCTGTCTTGCGAAAAATGCCTCCTGAAAACAGCAGGGAGCCATTTTGAGCAGCCGGTGGCCATTTTGAAAACCTGACAGTCAGCTGTTTTGATCTTCGTAATGCGAAGATTCGGTTTCCGAAGCAGGGAACCGATTGTCACAAACCAAAAAAAACAACAACTCATTAAAACATCGTTTTGCGATCACAATTGCGATAGCAAAAACATCAGCGTGAAGTGGATTCATCGTTATACGGGGTAATTGTTAAGTGGGGCACGACTGTATGTGACAAATACTGCACCACCATTACAAATATTCTCTTTTTGGGCAGGGTGCTTGTCTGTGTATTAGCTGGGCATCTTCAGAAGTTCTGGGCCTCTTGGCGACTTTGAATAAAGCAAAGCGTGCTGCTTGTATATCACCCCATAGTGGGTGGTTTACAAGTTAATTATGCAGGCTACACATTGCCCTGTCCCCCAGTGATCTGGGTACTCATTTTATTTGGACGGATGGAAGGCTGAATGAACCTTGAGCCAGCTACTTGGGATTGAACTTCGGTTTGTGAGCACCGTTTTGGCTGCAGTACTGCAGTTTAACCACTGTGCCACAAGGCTTGCTAACCATCTCTTTCATTAATACCATAGATCATGGTATCATCTTGAACAGGTTCTGTGGAATGGGAGTGGGAAGTATTGTGCTACTTCTGTCTTCCGAGACGGTTCCAAAGCTTGACATTGGGGGACTCCTGCTCACCCGCATTGTGATTAAGCTGCAGAATACCACAGGATTCCATTCTATCTCCCATGCCTCGCAGAGAGGTCATTAGGGGTTTTGGGCTTGGGTGCCATCAGTATGCTGATGACACTCAGCTCCACTTCTTTTTCTCATTGGGGTCAGCTGAGGATACGCAAGTGCAGGACCTGGAGGCTATACTGGGCTGGATGATACCCAATAAACTGAATTCTGACAAGAAAACCACAAAATAAATAAAAATGTCACTCCTTTTCACTTGTCCTAGCTGATGATGTGGTTGTTCGTATGATTTCGTGCTCCTGCAGAACGTATGCATGAATTTTTGCTGGGAATTTTATGCAGAAGCGGGACATGGACTGAATATCTGGGGGTACATCTTCCTCTGACTTTTAAAAATGCATTTTATTTTATTTTGGGGTTTTCTTCGTGTGCAAGTGGAATATCTTGCCATACCCTTTAGCCTCCTATGTTTTTACTTAATGTTCCTATTTCCCTGCCATTGACCTGATATATATTTTTTCAATGTATGTATTTTTAGCCATTCACATTTTTAATGTTTATATGATGGCATATAGATTCTTTCTCTCTCTTAAATGCCCTGCAGATCTGCACAAGGCGTGTGAAATGCTTATTTTTGCTGAGCTTGTTCAGTCTAATGGAAAACCTTTCCATCTCTCACATCTTAGATGTCTTTCTTTTCTCTCTCTCTCTCTCTCTCTCTCTCTCTCTCTCTCTTTTTAGTAGCCCAAAGTAGTTAAGCTGAAATGTTTGATCAGGAAAAAGATAACCCCCCCAAAAAAGAAAGAAAGAAAGAAAAAAGTTTGGAATGATCAAGCTATGGATATGTATTTAAAAGTAAGCCACATTATTTTCAGCAGAGCTTTTTCTATGGTAGGTAGGATGTAGGATTTCAGCTGTAGTGTCATTAATTAAATATTCAGATAAATTCAAAGCTTTATTTAGGTACGGTTTTTAGTGGAGCACTCGTATATATTTGAAGACATAACAGCCCCATCTTCCCTTACCTTATTTATGTTTTCAGGGTGGAGTGGGGAGATAAAAGTGCTGAAAAAAGGCTAGTGTGCTAATTTTACCACTCCCATACTGTGACACATGTACATGGGTCTTTGTTTCAAAATACTTTTCCTATTTATGGAAAATGCTTATGCTACTTTTTAAGATCAAGGGAGGATCAGCTTGTAATTTCTAGGTGATATTCACTGTTTGCATGAGCAAGAGACAAGCTTATGCAGCAAATTTCTCAATTTCTCTTCCCTCCCTCCCTCCCTCCCTCCCTCCCTTCCTTCCTTCCTTCCTTCCTTCCTTCCTTCCTTCCTTCCTTCCTTCCTTCCTTCCTTCCTTCCTTCCTTCCTTCCTTCCTTCCTTCCTTCCTTCCTTCCTTCCTTCCTTCCTTCCTTCCTTCCTTCCTTCTGCCTCCTAAAGCCCCTCCTGATGGTTTGGAGAGGACTGGCCTTCAGAATCTTGGGCATGATGATGTCTTTTTTACCTGTAGTGTGGCATTGGGGATTATCCCTAATTAGCATTTCACGTGGGTGGGCGAGGCAGAGAATTGCAAGGGGATGAGGAAATGGAAAGGTGCATGAAGGAAGCTGCATTACATCCGCAGTGTTGAGTATTTAATAAGAATTTGTCTCTCGCCCTGCCCCATCTGTACTTGGAAAATAGAATTGCAGATGAAAGGTGGGCGGATGCATTCCCCAGCAGGGAGCAACAGGGAGAAGGAGAACATGCAAAACAGAATGCATTGTCTGGCAGCAGCGTCTGTCCGCAGAGTAACCTGGATAGAACGGTTAGACCCTGGCAGGAGCCCTCCCATCACTCATTTGTCTCCTGCTGCGAGCTGTAATCGCTTGTCATTCCAAATCTCTTTCCTAGGGAGCCTTCTGAGCTGCAGTAGGGGAAATTAAACAAGCAGCTACTCCTCTATAAATATTTAGTTCCCACTGTTTTAAGGAGTGTGCAGTGCAGCAGACAAAACAAATGACGTTTCATGGCTGTTTGGTGCAGGCCTCTTTTCTGCGAAAGGCTCTGAATCACAGCTGTGTGGAGTTTGGGTGCGGATGTCAAATGATAATATCCACAGCCAAGATGGAGATTCTGCATTTAGATGACAGATGAAGGACATTTGGCTCTTTAGATGTTTTGGGTATGCTATTCGTAGTTTACCCATTGCATGTGGCAGACTCTTGCGAACCATGTGGGTTCTGTGCCGGCCCTAAGACTGCAATAACCAGAGGGCTACTACCATGTTTCCTCGAAAATAAGACAGGGTTCTATATTAATTTTTGCTACAAAAATGCATTAGGGCTCATTTTCAGGGGATGTATTATTTTTTTCATGTACAACAATCTACATTTATTCAAATAAAGTCATGTCAACTTCTCATTGCTGCACAGTGGTGGAGGGCGGGGTTTCACTTAACTGGGGTTTATTTTGTGGGGTAGCGCTTATATGACGAGTCTCCTGAAAAATCCTACTAGGGCTTATTTTCAGATGAGGTCTTATTTTCTGAGAAATAGGGTATTGTTGTTTAGTTGTTAACTCATGTCCGACTCTTCGTGACCCCATGAACCAGAGCACACCAGGCCCTCCTGTCTTCCACTGCCTCCCGGAGTTGGGTCAAATTCATGTTGGTAGCTTTGATGACCCTCTCCAACCATCTCATCCTCTGTCGTTCCCTTCTCCTCTTGCCTTCACACTTTCTCAACATCAGGGGCTTTTCCAGGAAGTCTTCTTTTCTCATGAGATGGCCGAAATACCGGAGCCTCAGCTTCAGGATCTGTCCTTCCAGTGAGCACTCAGGGTTGGTTTCCTTCAGAATGGATCGGTTTGATCTCCCTGCAGTCCAGGGGACTCTCAAGAGCCTCCTCCAGCACCGCGATTCAAAAGCATCAATTCTTCGGCGGTCATCCTTCTTTATGGTCCAAATAGGGTATAGTCCAGAGTAAATGGCTACTAGACTATTTTGGCTCATTGGACTCCTAGTTGTTCAGGGTTTGTCAGGATGGTACCAGTTTCACACAATGGATTTCATCAGATTTCAGAACTAAGCAGGATCAGGCTTGGTCTATGTTTGAGTGGGAGACCACCAAGAATCTCCAGATAAAATTGGGGAAGAATTCTGGTACTTGAAACCCTTGAATGCCACTTCTAACCACAGTTGGCTGTACTGGGGGAGGTGGACCAAAGATCTGATACAGTACAAAGCAGCATCTGACCTTCCTCTATGAGTCATCCTATCTATGATCTTGCAAGTAGTATTTTTATTTATTTAAAATATTCTTACCTTGTCTTTCTCCTTGAAAAAGGACCCAAGGCAGCTTACAACAATGAAATACAATATTTAAAGTTGAAAACAATGGTATATAATGGGAGTTAACGTCATTAAAAGGTGATACCGTATTTTTCCATGTATAAGATGCCCCATGTATTAGATGTCGCCCCCCCCTTTTCTAACTCAAAAGTAAGAAATCTAAGTGGGACTTAGCAAGTGTAGGGGGGAAGGGATCAAAGCCCTGCAAGATCACTTTGATTCCTGCTTTCCCTTCCACTTGTTTTTGTTCTCTCAGCTTACTTCTGTGTAGAAGACGGCCCTCAATTTCTATTCAGAAGATTTTAGACAAAAGTATAGTCTTATGCACGGAAAAATACGGTATTTAAAAATTATGAACAACGAATAAGGAGATATCTTACATCAATTATCAGGCAAAATTAAGGCGGTGTCATCCACAAAATAATAATATTTTTTTAAAAATCAAAGGGTTTAAGTCAGTCATAAGAATAAGACGAGCGAATACTGTATTTGGTATCCTAGGTTACAACATTGGTCCTGTGGCTTTGAAGGAAATCAGTTTTTTGTTTGTTTGAGAATAATCCAGTGGGAAATTATTATGCAAAAACCATATTGAGGTGAACAGGACATGTTTTCATTTCCTTTTGTAGGACTTCTAAATCTTTTTTATGCAATAAAAGCTAGGATTGTTCACTTTTCTGTAACAAAAAATGAAGTTTTTTTTAAAAGGGGAAACACCTTTTTTCTCTTTTAGATACCGTTTCCCTGAAAATAAGACCTAACGTGAAAATAAGCCCTAGTATGATTTTTCAGAATGTTCATAATATAAGCCATACCCCTAAAATAAGCCCTAGTTAAGTGAAAGCCCGTCCTCCACCATAGTGCAGCAACCAGAAGAAGATGTCATGACTGTACAGTGGTGCCTCGCTTAGCAACGTTAATCTGTACAGGAAAAACGTTGCTAAGCGATTTCATCGCTAAACGGATTTAAAAAGCCCATAGAAACGCATTAAAACGCCATTAATGCATTCCTATGGGCTTGAAAACTAACCTTAAGCGAAAATCCTCCATGGGGCGGCCATTTTCGGTGCCTCTAAAGTGGGGCAACACAGCGGGCTGCCATTTTTGTTTACCCGGTGGCCATTTTGAAACTGGCGATCAGCAGTGCGAAAATGGGCGCTTTGCAATGATCGCTTCCCCGCGATCATCGCAAAGTGAATTTTCCCCATAGGAAACTTCACTAAGCGATCGCTTTTGCAATCGCGTAAACCCCGTCGCTAAGCGATTTTGTCACTCAACGGAGCGATCGCTAAGCAAGGCACCACTGTATTTGAATAAACGTAGTTTGTGCATGAAAAAAATAAAGCATCCCCTGAAAATAAGCCCTAATGCGTTTTTGGAGCAAACAATAATATAAGACCCCGTCTTATTTTCAGGGAAACAGGGTAATATCAGGAGCCAGCGTAGCTGCCACATTCTATAAGAAGCCTGCTTCAGAGTTCCCATGACATCTCTATCACAGCGCTCTTTGATAATCTGGCATTGTGCAATACGGTAAATAAGTTCTTCCTTCGACCTCTTTGGCTTATTGCAACTTCTCTGAAGGTCGTGACACATACCTGGCTCATCTCATGAAATATTTTAGCTATGCAAGGATGTTAAAAAAAGTGGGGAAGGAAATAAATAATTTAATGGTGTTTTTTTTTAAAAAACCAAATTTGCAAATTTGCTGTAACTTAAAATGTTGAAAAGGTCATTCTGACTGTAGTTTCATCCTTACATGCACAGAAGAATTTGAACCATTTTTTTTCTTGCGTCAAAGCTAGGTATTAAGGGCAGAAGAAGGGGGAAAATACCGCCTGGAATACATAGCTTTTAGAATAGTTTGCATGTTTGCTTGGAAAGAATGTTTCAGATAGTGGTTTTACACTGTTTTATCTTCACTGTTGTCCCAATTGAAGATCATGGAGCATATTTGTAAAAGGAAGAAGCCTTGCTAATGTAACCTCAGGGTGCACGCACAGAAACTCCTTCTCTTTAATCAGAAATATCTGCCTAACATTAATCCTCATGTTTACATTTTTAGGTTGTAGAGTCTGTAGTATTGGTAGCTTCCTCTGTTTCCGCTTTGTAATTTGATATTTAAATACTTGACTTGGAGGGTATTCTGTGGGCAAGCAAACATCCCAGCAACGCTTGTGCTCTTTCCAAAAGTAGGTGCAGAAAACATGTTGTCCTCTATGACTGGTCCTCAACCATGGGCCTCCAGATGTTCTTTGACCAAAACTCCCAGAAGCCTTCACCACCATCTCTGCTGGCCAGGATTTCTGGGAGTTGAAGTCCAAGAAAATCTGGGGGCCCAAGGTTGGGGACCACTGCTCCAAACCATGGACTGGTTGGGGGGATGGGGTCCGTGCATGGGGGAGCGGGGAACCCCCCACTCATGGGTGGGTGGGGCATGCTCACATGGGTGGGCAGGGTGCGTTCATGGATAGGCGGGGCACCTCTGGGGGGGGCAGGAGATCTGTCTTGGCAGCCCAGTCCTGCCAAGGCCATGGACCATCACTGGATTGTGGACTGGGAGTTGGGGACCCATGCTCTTTGATGTTCATGCCACCTCATGTTCGGATCCTTGTTAGAGATCAAAATGACTGGGTTGATCTGACAACGCTTTTCTTATGTTTCAAAATGCTGGATAAGTTATTTGACTCCCCCACCCAACCCTCTTCTTCATTACACAGAGGATTACATTAGCAATCGCCTTTATTCATATGTCACTTCCTAACAAAGAAAGAATCTCAAGTATTTTCAGAATTCTTTCTGAAACAATGAGTGGAGGTTTTTTTTTTTTCCCTCCGCCCTTCAACCATCTTACTTGACAAATCTCCCTTTTCTTTTTCGGAAAAGGCAGCTTTAAAATGTTGTGGTTTGTCCTTTTGAATAGAAGGAACTCACTGACTTCTGTTTGGGAGCCGAAAATGGCACAGAGGACTTCCTGTGCCGTTTGTGTTCTAAATGGAATGTAGATGGAATGCCAGGGATAAGGCTTGCTCGAGTGTTGTTTGCCATGTAGCTTTACAGCTGCCCAGGCACTGGGCTACATGGTACAGCTGGCAGCAGTGGGAGCTGGGCATATCCCTCTTTCTCGCTGGCGAGCTGCTTCTTCTATGACTCAGACCATACCATTCCCTGAGTCATTCTCACCACTTCCTACACCATCCAGGCAAAGATGATTAAGAATGAAGCTTTGGAATAATTTGGTTCTAAGCTGGAGTGAGCTGGGTAAGGAATGCTCTAATTTTGTGATGCTGACTCGTCTTCTCCATAAATCAAGAGCTCAGCTACCAAAGTTCCAGTAATCTAAGAGTCAGGACGTATTCTCTTCTCCCCATCCCCGATCTGTATTACACATGTTAATTATTTTATATACCGTAACTTCCAATCTGTGATGGAAGCTAAGAACCACAAGAAGATTTTTCAGCATCCTTAATTAACCACAGTTCCTGGAATCCCGGAGGTAATGAGATTGCCTGTGCACCTGTCCAGTATAAGCTAAGGCAGGCCTGGTTTGTGGGCTTTCTCAGCTTCTTGCTTGTTTCTTTGCCAAAGGATATGAAGTGGAAATGACATATAAGAAGCAGATACTTGTTTAATATTGTAGTACAGAATTCAGGAAAATTGCTCTCCCTCTCTCTCTCTCTCTCTTTTTTTTTTTTGGACTACAGTGTGTCCATATTCCATCGAAATATTTTCAAGTTCCGTATTGTGGTAGTTGCTGCTCCTGAAGAAAAATAGGTAAAGGTAAAGGTTCCCCTTGACAATATGTCCAGTCGTGTCCGACTCTAGGCCGCAGTGCTCATCTCCATTTCCAAGCCGAAGAGCCAGCGTTTGTCCGTGGACAGTTTCCGTGGACACGTGGCCAGCGTGACTAGACATGGAACACCGTTTACCTTCCCACTGAGGTGGTACCTATTTAGCTATTCACATTTTGTATGCTTTCGAAACGCTAGGTTGGCGGGAGCTGGGACAAGTGACTGGGGCTCACTCCGTCGCGTGGATTCGATCTTACGACGGCTGGTCTTCTGACTTTGCAGCACAGAGGCTTCTGCGGTTTAAGCCGCAGCGCCACGTCCCCTTCCTGAAGAAAAGTGGGAACCTTCAATTCCCAACCATCACCTGGGTTTCACATACCAGACTACCTTTTTGTAGCCCTTTTGAGCCTCACAGAATCTCACAGAGCAGTCTTTAGGCTACCCAGTGGTGGCTGATGCCCATTGAACGCGGTGAGGCAGAAGACGCAGCAGGCCATTATGGGCAAAGCCAGGATCAAAAATGGGTAATTTACACACACATACACACCTGTGCACACAAATGCACACCTATAGAGTACTTTTGAGTCTCATGGTGCAGTGGTTAAACCGCTGTACTGCAGCCAAAACTGCTTACGACCTGGGGTTCAATGCCAGGTAGCCAGCTCAAGGTTGACTCAGCCTTCTATCCTTCCGAGGTCGGTAAAATGAGTACCCAGCTCACTGGGGGCGCAATGTGTAGCCTGCATAATTAAATTGTAAACCGCCCAGAGAGTGCTTGAAGCGCTATGGGGTGGTATATAAGCAGCACGCTTTTACTTTTCCGGCGATGGTGTGCTAGCTTGGGGCCTACATAATATGGGACTGTTGGAGACCTTTTCCCGACTGCCTTTTAGAAGGGGAATCATCCCACTGTACATTTCACCCTGAGGTGTTCTAGGGACGTCTGTTCTTAACACAGAACATCGCATAAGGTTGTGGCTAATGGGTGGTTGCCAGGAAATAATACCCAGTTTCTTGCCTGATGTAGTTTTATTATGGGGGAACTCTTTCTTATGACGATTCTTGCCCTTAGGATCCTATGAGATAAAAATTAAAAACAAACAGGCAACAGCCAAATTCATTTTTTCTGTTTCAATCACGGTAGTTTCAGCTGGATTTAGTAATAAGGAGGTGTGGATTTCTTTAGTCACAAGTTTAAAGATTGGTTGGGGTGGCATTTGGTAATTTGAGTTGTTGTTGTTTAGTCATTAAGTCGTGTCCGACTCTTCGTGACCCCATGGACCAGAGCACGCCAGGCCCTCCTGTCTTCCACTGCCTCCCCTAATTTGAGTTAGGGGGATTTTAACAAAATCTCCGCTAATACCTGCCCATTTTAGGTCCTGGATGTTTTATTCCCAGTGGTTAAACATTATGTTTATATCCCTCTGGTCCAAGATATACTTTATATAGTCTCTCTATTTATTGTATAAAGTTACCCAATAAATTAAATCAGTATATTAGGCCTGTTACTTGGGGGGGGGGAACCGTTTCCCCCCCATCCCTGGTAAGAATACTTGCAGAGTGCTGTTGATTGTAATAAACCTGAAGCCATATTACAAAACATTTGTGTGTTTATAAAGAGGCATAATGGTCATTTTCTAAAAATATGTCTATCTGTGTGCCTTTGCTTTCCTTACAACTTTCTCTCCCTGTCCTCCTGAATGTGGGAACGTTGCCAGGCTGGGTTGTGCAAAAGGATGACTGCATTCTCTTGACCTCAGTTCGATGAAAGCAAAATTGTGGTGATGAATTGCAAAATAATAAGTCACTTGAAAATGAAATGCTGCAACGCCTTGTCCGGGCAGTTGTTAATCTTTTGCTTTTCCAGCCAAAGGTTCCTCCTGTCCTATCCTCCACCCCCATCTTTTTTTTTCATACCGAGTAGCTGTTATTTTTATGGTCATTGTTAATCACATTTTAAAATAATGTATGCAGAATACTTTGTATTCTGAGGGCCTCCCTGTCTTCATCAGAGGCCTCTGGTCTGACAGGCCAGTGAATTTCCCTAACCACATCCCCTTACTGGTTCCCAGCAGCTTCTGTGGGAAGATCATAATCTTCCTCAAAGGTCTCACATCCTGCGATAAGATAAAATGGACTTCATTGAGGCCCGTTCTACACTCAAATGTCCTCAGTGGTCCGTAGAAACAAGACGCAGCCTTCCTTTATCTGAGAAAGAAACATGGCTCAGTGGTAGAACATAGATAGAAGCACACGGGGATAAATCCAGGTGTTAGTTCCGATTCCAGTGGTTCCCAACCTTGGGTAACCCAGGGGTTCATGGACTGCAACTCCCAGAAGCCTTTGCCACTAGCTGTGTTGACTGGGGTTTCTGGGAGTTGCAGTCCAAGAACACCTGGGTTACCCAAAATTGGGAACTGCTGAATTAGAGTAAACCAATTGAATTAATGGAGAGTTGGTAAATCAGTAGTTCCATAAATCCCATAAGTTTATGTATTTTTAGAGTCCAGTGTTGAAATACTGTAAGCTAGTAAAATCAATATAGCTACCATTTCTGGGAAGCACCACGGCAACATCCTTTTTGGGTGGCTTCTTGCCTTTCCAGTGGAAAAATGTTGTGCTCCCTCAATTTCATTTCCCTGTTTCAAAGCAAACGTTGCCCCACGCTAGTTAGGACCTACATAAGTCCCCCATACTAGTTAGTAGTCTGCATCCAGTTCCTGAGTAAGGAGGAGGTGATCCGAGCTAGGTAGCTTCCCGCAGTGTTTGTTTGCTTTTTTTAAATACAAAGAATGGTCTCCTTAACTTGTACAGTTGATAGGTTGCCCTGCCAGTGGAAGCAGATTGCAAAGGCCCTTGCTGTCCAAAATGATTCTCCCTTAAACTTGAATTTTATTGAATATTGGATGCAGTGCTCATCTGGTGTAATTTACAAATGGTTGGAATATTTAACCACAGGGACCACTCTTCTGTCCCAAGGTTAAAGGCTTTTTCATTACACAAGTTTCTGGAAAGAACTAGGACTTCACTTGAGTTTGCATTACTGGTAATCTGAAACTTAACCCCCAGGGAAATGCAGTCTCCTTTCTATGTAGGGAGGCTTGGAGGTCAGGATTAGCATCCAGTGTGATCTCTTCCCTTGTCTATCCATTCCAGGAATGTCTGACTAACATCTCTCTCTCTCTCTCTCTCTCTCTCTCTCTCTCTCTCTCTCTCTCTCTCTCTCTCTCTCTCTCTCTCACACACACACACACACACACACACACACACACACACACACACACACACACACACACACACACACACACACACACACACACACAGGATCCCAACAATGAAAAATACACTCTTTATGAGAAAGATATTTACATGTTTACTGGCATTCAGTTTAATTTATTTATCAGTTGTGTTTAAGTTTTAAGGACATAACGGTTGCGGTAGCATTGCTGTAATGGTAAATGCAAGCAAAAGTAAGATTTCCATTAGATGCTGAAAATTGTACTGTGGAGTATGTCCTTTAGTGCTGTAGTAACTGTAGAACACAAAGATAACAGCTAAAAAGCACAGAAGCATTTCTGAGAAGTGTTATTCTTAAGAGTAAAACACAAACAAAAATAATAATTCATAGAATGGAAGCCCAGCATGCTGTCTATATATGCACAAATCATCATCATCTTAATTATGCAGGCTAGGCTTTGCCCCTCGTCTAGCAATCTGGGTACTCATTTTACCAACCTTGGACAGATGGAAGGCTGAGTGAACCTTGAGCCGGCTACTTGGGATTGAACCCCCAGGTCATGAGCACAGTTTTGGCTGCAGTACTGCATTCTAACCACTGTGCCACAAGGCTCTATCTAACAATTCAGTAAGTGTCTGGGGGCTGTTTCTTTTCCAGGGAAATGCCAGGAAATATAGTTTATCAAGGGAATACATTTGAAACGGGATTTCTGTCCTACGGGACAGACATTAAAGTACACTATGTTGGGTAGGGACAGTATTCTCTAAACGATCGGACTTCTCTACAGGGCCATGCAGACTCAGTTTTTCATATAGAGACTAATATGCTGTAGCTTATTGAACTGCTTGATAGACAAGTGGTTCAGGTTTCCATCTGTGGAGTGAGAGATTGGTGGTTCAATTCCCCACTGTGCCTCCTTGACAGGGGCTTGACCATGATCCATAGGGTCCCTTCCAGCTCTGCAGTTCTAAGATGATGATGATGATGATGATGACTAAATAGAAATATTTTCAAGTGAAAAAAACATGCTGTTCATATGGAAAGCAGCAGCGCCAGTGTAAATTGACTATTTGAACCCTGTCTTAAGTTGGTTTTTGTTTTTCTCTGCAAGTCCATCTTGTATTCTCTCATTTTTATAAAGCGTTTTAGAAACAGACGCTTGCAGCCACAAGCTGAGGTGAAAGGCTATTCTTAATCCAGCAGTATTTACAGATGGGGAACTGAGGGCAGGGAGCAACTTCCACTTGATGACATAAGAAGTTTTCAGAGGATGTGGCCATTGAGTTTGGAAGTGCTTCATCCAACTTCTGCATTCCATCCTTTTGGGCCGTGGTCAAGCATGCAGCAAAACTGGGGTGTCTTCTGTCTTCATCTCGAAAATGCAAAGGGAAGCACATTTGCCATAAGACAAATTTCAGTATCTGTGTTGAGGAAATGCCTTTATTAGACTAACTTTAATATGTGCAAAATTCTCAGTGCAAGTTTTCAGGACGATGAGGGTTCTTTTTCAGACAAAGATGCTATTAAAAGCAGATAGGAAAGAATGAAGTCCTTTTCATTCTCTCCTATCTACTTTTAATAGCATCTTTGACAGCATTAAACTCCAGTAGACCTATGTTGGCTGCATATGTATCGATCATGTATTAGGTTTCATCCTGAACAGTTCCTAGGCATGCTGGGAGCGGGAGAGGCTATAGAACACTGAAAGTTGCATTTCTATTTTGAAAATACAAACAGCCTCCATGAAATCCCAAATTGTCTCCCTCTGTAGTGAGTGATTATGTTGTCGTTTTCCTGCAATGAACAAATTTTTCATTTTTATAGAAGTCTTATATATATATATTGTTTTTGTTTATGTATTATCTTGGGCAGCAGCCTCCTGAATTTCAGTGCTGTAAGCAAGCTGCTAGTTAACTCACTTTCCTTTTGGCCATTTGGCCGTGATGAGCAACCGTTCCGTCTTCCCCTGCCACTGCTCTGCCAGGTCTCTCTAAAGTATTTTGTGAACAAATACTTCTGTTATTTACAGAACTTGTATACTTACTTGCACATTTTCTCCTCTGCAGCCTAATCTGTTGTGTTTCCTGATTCGATGCCAAAGGTAGCCTGAAACTGAAATTGCATTCTTTTCCCCAGGAGATTCCGTCTCTCCTCCGTCCCCACAACAGCTGGGCTTATCAACATGCTTTCAGAAATCCATGCCAGCTACTTGGGTGTTTTACAATTAAAAATAAATAGGAGACAATGGCACTTCCTATGCTCTGTGATTTATCATTTAATAACAAGTAGGTTACTCATTTCCTGTGGAAAAGCTCTATCAAACTTTTGGGGGAAGTGTTGCTTTAGTTTACCCTGGTTTCCTTTATTTTTATGATTCCTACCCAATTTGTAACAGGACTTTTTATTTGTTTGGCTCACACTCATGCCCTCAAGGAGTAGATTGGCAGGCAATTATTTATAGGATGTCTCTCATCCTTGGGAGGCACTGGAAGACAGGAGGGCCTGGCTTGCTCTGGTCCATGGGGTCACGAAGAGTCAGACACGACTAAACAACAAAACAACAACATCCCTGAAAGTATCCGGGTTATGGTATTCTTACCTTTAGAGATGGATGTTAGATACACTGACTCTAGACTAGAGGTTCCCAGATATTCTTGAACTAAAACTTCCAGAAGCCTTCACCACTAGCTGTGCTGGCTAGGATTTCTGTGAGTTGAAGTCTCAGGAACATTTGAGGACCAATAGTTGTGAACCACTACTGTGGAAGCTTATGTGAAGCCATTGGAGTCCAAAACAAAAAGCAGGAAGGAGCAACCCCTTAGGATCTCTGGTGAAGGTCTCTCACATCACCTGATGGCTACTAGTTAGATAGTTGTGTGTCACCTCCAATGTATGGAGGCAGTATTTTAGGAAACTGGAGGTGAAGGCTGTAGTAGAACTCATGTCCTGCTTCAAGAGGCTTCGGTTTGGCCACTGTGTGAACAGAAGACTGGGCTGTATATATCTTCAATCTAGCATCTAGCCTGCTTCTGGATCTTTCTAAACTAGGGATGGACAAAATGAAACCCTGCACATTTGTTGGCTTGTATCTCCCAGCATTATTCTTTTATTATAGTGGCTATATTTCATGAGAGTTGCAGTCCAACAATTTCTGGAAGGTTGCACTTGGCTTATCCTTGCTCCAAACCTTTAGCTACATGAATAGCAAAAAAATAATTGGAAGTGATTTATTGTTTAAGTAACCTGTAAGTGCAGAAACTCTTTCTGATTCCTGAAAGATACTTCTGGGGCTTCCTTTCTTGAGAACCATGCTAATTTAATAATATTTTGAGATCTTTTTGACTTGGTTCTAACTCGTAGACCTTGACCTGTTTTTAACCTGCCTCTGAGCACCAGCGAAGAGTAGGTAACAAGTGAACAAATGGGCTCTGCACGAGGGGTAGGGGTGGTTAATGATTAGTTGTGACACAATATACATCCACTCTGATCCTCAGAAATAATGTGTGAATTCCCAGACGACCATTTGATGAACTACAGTTACAGGAAATCCGCATGTCCTTGGTTTAGATCACTTATATCTGTAGCTGGAATGTCCCGGGACTGGCTTGAATTGTGTCATCACAAAATATCTGTGGCATTTTGATTTGAGTCCTGATGTTTTTCCACTTTAAAGAAGGCTAGCTCCTTGTTGTTGGGCATTATCAGAACTTTTCTTTTCTTATCAGAAATTCCAAAGGATCGTGCCCTTCCCATCTTGGACCTTAGAGTTTCTGATCTTGTTTCCTTTAGAGAAGCTAGCATTCTTCCCCTTAGGACATTTTGAAATAGCTGTTTACTTGAAAAATCAATCTCCCCTCCATTCTCTTTTTCTAGAAGAGGATGTCATATTATTGCTTAGGGACAATATGAGACAGTGCAGGCAAACTTCGCTGGAAAGTGCTGTTTTGGGCTCCTTCCAGGGCCTTTGAAGGCTGCATTCTCTTTTTGACACCCATCTCACAACCCAAAGAAATTATGCCCCCCCCCCAAAACTGGCATTAGGGACGTGGTGGCGCTGCGGGTAAACCGCAGAAGCCTCTGTGCTGCAAGGTCAGAAGACCAGCAGTCATAAGATCGAATCCACGCAATGGAGTGAGCTCCCGTTGCTTGTCCCAGTTCCTGCCAACCTAGCAGTTCAAAAGCATGTAAAAATGTGAGTAGATAAATAGGGACAACCACAGTGGGAGGGTAATGGCGTTCCGTGTCTAGTCGCGCTGGTCACGTGACCACGGAAACTGTCCACGGACAAACGCTGGCTCTTCGGCTTGGAGACGGGGATGAGCACCGAGCCCTAGAGTCGAACATGACTGGACTAAATGTCAAGGGGAACTTTTACCTTTAAAGCTGCCATTTTTGTGTAATTTGTGTGTGGGGGGGAGGTGTTGCACCTACAGTTAAGCAGAAGAGACTCAAAACAGAAGTCATTAACTGGCAGTGATCACTTCCATAAAAAAAGCCTCTGGAGAAAGGTGCAGGGCTGCATGGGGGGGGGAATCTACCTCCTGTGTAAGATATATTGGACAGGCTAACTGATGCTCTTACAGGTTTCTCCGAAGCATAAATGCAGCTGCAGCATTCCACCAGTATGAACTACAGTACCGAGTCTACATGTTCTTCGTTTGTTTGCAAGCGCCCATGACCACATCCCCTTGTTTCCTTCTGTAAAGGCGGCAATTCAATCCCAACATTCTCACGAGGCTTTGTTGAGTCTTCAGAGGGAAGTTATATCTCCTGTTCCCTCGTGTATTGAATTTTTCAGATTCTCTTCCACTCACATTCAGACTCGATGGGCGCAGTGATATCTACAGAACGATATTGTCCCCTTATGGCATTGAATAGCTTCCTCTGTTTGACCATGATGCTGTTGAACGTTCCCTAGGACGTTGCTTTGTTGTGGCTCTCTTTCGCTGTGAACTCTTGGCGAGTCACATTCCTTGTACTTCCCTCACTTTTTTTTCATTTGGTGATTAAAAATGGCCTTGTTGATCTGGATATTTTGGCAGTAACAAACAGGATGGCGTTGGAAAGGGAAGCCAGCGCATAGAAAGAATAGGGCCCCCAAACAAAGTGGACGTCTCTCAAGAATAATTGCAGAGTGCTTAAAAAGGGGCACTAAGTTCGCCTAATGCAAACTCATGGATAGGTTTCCATGCAAGATAAAGTGGAGCAGGTAGAGGGAAAGATGTCATGGTTAAACCCTTGATTTGGGACATTAAGGTTCACAGCCTCCCACCAAACCATGAAACTCAGCGGGCAGCCTTAGAGTGGTCTCGTGCTCTCCTCATTGAAGTCATTGAACGAAAAGCAAGGCTGTTAAGAGGAAACCACAAATAATTTGTAGCAATGTCACTCTTTGGTGGGAGAATCCTAATTGACTAAGCTGGCAGCTCTAGTAATGTGGAGTTGTAACACTTTGTTTCCCTCTAGTAAGTAGAATTTCTGTCCTCGGCAAGCTTTCCTTTTCAGAGAAGAGTGGTTATTTCAAACCATTGAAAGCTGTTACTCATTATAATGCGGGTGCAAGGTCCATGGTGAGGCAGTAGCAATGTGGTGTGGTTTATGAGGTGTTCTGTGTGTGTGTGTGTGTCAGAGAGACAGAAGATGAGGGATGAACTCATGTCTCTGCACAGATAGACAATAGGGATATTTCCTCTCTCTTTAGTTGTCCTTCTGGGTAGTGGCATTTACCTGGGGGAACAAAGGTGTGGCAGATATTGTGAGGCACAGGGAAAACCCCATCTGCATTGTTATTGCCAAGGAAGCATGGATCGTGGCAAATAGATGCTTAGGCTTAATGCCAACCTGTGTTTGGAATACCATAACACCCTGAACATGTTTGGTCTTGTTTGATTTCAGAAGCTAAGCAGCATTGGACCTGGTAAAGTCTTGGATGAGAAACCAACGAAGAATACTGGGGATCTCTTAAGTAGGGCTAGCAGGCCAGAAAGAAAAAACAACAACACAAGCCCGAAATCTTGGAGAGCTGCTGCCAGTCAAAGCTGCTCCTACTGGATTTAGAGGGATCAGTGATCTGGCTTAGAAGAAGGCCACTTTCTGTCCCTGCGGTTTGTCCAATCCTGTTGTTTGTCAAGGGTCTAACCAATATCATCCAACTCTACGGTAGTTAATGAATGGCCAGTAAACTAGGATCTTGCCAGTGAGGCTGTGAGTAAGAGAAAATAAGTGTGAGATTAGGAGAAAGTGTATGAAAATCGGGTGTGTTTGGGGGGGGGGAGAGAAACTGTGTATGGGAAGAGGATACTGGGAGGGGAGGGGAATGAAAATATAGTGTGGGAATGGGTTGGTGGACATATGTGAAGTCATCTATATGGGTGTTAAATTGGAAGGAGTGGGAAGGAGAGAGCTGTTTGTAGACTGCTTTGCTGTGAATTCCCTATGATGATGTGTGTAGGGGGAGAATGGTGAGGGTGGTGGTAGGGGATGTATGTTGGGGAAATGATGCCATGGTAGATGAATTAAAGGGGAAGGAAGGGGATGTTGCACATTTCAGGATTTGGGTCCCGATAACCACTATGTGTGGGCCCCTGAGGTTCCTCCAATGATGACCTGCCCTTGATGCCAGAAGGTTGCCCACTTGTCTACAGTACTCAACTGTGATTGAGTGTTGTGTCTAACCCAGAATTTGTAACTGTTTTGGACTAAAGTTCCTAGAATCCCACAGTGGCTGTATTGGCTGGGAGAATTTAGGTGTTGTTGACCCAAGACATAGTTGTTTCCAAGCTCTGGTTCAAGCAGGCTGTTGTAAATATAGCAAGAGTTGCATTGCTCATGTTAATCCAAATTGGACTCATTCTCTAAAAACTGAAAGTCTAGGAAGAAGCCTTGTCACGTCAGGTCAGCAGGTACAAGCTGCTGTTGAAAACCCTGGAGGAGGCAGTTCTGGCAGACGTTCAAAAGAAAGGCTAATGGAAGGCTTTCTTTACGTCAAGGTGAATGAGTAATAGGGCCACCCCCCAAATCAAGGACAGATGGTGGTGCCGGAAGCGCTTAGCACCTGGCGGCTACCACCGTTTCTGTGTTTTCCACCTGCTTATCTCTGCAGTGTGAGAAATTGCACAGGGTTGGTGTTGTGTTTCCCTGGAAAAGGAGAAAGCAGCATCAACGAGGAAAAGAGTGAAGCATGTTTGCCAGTAAACACTTGACAAATCTACGTCAGCTCTTGTACTCTCTGCCCGGATTTCTCAATAGCAGGCAGGATGACATAACCTTGTCGGTACCTGGGAGAGAGAAAATGGAGGGCTCCCCATCCTTTCTCCCCTCCCCAATTCCAGCTCGTAGTCCTCCTGCCTCCCAAATTGTATCACAGATTTATGTGGTGCATTTTCGGCTGCATCGGTCTCCTACAGACCGTCCTGTATGTATTTGCCCGACCTTTCTTCTTCCTTTCCTTCATCCCTTAATTGACTTTGGCTGACGTCCCAGGGCTGAGCTATGAACGAACACACACACACACACACACACACACACACACACACACACACACACACACACACACACACACACACACACACACACACACACACACACACACACACACACACACGCCTGGAAAGGCCACGGTGAAGCTTATCAATCCAAGTTGTCTGTCCTGGAGTGAGACTAGTGGCCGTGGGTGTGCATAGACACAAATGTGAACTGCCTCGCTTTTTGTAGCTGAACATACCTTATCCACAAGCTGGAAGAGGGAATAAGCTGGCATTCTGTATCATAACTTCCTCTGTCATGTCTTCTGTATCGTATACCTTTATAACCTGAGGTATATAACACTATCGAAGTAGCCTACTTCCACTCAAAAGCAATTGCATTTATTATTATGTTTACATTTAAATTTGTTATTTAATTTTACCTATATTTCGTATCCATCCATGCTTTTAAATTATACAGTGCTCTGATCCGAATAAAGAAAAAAGAGAATGAAACTTGACGTATAAAGATATATACTTACCGTATTTTTCGCACCATAAGACACACTTTCTCCCCACAAAATGGGGGTGGAAAGTCTGTGCGTCTTATGGAGCGAAGAAAACAGATTATATTTTCCTGTTTTCTTCTCCTAAAAAATTGGTGCATCTTATGGAAAGGTGCATCTTATGGAGCGAAAAATACGGTAATACCTCAGGTTTTGGGTGTTCCTTGCTGATTGTCCGTGCTTTTACATGCTTCATGTTCTTGGTTAGTTATCTACAAATAAACACGGCTTCTTAGGTGGTCAACTGTTTGGGGATGCATTCTTTCAGAACCCCGTTTCCCGTGTCTCATTTCCAGATGTATCTAATCATTTATGAGTTTCAGCTCTAATCCCCAACGACACATCGAGGCTTGGCTTCACTGGGAAAATCCCTGGTAATTCGGACACCCGGTGGGTGGTTGAGTCAGGGAACCAGTGGAAGTTCAAGCATGGAGCTACAGCTGGATACTTAGGTCGATGTAGACTCATGAAATAATATGCAGTTGAAAAAGTTATTGGAGTTAGCATGTGTCATGCCCCCAGTGGGACAAAAGGGCTGTGCAGCGTCTAGAATTACAAAACACTTACTGTAAAAATCTCTTCATCATCCTGAGTCCGTTCCAAAATTGCTGAAGTCTTTTCCCGCCAGGAATTGGCAAGTGGCGGCAGCAGTGGCTCTTTGGCTATGCTGTTTGGGAAATGTAGTCTCTGGAGGGCTTGTCTTGTAGTGCTAATAGCAGGAGGTTTGCCTTATGTAATGAGGTTTTGTTTCTTTCTAGACAGCTTTCCAAGGGAAGGAAAGCCAAGTTCATCAGAAGGCTGCTGGCTGTATCATTGTTTTTTGGGATGCGTGGGACCTCACAGCATGCATAGTGTGATCTTTCGAGCTCCCGTTGCAATTATGGGGAGCCTTTAAAATGAGTTTGGGGGATATTCGGCAGTATGGGTGTTGATGAACTGCTTCCAAGGATGCAAAACATTCTTATTAATTCCTTTAACTACATCTCTTAAAATGTTGTGGCTGACGTGGCCGGTAGGTATTCTGGGAATTATAACCTCAATGATTAACACTTTCTGTCTTTGATTACGTCTTGACTACTACTCTCATACTGCCTTATCATTGGCCAGATTGCCTGAGGTTTGTGGGAATTGGAATTCATCAGTGTCTGCAAACTCTCTCTCTCTCTCACCCCTCTCTTGGTCATGCTTAGGACGTCCAGCAATTTACCATCTGAAACACTTATTTGAATATTTTCAAATCCTTGGATTTAAACTCACTGATTTCTGTGTGGGTTTTTTTGGGGTGATTTATCCTCTGCCTTCTACAACTTAAGAGAATCACTTTATCTATACCTTTGAGAAGGGAATCAAATAAACAATATGAATTTGGGTACCATTAGGTAAGACCAGCATCAAAGGTAGGCATTGTTGAACTCGGGGCCCATACCCCATATGCCATCACCTGTTGCTTACTGGCTTTTTGCCTATCAAGTCAACAGCTGCCAGCAATGATGAGAAGGAAGTGGAACAAGAAAACCATCTAGTTACAAGGCGAATAGGTCAACCACTGAGACTGGAGGCCCATTGAGAGTATCTTTCCAAAGGGCCGCTTGGTGCTGACAGTGAGGAGTATCTCCCTTCTCAGAATGGGAACAGGCTTTGTAGTGCCCCAACATGGATTGCATGTGGTTCATCTTGTGGCTCTGACCACAAGAGAGAGCCACCGAGGAGCCCCAGCCCAGGCTTCACTTCAGTGAGATGGAACTCACGGCTCTTGTTTAAACACATCTTCTCCCTTGAATTGCATGGGTTTGAGCAGAGCAGTTTTGGTTATATACTTCCCCCCCCAATAAATAAATATTTCAGTATATAAGCAAATACAGTGGTGCCTCCTCGCAAGACGATTGCCTCATGGGGTGAAAAACCCGCAAGACAATTGGTTTTCGCGATCCCTATGGCGCTTCACAAGACTTTTTTTCTATGATAATGCTTCGCAATACTTTTTTTCTACAAAAGAACCATGCTTTGCAAGATGAATAAATTTCATTCGTCTTGCGAGGTTCACCATGCTTCTATTTGTCTCTAGGAAGTGGCCTGAGAAAGGTGGGTCTTGGGCTTTCTGAGGCCTCTGTTGTTGGTAGTGCGTTGGCCCCTGGTCTGATGGCAGCGGCCCAGATGTCCTCTTTTCCTGGTAGCTCCATGTAGTGGCTGGGGAGAGTGCTGGGGCATGCGGAGTTGGGGGAGGTCACAGCAGGATGTACAAGTAATACATTTAAATTCATCTGTTCTGTCTGTCTCTGTGTCTCTGTGTGTGTGTGTTCGTGTATGTTTGAGCTTTGGATTTTGAACCAAACAGAGGTCCAGGAGGTTCTCTAAATGCAGTAGGACTTGGGCATTTGGTCGTTCTTTGGAACCACAGAGACACTCTTTGGTCTGCAACTTCCACAATTTCTAGCCAGGGCCGTCATAATCCATAAAGTACCCACCCCCCGGCTAAACTGTGACCTGTTTAGAGATTTAAGGTTATTTCCCCTGAGAATAGTGGTAGTGCTGGATTTGTTACCTACCTTTTCTGAACCAATCAGTTGGGTGGTAAAAGGGCCAGCTGATGTTTAGCTTTTGCTCTAGTGCTTCTGTCCAGATTTTGAACCTTTAGAAGCAGTGACACCGTCTTGCCTGTACCCATTACAGGCAGCTATCCAGAAAGGAAATGCTCCTTTGTGTTTTATTTTGAGACTCTTGCTGGAAATGGCAGGGGAGATAATATTAATATTAAAAGGCCAGATATCTCTCTGGCAAACCTTTACAAAGATATTTGCTGAAAATTCTTTCCGCATTGGGTGGGGAATCTTTTAAGCAGCTTCTTTATTGAATGTCGGCAACATCTGGCTTAGATGCCTCCCTCTGTGTAAACACAAAGATCTAGTTGTTATTGCTCATTTACGCCTTTACCTGGGAAAGCTTGTAATAAGGAAGAAGAGGTGTTTCCTGGGTTGTACCTTTCATCCTAATAGGTGGCAGAAGCATTGCCTCAATTAGTACCCATACATTTTGGCACTCATGATGACAAATTAAACGGTTCCCACGAACTGAGCAATTGGGGAGGAGAGCAGACACCTTAAACCCCCAAATCTGCTCTTGAAAAGCGTATTTAGACAATTAACGTTGGCATTCAATATTAGTTTGGCAAATGAGTGCACTCCGTTTATTAGCCTCATGTCTAGAGGGAATCCTTAACTTGCCACAGATAACCAGGCATGTTGCTACTTCTTTTCTTCATGTAAATTATTTTTACCCAACTCCCCAGTGAAAAAGGCATCTGAATCATCAGTCATTAAAAAGATAAAGGCTAAAGTCTTCAGGTTGAAAGAACAGAATTCTCCAGGAGAGAAAGGGTTAAGAAAGAAGCAAGTAGTATTTTGTGGGTCGCCTTCCCATCTTTCCCCCTCCACTGGAGCCTGAAAGAATGGCTTTTCGTGGTGACAGCTGAAGGAAGAAGGTGGAATTGGCCTTTTGCTATGTTTTAACTGGTTGACCCTTTTTATTGATGACTTTATTGGTTTTGATTGTGTTCTGTTTTATTTGACATTGGTAACCATCCAGAATACAGTAGTTTCTATGGACGGAAAAGAGCAGATACGGATTAAATGGTTTTCAATGCATTCCTATGGGAAATGCAGATTCAACATAAGAACTTTTCAACTTGAGAACCACCTTCCAATACGGATTAAGTTCTTAAGTAGAGACCCCACTGTAATGCTTTGCACCAATAAGGCAGTATATAAATTGAAGAAATAAAATAATGAATATAATTTTGAATATTGCTAGCTACACATTGAAGGGCTCATCTCCTGGTTGCGTTTCTGTTTATTTGCATAAGAAGTCATTCAAAGAGGAGCCACAGTGCATTCGGTTCAGTGTCACAAAGATGTGTACTCTGGCTGCTTCTTTGCAGTTAGTACTGGAAGGACAGATCCTGAAGCTGAAGCACCAATACTTTGGCCATCTCATGAGAAGAGAAGACTCCCTGGAAAAGACCCTGAAGTTGGGAAAGTGTGAGGGCAAGAGAAGGGGATGATAGAGGACGAGACGGTTGGACAGTGTCATCGAAGCAACCACAATGAATTTGACCAGACTCCGGGAGGCAGTGAAAGACATGAGGGCCTGGCGTGCTCTGGTCCATGGGGTCACGAAGAGTCGGACACGACTAAAAGACTAAGCAACAACAATGAAGACAGTCTATTGGTGAAACTAGAATGAGCCATTAATACATAAAGAAAGCTGACCACCAAAGAATTGATGCTGTTGAATTGTGGTGCTGGAGGAGAGTCTTGAGAGTCCCCTGGACTGCAAGGAGAACAAACCTATCAATTCTAAAGGAAATCAACCCTGAGTGCTCACTGGAAGGACAGATCCTGAAGATGAGGCACCAATACTTTGGCCATCTCATGAGAAGAGAAGACTCCCTGGAAAAGCCCCTGATGTTAGGAAAGTGTGAAGGGAAGAGGAGAAGGGGACAACAGAGAATGAGATGGTTGGACAAGGTCTTCGTAGCAACCAATATGAATTTGACCCAACTCCGGGAGGCAGTGGAAGACAGGAGGGCCTGGCATGCTCTGGTCCATGGGGTCACAAAGAGATGGACACGACTTAATGACTAAACAACGACAACCCCAACAACACCTTTAGAAAAGCCTTTGCTGGTTCCGATGGTGGCATCATTGTAAATGCAGAATTTATCAAGCACATCAAGTAAGCAAATGACACTAGCTGACAGTGTAGATGGTCTGCAAAAATCACTCATTAAAATCAATGAAGTCAGTAGTGAACATGGTCTAAAAAATCATGGTAAGCAAACCCAATGTATGCCAATCAGTGAAAAGAAAGCAGCCCAAGAAAAACAGATAAAAATGATAAATGTGGAATGTGTGTGTGTGTGTGTGACAAACATAAATACCATGACATTTGGTTAAGTGAACAAAACGATAATAGCCATGCAAAAAAAGTCAGAATAAAGCAGTTTCCTTAAGATGAGGAATATAATTTGTAACACAATTTTGATTTTGCGAATGTTCATTGTATGGTGCTATGTGTTCTCACGTCTCCTTTGTGGCACAGAAAGATGGACTATTAACACAGGCTACCATGAAAAATATTTGAAATGTGGATTTATTTGTTGGAAGATACTAAAGATTTCTTGGCTGACCAGCAGCTACAGCGAATGAACAAAGACCATCAAACATTGGTCCTCCATGCATTCTCATCTTCCAGAATCTCTGACTGCCAGATATACTGGCTGAGACTTCTGAGTGTTAAACTCTGAAACACCAGGAAAGCCAGAAGTTAGGAACCACTGGGGCTGGAAATAGGGGAACTTTCTTAGCACTACAGAGGTAGAGCAAGTGTGTCTTTTATGTACATCAGTGAAGTGTAGGGACCTTGGACACAGTTCTCCGGCAAGGTTGCCTCTCCTTTAACCTTCTGCTGTTCTGGAGTGAAGCGAGAGGACAGCTTTGGTTTCATTGTATGAAACCCCCTGGAGTTTTTCCTCACTAGACCCAGACCAGGGTTAGGTTATCACAGGTGGTGGTGATGGAGGTGAGTCTTACTTCAAGCCTTTCAAGAAAGACTTGTCTTGATTTACGAGCACTTGATATGCCACAAGCCCAGACTTAATCCTGTTTGTTTTTTTGGCCCTATCTCCTGTCTCTTTTGTCAGGTCGGTCTGTGTCATGATCTGATCACTTTCCCATCTCGCTTACATAACCCTGCTTGTTTTTCAAATTATCACTAGTAAAAGATGTTGCTGGCAGAGACAGGCCCCTTTAAAGGCAAGTTTAATCTTTCTGCTCTCCTCAAACCTGGGCAACTAGAAATAGTGAATTTGTCGGGAAGCCACCTCTTTCCCCAGCCCTGCAATTCTGTGGAGTCCCCAGAATTTTGAAACAGTCTTTTCCTCTGTGGTGTTTCTGGCACTTTCATGTTAGATGACGGGCAGGGAATATGGACTGTTGTGAAGCCAGAGTCTGGGAGTTCAGTTTCCCACTTGTGTCTCCTAGAGAGGGGCAGGACTTGATCCACGGGGTCCCTTTCCAGATCTGCAGTTCTAAGATGAAGGTGATGAAGAGTAGTCAATTGACTAGATAGGTGGGGTATAAATGCAATGAATGAATGAATGAATGAATGAATGAATGAATGAATGAATGAATGAATGAATGAATGAATGAATGAATGAATGAATGGTGTAGTCCTTCAGATGTCATTGGACTGTCTATCCCAGCATCGCTCACCCTTGAGTCTACATGTGAGAAGCACTGTTCTGCTCTTCATGCTGTGACTTTTGATGAATGCAGTATCATAAGGGGTGGGATTGTATCCCCCGTCTTAAGTATGTTCATAGTGCATTGTACCATAATGTTTGAATAGGGCTAATATTTTCTCTCGGTGTAAATTCTAAATGCTTGATCCGGGCAACTGTCCTTGTGCAAACCTTATCTTTAGTTCCAGAGGCTAATCTGGTGCATGTTTAACCAGGAGGAAGACCAGCACGGCTGTTTTAAATAGTTATCAGAATATCAGTCTTCAGGACTTGACCTCCTTGTTAAAGTTGGGAGTTCTAATTGATTCATTTGCAGCAGAGCTAAATGACTGCAAAGGCCAGTCCCCATATATGCTTACGGATCAGCGTGTTATCCAACTTCTCCTTTCTCTTGTTGACTCATGTCATCTCATGAGACAGACAGTAGCCTCAAGGCCTGTGTCCTTATCATTCTCTTCCCCCCCCCCCCTCCTTGACAACTCTCTGTTTCTTACAGACCTTGGGAAAGGTGTTCTTTTTTTATAGCTCTTTTAATCCCCTAGCCAGACTGGCTACTGGCCAGGTGGCAAGGAAGATTCTGGGAACTGTAGTCCAAAGGCTGCAATTTTCAACTTCTCTCTGCAACCCTTTCCCCTCTCGGGTGGGGGGGGGGAGCTTCTAAGCATCAGGGTTGAAAGTTGGGTTTGGAAGATCAAGAGGAAAATATGAGTACATGAAAACAGACTTATAGGGCACAATGCGAAGGAAGTATAGGATAGCTTCCCCTTACCTAGAGGTTCCCAATCTTGGGTAACCCGGGTTTTCTGAGACTACAACTCTCAGAAATTACGGCCAGCATAGCTAGTGGTGAAAGCTTTTGGGTTTTGCAGTCCAAGAACATCTGGGTTACCCAAAGTTGGGGGCCACTGCCCTAACCTAATGGCCTCCAGATGTTTTTGGGCTGTGATTGCCGTTGATCCTGTTAATGGGAATCATAGCTTTAGAACAAGTCGGAGAAATTTCCCTAGGAAAGACTGTGAGTCCAGAATATGATTTCTCCTTGTATGACGGTACCCATCTCAACGCTTTAAACAGCTGTGCAATAACAAGAACAACAACAACAAAAAGACTGCATCGCCTTCAAGAGTGTTATTTTGATGTGAGCTTTTGTAGATCATAGAATCTTACATCCTCAGACATAACAGAAAGGCACCGCTAACTGAAAAAAAAACCCCTATGTTTTGGGGTGCATGAAAACCAATTTGGGACATAAGCTTCATTTGTTCTCCTAAGTAGATCCCCCCCCCCATTTTTGGAAAATCCTGGAGTGTGTGTAGATAAAGGCACATTTCATAAATAACAGTGAGAACAGCACAGGTGTTGTTGAAAGCACTGTAGGGCTTTATTATAGTAATATGCCACACACCTGCTCCTTGGGATTTATAGCAAGGAGTTCTTTATTGCCTTTCTCGGCTTTTAAAAGACCTGTTGGGTTATAGAAACAACGTCACTGGCTTAGCTGCACATTAAGTGGGTCAGCAGCTCTGGGCATCTTGTTAGCTCCTTGAGTCAGTGGGTGCCATGTGCTTGCTTCCGTGCCGGCTTAGCAAATGCGTTTGCTCTTAGGGACAGCCTGGCAAAAAACGTTACAGGACAGGGTGGAGGAAAAGAGAGCGTACAAAGTGTTCTCCTTTGGTGCATAGTGCCAATTGCCGGCTGCTGGCATATGAGCCAGGGGTGTTTTCCTTTTCCGTCACCCCCTGAAGTGGCCTGTAGTACCATCTGTGCAATTAAATTAATTTAACTGGGGGATTTCCGCCGGCCGTTTCTTTGGCGGCTCTCTGCAGGCTATCCATACTGGCAGCAACCCTGCCTAGGCGGGAGAGATTGCTTTGTGTAATTAGACTATGGAGAAGAAAGCAGGGAGCAGGACTTGTGTTTTCGAGTTTTGTTTCGTGCTTCCAGGATACGGCCAGGCTCTTATTACCTGGGAGGACTCTTGCAGAAAGGCCCTGAATGGGGAGCTGTGCTGAAACCTAACTCACCCAAATTGCCCGGTTGGATGAAACCAGAGTGCATCTAGTTGAAGCCTTTATTTTTAATTGCGGTCAGTGTGTTTTCATTTTTATGGACTCCCAATTTGGAGAACTCTCCCAAGAATTCCCTGGGCACAATTCTGGGAGTTTCTATCCGCTAACACACACCTACAGATACCTACCTTTCGCTCCCATCAAGGGCCTCCCTCACTTTCTATTGTTAATGTCTGGGAGTTGTAGTTCTTTAGGAGGCACCCTTTACAGAATCTTTTGGGCAGTGAGACTAGGATTAAGCACAGTAGTTTTTTTAAAAAAACATTCATGGGTATCAAGGCTGGAGGTGGCCATTTTTCCACATAAGCAAAATGTAGATGGCTGTAGGTTTTTTTCGTTTGTGCTCTGAAGTTCAAAAAAGACAAGAGCACACCCATAAGTCATATGTGGCTTGGATAAATGGGATTTTAAGGCACATAACCTTTTTAACTGTAAGTGTGGGTTCTCTGGGGATTACAAATGAGAAAGATTGCCTTTCCAAGCAGAGGAGAGAAGGGGAGTAATTATAATCACCTAGTTACTTGTACTTAGTTACTCATATACTCTGGATGCACTCTAATTTGCTGAGTTCTCTCTTGCGTTCCAGCATGAACCTGGAACAATAGTTCTGTTAACAGGAGGGATTCCTCTCTAAGCAGTATAGGACTGTGACACAAAAGAGCTGAGTTCAAATCTACGTTCACCTGTGATGCTTCTCCTGCCCCACCTTGCGAGATTTTTGGAAGAATAACGTGGGGGAAGTGACAAGCCATATCTGCTTCCTCGAACTCCTTTGGGAAAAAAAAAGAGCAGATTTCAATTTAATGGCTATATAAACGGTCCCCTTTCTGTGGCCTGTTGTCAATCTTCCCCTCTCTGCCGTATACAGTCATTCTCGATACTTGCTGCTGAGTGTGCAGACCGCATTGTCTCTTGACCTGACTGCTGCGGAGCGTTGAGAATTTACTGTTTTGGAGGGTGGGGTGTGGGATGGCAATGGCCAGGGTGGCCGGGAGAGAGCCGTACTCCCCCCAAAATAAAATCTCTGAGCGCTGATCTTCTTCCAGCTTCTTGTGCTTGCCAGCTTATGTACCAGAGCTTTTGAGAGGAAGGGAGGAGAGGAGGGAGCGAGTTTTATTAGACTGACCCAAAACCCAGAGGGTTGTTTCAGCAAACACATGGAAGAGGCTTCTTTCATGGGTATAATGGGACCACAAGGAGGCCGAAGGAGCTACCCAAGCCTCCCTGAACCCTGGTTCTAAATTAACTGCCGCTGTCTGGGTGGCATTGAATTATTTGGCAAAAACTCTGCATAATGTCCCCTTTTCCGATAATGGCCGCATGGCGCACCTGCGCCGGGCTTTTGTGAAGGGTGGCTTGCCGAACTTCTGAAGTGTTGAGTAGTGGTTTTGTTTTGTTTGTTTGTTCAGATAATTGCAGCGCCAGCAGCCGAGGCTTGGAAGGAGATCTGACACGGCGAAATGAAAGACGCCCGGCAGATGCTGATCGTAACAACCAAAGTGGGCGCGCAAGGGAAACACAACAGGATTTTCTTTTTTCTTGTTCTTCTCAGCAGACTTTCTCTTTTGTCAGCTATCAGGTGAATAGGAGCTCCTTTTTGCCTTCCTTTATTGGATAAGAAGGAATAAAAAGAAAGGCTTCTGTTTTTCCTAGCCTGCCATGTGTTACACCAGCGTGCTGTATATGCTGCATGCCAAAATTACCAAAACACTCAGTGGAAAAACAACTCGGCTTCATAACCTCCCTTATTGTTTCGCTGTCAAGAACCTTCATGTATATTTGTTTAGGTCGATGTGATTTTTCTTGTATTCTCTAGTCAATGGAGAGAAGGTGAGGGATGCTGTGGACAATATTGGGTGCCCATCTACCTGACCATTTATAACACTAAAAATGTTGCTCAGCATGCCCTGTGCCATCACTCATGGTTTCTCGGACTTACTGTTGCTGTCCTGGCTGCTGGAGGCATGGAATGTATAGTTACGATGCTCAAAATAAATGTGCCAGTAACAAGTTCTGTCCTTCCAGTCCCCAGTAAAAATTCCTGCCAAATAGCTGGAGGATGGGTTTGGACGGAGAAACTGATGTAATGTATTTAGCATGCACTGAGTATCACTGATCATGACATGAAGGAGGCGGAGAGGGACTTCGATGTGAAGATGCTGTGTCATCGTAACACTTCATTCCAGTTCTGTGCCCAATACTGCGTATCTGTGTTTGCTGAGTATTACCTTGGGATGTGTTTCAGCTCACCCTAGGTGCATCTACAAAAAGGCTCTTCCTGCAGTCATCTCCTTTTCTTTTCCTTTCCTGAGCTGAGTCCTCCAGCTGATCCTTTCCCCCGATGTGATGCAGTGGCAGTGATGCTGTGGGTCATAAAATTGGGCGGGACCCACAAAGCTATCTGCTGCCTATTAGGAAGCTGAGGAGGAAGGCCAGCCATACAAAATGCTTGTGGGCAGAGGGAGATGGTTGGAAGTAGCTTAGCCACAAAGCATGTCAATAGAAGGAAGAGGGAAAGGCTTGAACGATTAGGACGGTACTGTGTTGGGTGTGCTCTTAGATATCACTGTATGGCAGTATATTTGTCACATGTTTCTGAATGCAAGTAGCAAAGGTTTTCTCCTCCATGGTTCTCATCAAAACCTGACTCATGATATGGAATCTCGTATTTGCCCGATACTGAAGCTCTTCCCACCTCTTGACTTTTATGCTCTAAAAACTATGAAGTTGTGTGTTTGAGCATTTTACTTCTCTTTGTTCCTCACATCTGCTCCCCCTAGCCAAAAAAACAACCCCTCCCCTGGATTTTAATCTGTTTTGTCTGGAGGTTTGGCAAGTATAAAGAGATTAAGGATGGGAGAGAGGGCGTGGAGATTTTAGCTTGCAGCCTCTCGGACTGACATATAGAGCAGGGCTGATTCCATGCAAGAAAAGGCTGAATCCTCAGACAAAATAGGCAACAGTACCTCTTTCACCACACACACATATTGTTTTGTTGGTTAGTCATGTCCGACTCTTCGTGACCCCATGGACCAGAGCACAGCAGGCTCTCCTGTCTTCCACTGCCTCCTGGAGTTGGGTCAAATTCATGTTGGTAGCTTTGGTGACCCTGTCCAACCATCTCATCCTCTGTCATCCCCTTCTCCAATTGCCCTCACTCTTTCCCAACATCAGGGTCTTTTCCAAGGATTCCAAGCCTCAGCTTCAGGATCTGTCCTTCCAGTGAGCACTCAGGGTTGATGTCCGTCCTTCAGAACAGATAGGTTTGTTCTCCTTGCAGTCCACGTGACTCTCAAGAGTCCTCCAGCACCACCATTCAAAAGCATCAATTCTTTGACGGTCAGATATATATAGAGGCATATATATACCTCAAATAAGACCTGATTTGGTTGACTGCACCAGCAGCTTATGTTCGGGGACGGGGTTCATGCTCCCCTTATTGAACCACTGTCAGATCTTTGTAGAATGCCTTGGGGCAGGGAGTTATGACCCATCCACATCTGCCAGCTGACATAGCAAAAGTCAACTCGCAAGCTCTGACACAGAGACAGAAAGGTACCAGAAAGGAAGGGGTCAGAGCAGACAAGGGGGTATACCTCAAAGAAGATCCTTAAGGTTTATTGTGACCCATGAGAATGGATATAAAAATGCAGGATTGGAGTCTGCTAAGCCACACTTCCCCAAACCCGCAGTAAGCAAAATGAGGAGTGGTGTTCTGGCCATTTGCAGCTTTGAGAAACTAGCTGGAATACGCCCCTGGCTTTTTAATGGTTATGCAGCCAGTGGTGGTTCCAGAGGCTGGAAGGTGGTCTGCTAGATCTCACTGAATGGGCCCGCCTCCCAAACAGAGAATATATATATTTTGCTTGATAGGAGACCTTACCTGAGGAATAATCCTAATGCCATAATAACACTGTTTAAGAACCATTTGCTTTTTTAATAACCAGCTGTTGGGTTGGTGCCAGCGGAAGAAACAGGAAAGGACGGCTGATGATTCTGCTCAAAGGGACTGACCCCCCCCCCCAAAAAAGGGCTCAGGTATCAAAGAGGTTGTGCTACCCTGCGCCTTTGAAGAAGAGGAGAGTGATTAGCAGCCCACAAGGGCAGCCAGAGGAAAAGAATGCATTGACAGAAAGCAGTTCCAAGGAGCTGATTTTTTTTAAGGCAAGCAAACAAGGCGTGAGATTATGTAGTGCAAATGTTTTTGTTTACAGACGCTGCACTGCTGCGACATGTGACGGCCGCTCTAGATCTCATGCTCAGTAGGTAACAGGCAAGGTTTAGTGTTACAGGCAGAAGGAAAAAAGAGGAATTGGATTTTGAAAGCAGGCGGTAGTTATCAGTTCCCTCCATGCTTCATCATTGGTGGAGCTGAACTCTTAGTTACCGTATTTTTCCATGGATAAGACGCCCCCCATGTATAAGATGCCTCCCACTTTTCCAACCCAAAATTAAGAAAAATAAGTGGGGCTTAGCAAGTGTAGGGGGAAAGGGATAAAAGCGCTGCAGAATCGCTTTGATCCCTGCTTTCCCCTCCACTTGTTTTTGTTCTCTCCTCAGCTTACTTCCGTGTATAAGATGGCCCTCAATTTTTAGTCTAAAGAGTTTAGACAAAAGTATAGTCTTATACATGGACAAATACGGTATTTGCTCTCTCTTTTCTCCACATTGAAAGAAACTGATCTTAGGGAGAGCAACCTGGTCTCAGAAATTTCACATTCACCTTAATGTAAGTTCTGTTTGTAAATTTCACTGGTGGAACATCTGAAATAAAAAGTCCAAAAGTAATACTAGTTTGGAACACCATGATCAACTGTCAGCTTGGGTGAGCAATTCAGTCTGGCTTTGCCGAGCACAGTGATCAAATGAAAGGGTTTTTTCATATGTGCTTGGTTTACTAAATATACATCAAACAAGCATATAAATCAGAGTCAGACGGATTTAGGGCACTAGAAATTTGCTCTGAAAGTCTGCCAAGGTTGCTCTGAGTTCTGTCACCTGGAGTATGTTTTAAGCACAATGGCTGAAATACAGTAGTAAGCTTCAACTAGAGTAGGCCCACTGAATCCATGGAACCTATGGAGGAGATGATTCACCAAATACTCACTGACTTAATGGGGCTACTCTAGCTGCAACTAACTACTGAATTTCAGCCAACATTTCTTACACATCCTATGTACATTTATCTGCAAGTAAGCCCCAGTGTACTTAGTGATACTCAACAACAGCATGGATAGGACTAGACTTTTAAGTCCAAGGGATATCTTTGACTAGTGTGATCCTGACTGCAGGCATACAGTTAAATCCTCATCCAGTCTACTCAGAAACAAATCTCAGTGTGATTTGTTTCCAAGCGAACATGGCCAGTAACATCAGCTATACACGTTAAAATCTAAATTTGACATCTTGGCAGAGTGGTTTAGGTTGCCCAAGAGTCAGTTGTGGGCTGAAATTCTGTGAAAAGAAAATCCGATGAAGAATGATGGAAGATAGTTGCTGTGGGTTTTTCGGGCTCTTTGGTTGTGTTCTGAAGGTTGTTCTTCCTAACGTTTCGCCAGTCTCTGTGGCCGGCATCTTCAGAGGACAGGAGTAGCACTCTGTGCTCTGCAGCAGTTTGTTTGGGAGTTGAGTATTTATAGCTATTGGATCAGCTTTGTCCTTTTCAGGAGATGGGTGATTATGGTGATCAGTGTGTTTTTGTTGTGGGTGTATTGTTGTGATAAGGAGGAGAGATTATCTGTGATTGATGGGTGTTGTTAGCTGGTCTTTTGTGTGTAGTGATCACCAGTCCTTGTGGCTGGGTACAGTTCATTGACCTTTTGCAGGCTGCATTTTTCCGTACTGGGAGCCAGGCTTTATTGAGTTTTAAACTTTCTTCTTTTTTGTTGAAGCTCTGCTTGTGCTTGTGGATTTAAGTGGCTTCCCTGTACAGTCTTTTGAGGCTGGCAGGTTACATTTTCTTCATAATGATCAGTGCCTTAATTTTGCCACTATCATGTCTAATTTTGTAATCTGTGACACAGTTTCATCTTTTCCTTGGCAGAGTCAACATTTGCTGTTAGCACTAATTGTGTGTGTGTGTGAGAGAGAGAGGTTTGCCAAGGAAATCTGATAGGAGAAAAGGAGAGAAGAACTTCTGAAACTTTTTGATGTAACTGAAGTGTAGGAAAGTTAACACCTGCCCAGAGCTTGGAAAAGTTATTTTTTCAGATTACCGTACCCAGAATACTCTAGCCCGGTGTTGAGGATTCGTGGAGTACAGTGGTGCCTCGCTTAACGATGATAATCAATAAAAACCCCACTGAAACGCATTGAAACCCGTTCAATGTGTTCCAGTGGGGTAAAAACTCACCGTCCGGTGAAGATCCTCCATACGGCGGCCATTTTCGCTGCCTGTATAGCGAGGAATCCGTCCCTAAACACAGCGGGGAGCCATTTTGAGCACCCGATGGCCATTTTGAAACTGCCGATCAGCTGTTCCGTTTTGCGAAGAATCGGTTCCCGAAGCAGGGAACCGATCATCGCAAAGCAAAATCCCCCCATTTAGACCATTGTTTTGCGATTGCAATTGCGGTTGCAAAAAGATTGTTGTAAAGCAGATTCGTTGTAATGCGGGGCAATCGTAAAGCGAGGCACCACTGTAATGGTCTCAAGCAGTAAATTTATAGAGCTCCATCGTCCTCTTGACCTTATTTTAGCCCTCTTGTCTGGAAGCCAGTTGCTTCATACTAAGATTGAAACATTGCTGCTAGTTTCTACCCCTTGTAAAAGGTTCGTTTTTGCTTATAAGGGATATCTTGGATGTTGTCAGAACCAGAATGTGCCAACTCTACTTTTGCATGGCTTATAGAGTTCTCATTGTTCTCTGTCCTGGCTGGGGATGATGAAAGTTGCAGTTGAGCCCATCAGGAGAGCAACAGATTAGCAAAGGGGTGTTCTAGGTGTTCAGTGGAAGTTGACAAGTTGCCATCCGGCGATAGAACATAGTATAAACTCTCCTCAGTTGTGCTGTCAGGGAAAACACAAGCTTTATGCAGGAAGGTTCAAAATTCTGCATTATAAGGGGAACTGAGAGAGGAAGGGTGGTAGGAAGGAAGTTGGGGGGTTTTATGAGTTAATACAATACGATACAGAAGAAGTGGGATGGCAGTGGGAAGGAGGAGTGAATGCCACTGTACAGTTACAGAGAGCACATGTGGCGCCTAGCACTCATCTGTTGTGATTTTGACCCAGGGTCATAGCCACAGGCTGCTTATTGAAGGTCTATTGACAAGGCACTGCCTGTCTCTTGGCCTCAATTGTCTGTCTGCAAAGTGAGAGTTGTAAAGTTCTTCTAAAGCATTGTGTTAATTGATTATATTGAAATTACAGTGGTGCCTCTCTGAACGATTGCCCAGCATTACGACGAATCCGCTTTATGACGATCTTTTTGCAATCGCGCTCACAAAACGATGATCTAAATGGGGGAATTTCGCTTTGCAATGATTGGTTCCCTGCTTCAGGAACCGATTCTTGGCAAAACGATGTTTTTTAAACAGCGGATCGGTGGTTTCAAAATGGCCACCGGGTAATTAAAATGGCTCCCCGCTGTGTTTAGGGACAGATTCCTCGTTATACAGGCAGCAAAAATGGCCGCCGTATGGAGGATCTTCACTGGACGATGAGTTTTTACGCCATTGGAACGCATTGAACGGGTTTCAGTGTGTTTCAGTGGGGTTTTTATTTTCGCTTTACGATGTTTTCGCTTAATGGCAATTTTCCTGGAACAGATTATTGTCATTAAGCGAGGTACCACTGTATGATTTTTCTCCTTGGAGAATATATGATCCCTCTCTTACGTTCTCCTCACAGTGACTCCATGAGATAAATCAGACCCATGGTCACCTAGTGAGCTTCCCAGTTGAGTGGAAAAATAATGTATAGGCATCTTTAGTAGCAACCATTGATCATCTTTTTCGTATTCTTCCAGACCAAAGGATTCTCGTCATCCTGCCCACATTTTCCTGCATGGCCCAGATCTATATCCTTTGCTCCCACATCATACATATCCCGTATGGTAGGCACGTAAATCCTGGCACATCTTGTCCTTGTAGATGAGGGATGTTTCCTGCAGCTGTCCACAAGATTTCTTGCATTGGTAAGAAGCCTTCACCATCATCCATGCTGGTCAGGATTTCTGGGAGTTGTAGTTCAAGAACATCTGGGGACCCAAGGCTGGGAACCACTGTTATAAAAACATGCCATGGGGTAAATGTCTTCCAAAGGGGGATTGAGGAAGAGGATATTTCCTCTTCAAAATAAGTTCAAAGGTTAACTGGTTCAGTATTGACTGTGGAGCATATTTTGTTTTCAGTTCTGCATCTGGAATGGGGAAGGCCACTGGGTTTCACTCTCTGCAACCCTTTTTTTTTTAAACATGTCCCATCAGCTGCCGGGGTGAAATGTATGTTGCAACCTTATTGCAGAGCTAAACAGAAAGCCATGCTGGATGTCTTAGGTCTGCACGCCCAGTTGTTTAGCAACAGTAAGAAGAAGAAATAGAAATTGTAATAGTTACCTTTGGAACAATACATCTCAGAATTTCCCCAGCCAGTTACTGTACTATTTTGAATACTTTATTGTAGTTTTTTTGCTGCCACAGACTGCGGACTAGCGGGGCACCCCTTTGGAAATTTTTTACAAGCGATCCCTTAATTATATATTGGGTGGTGGTGTTCCAAAGGGCGAGGCATTCTGACGTTCCAAATACTTCCAGTCATACACTGTGTGTGCATGCCATGCTGATGTTCTCCAACTACTCAAGCAGCATGACAGCTAAGCAGCATGTAAGCAGATCCTTGACTGGACCGTGGTACCTAGCCACATGTGGGAGCAGCCACGATCCCACACCACCACCAGCAGCTTGCAAGGAGGAAGATGTGTACCCAAAGAGGCTAGGTGAAATCCCTTTTGGTTTTGAAGCTTACAATTTGTCCAAATTGATAGAGTCATTGAGATCCTGGGTTTCTTCCCCCCCCCGCCCCCCGTATTCTGTGGAGGAAGGAAGTCTCTCTCACCCAGCGGATAAGACCTCCTGGTGTTTTAAACTGGGAATTTTTTCTTTCTTTTTATATAGAAAAAGCAGAAATCACAGTCCAGACAGGAAGTGATTAAGAGAGGAATAAAGATTTTGAATAGACTTTGAGGTCAAGGCAAGGAGGGAAGGCTGGCTATATGCCTGAGATCCTTTGGAAAGGAAAAGCAGGGGGCAGAATAACAAATCCTGGCGTTTAGGATGGAGCCGTGGGAAAAAAGAGGAGGTTTTCCTTTTGGCAAAGACTTTCAGCCTTATAGGGCCTGGATACTTAAAAGCTGCTCTTCCCCCCCCCCCCCCACATTACCTCCTCTTTCTCTCACCCCCAGTTTTGTTGGTTGTTTCCTCTTTTCATAGAAACCAATAATAACAAGCTATAATCACTGCAGGTTTCCTTTAAGCTCTTTTATTTCACGGACAGATGAGAAGGGCTGCACTTTCTTCCAAGGAGAGGATGCATCTGTTGTATCGTAACGTTGAGCTGGTTTTGCAGCTGTCTTTCTGTCTTATTTATTTATTTTGATCTTTCTGTTCCATATTTCTGTGATAACCTCACATTCAAGGCAGTTTTTTTAAAAAAAACCATCGGACTCATAATTGTAGCAGTGAAACCAACCATGGTTGTCAAACATCACATTTAAAATTGCATCATCACCATCAGATTCAATACGCATTGCAGTGCCTTGTTTTTGCCATGAAATGTTTTAGGTGAGCCTTTGAAGAATGTGTCAAATGGATATAAAAAGCTCTGCGCCTCATATTCGTACTGTGATGTGGCCCTATTAAAAATCGTAAAGCTGGGATAGTCTTGGAAGAAGAGTAGACAAACTGGTTCTCGCTGGAAGTTTTCAGTTATAACTCTCATAATCCCTAGTCAACTTGACTAAAGGCTTTGGGAGTGGCAGTCTGTCATAGCTGGAGGTCAGATCAGTACTAAAGATATCTTTTCAAAAGATCTCATATCAGAATTCTTCTGTTTCCCTTTTCTTTCCCACTCCCCTTTCCCTTTTGTGTTATGGCTTTTAGAGTATTAGCAACACAATGGGCTTTATTACATTGTTCATACCAGTAGTCTGTCAACTGCTAGATAGCTCAGTGGTTTAGGTATCTGGCTGCGGAACCAGAGGTTGGGATTTCGATTCTCCCTCTGGGCCTCCTTGACTGCAAAAAAAATAAAAGGGTGGGGGAAGCAAAGCATGCTGCTTATAAGCCACCCCATAGGGCTTAAAGCACTCTATTGGGGGGGGGATTTATAGCTTAGGTATGCAGGCTACACATTGCCACCCCCACCCCCCAGCAAGCTGGGTACTCCTTTTAACAACTCTGCCACTCTGGCTATAGATGCATTTGTGTAATTCTTTACAGCTAGGGACGTGGTGTTGCTGCGGGTTAAACCACTGAAGCCTCTGTGCTGCAAGGTCAGAAGACCTGCAGTCGTAAGATCGAATCCACGCGATGGAGTGAGCCCCCCCCGTCGCTTGCCCCAGCTCTCACCAACCTAGCGGTTCGAAAGCATGCAAAATGCAAAAATGCAAGTAGATAAATAGGTAACACCTCGGTGGGAAGGTAAATGGCATTCCGTGTCTAGTCACGTTGGCCACGTGACCACGGAGGATTGTCTGTGGACAAACGCTAGCTCTATGGGTTGGAAACGGAGATGAGCACTGCCGCCTAGAGTCGGACATGGCTGGACAAATTGTCAAGGGGAACCTTTACCGTTACCTTTTTTTTACAGCTAGAACCATGTTTTTCCTGGGCTTCTGTGATATGCATTGTGATTGTGCGTGCACCCTAGTTATTGTTTCTAACTACATGCCAAATGGCTTTTTATGCCAGTCGGCCTTTTCTGTTGCTGCTCTCAGACTCTGGAATTTCCTCCCACAGTAGACCAGAATGAGCCCATCTTTGCTGCCCTTCTTCAAGCAACGACCTTTCTCTTCAGCCAGCCCTTTCCCTGAGTGGCTAGTTGGCTGACAAGTGGTTTTTTTTTTAATGGCTTGTTGTGAAACGTTGCTTTACAAGGTGTTTTGGGTGTTGCTTTTGTTTACCTTTTATTAGTGTGATCTTTCTTTGACCCTTTTCAAATATTTCTATACTTTCTGTTCTTAGCTTTTAAATATCATCTTGTAAACCGCCTTTGGTCCTCTTTCCAGAGAAAGGTGGGGTAAAAAGATTTCAAATAAACCTAAATCATAGAACAATTGAGTTGGAAGGGGCCTATAAGACCATCAAGTCCAACCCCCCCTGCTCAGGGCAGGAAAACAAATAGAAGCGGACCCGACCAATTTGTTGTCCAGTTTTCTCTTGAATGCCTCCAGCGTTTATTCATATTTTAAGAGCAGCGTTTGGCTACCTCGGTTGCATCTCCTGATCTTAGAAGGCCACCACAGGCCACACTGGAGAGCCAGCGTGTGATGGAGAGGTTAAGAATGTTGGAATTGAAATTGAGGGATCTTGGTTCAAATTCTTCTTCAGTGATGAAATTCATTCACAGAGTGACCATAGGGCGGCAGTCACTAAGCATAGTGTGGTTGTGGGGATGAAGTAGGGGGAGGAAAGCTGTGGCGGCCTTATGCTCAGTGGAGGAAAGGATATACAGTGGTGCCTCATGTAGCGAGGTTAATCCGTTCCGGTTAAACCTTTGCTATAGTGAAACATCGCTGAACGGATCAAAATAACCCATTGGAACACATTAAACATCGTTTAATGCGTTCCAAATGTGCTGAAAACTCACCGTTCAGCGATGCTTCCTATGGCCGGCAGCCATTTTCGCGCCCTCGTTAAGCGAGGGGAGGGCGCGAAAACGCTGCGCGTGGCCATTTCGGGGCTTCCAGCGGCCATTTTGTCCGCCAAACAGCTGATCGTCGCGGCTTCGTTTTGCAAAGATCGGTAAGCGAGACGCTTGCCGATCTTCGCAAAGCGAGTTTCGCCCTATCTAAACGTCGTTGAGCAATCACATTAGCGATCCCAAAACAAGGGATCGCTATGCGAATTCATCGTTGTACGGTGCACTCGTTAAGCGAGGCACCACTGTAACTGCAAATTGTCATCCTTGCCATCATCTTCTTCCTAGAAGCAAGACCAAGGAAATGGGAAAGGAGGAAGCTGTCTTATACTGTACTGAAATGAGACTATTCATCAATCAAGGCCGGCATTGTCGGCTCTCCAAGGTTTCCCTCTATTTTGAACTATAGAGATGCTTTGGCATCAACTCTTTGTGCGCGCGCGCACACACACACACACACACACACACAGAGCCACTGGCAATACAGTCACGGAAATCTCCTTGTTGAAAGAGGAGCTCTGAATACTTGACTTCTAACAACTGGGAAAGGGAAGAACTTGAACCACTGCCTCAGCCGGATCTCTTTCCCAGGGTAGAAGAGGTGGCTGGAGGCACTTTGTAAGGAACGCTATTGGCCTCAGGGGGACCTGCGTGAGAAGGGTGAAGTGTTTGGCCGATCCATTGCTTCCTAGTCAGTGGCATCACTCTTTCAGTACTTTTGCTGTTGCTTCCGTATTTGTGACGGTTGTTTTTTGTGTCATCTGGCAATCCCAGCTGCACTGGAAAATCCGTCTTATTGCAACTATCAAGGTGGATAAAAATCAATGAATCTTTTTTTAAAAATCGATTTTGTAATTAAAAAGTCAAAAAATTCTGATTTTTAGAATTTAAATCATGATTTAATTCAGTTTGTTTCAACTCACACCCACTGTGGCAGCTATATTAAATCCTTGATTTGTCTGTAGGGTGTTCTCACTTTTACCTCTAGGAACAATCTAAAGTTGTTTCTCACTAGGAAATGGCTTATCTAGATATTATCTACTCTCTTTATCTTTCTGATGCTCTTCCTTTTCCTTCCTTCTCCAGCCATATTATGTTGGCCCCTCACACAGCCAATAGTCAGGGGTATTTTTTCATGCTTTAAACATGGAGAGCTAGCTATTGGGGGAACTCCATTGGTCCAAACCTTTGTATTGCCTTTTGATTGTGGTCTTAAGGGAGTCACTGCTTACCTGGGCAGCCTCTCCTTGTGAGCAGGAGCATCCCCCAAAATGGTTCTGGCTTACATGGAGAGACTACCATACAGCAGTCTTCCCCTCTTTAGATATTTGCATTTCCATGATTTAAGAGACAGCAGAAGGAGGCAAGGCAAGCATATTCATGTCAACAGATGTGGGCTTCACATGATTTAAAATAAATCACTTTAAACTAGGGTGTGTGGGGGATCTCCGAAACATGCCAACAAAAACTTCACAGCATGGAAAGCTGAAAAACAGAAACTCCTCTGTGTTTGCAAAGAAGTTGTCTATAAAGGAGTTACATCAGTTGAATATAGTTATAAAATTTAGAATCTTGTAGGGTTAAGTGATCATGTAAGGACATTGTGCAAATGATAGGACATCTTTTGGTGTCTCTGTCATGCACCCCTTTCTCCTCTTGGGCAGTCAGTCACACAACCGGGTTCATGACAGATAGCTGACAAATAGAGATGGGGGTACAGTGGTGCCTCGCTTGACGAGGATAATCCGTTCCAGCGAAATCACTGTAGAGCAAAATCCTCGTCAAGTGAAATAAAAAAGCCCATTGAAATGCATTGAAAACCGGTTCAGTGCGTTCCAATGGGCAAAATACCTCAGTGTCCAGCGAAGATCCTCCATAGCGCAGCCATTTTCTGTTGCCTGTGCAGTGAAAAATCCGCACTGAACACAGCGGGGAGCCATTTTGAACAGCCGGCAGCCATTTTAAAAACCCGACGATCAGCTGTTTTGATTGTCGTATTGCGAAGAATTGGTTCCCAAAGCATGGAACCGATTGTCGGGAAGCAAAAAAAGCCCTTTGAAACATTGTTTTGTGATCGCAATGGCAATCACAAAAACATTGTCGTGAAGCTGATTCGTCGTCAAGCGGGGTAATCGTTAAGCGGGGCACCACTGAGTTTGTATACGAATACCTCCGTCTCTACTGACAATCACTCTTACATGACAATCACATGACAATCCCATGAAAATCACTCTCACAGTGGCTCCTAAATGCACAGTTTTCTGCAATAAAATGCTGGCTAACATGATTAGAAACTCTTAATAAAGCAAGATTCCTGGTCGTGTGGAGCTTTGTAATCACACTCATTTTATCTCAGTTTCAGCTTATTTTCATACCTTTCTTGACAGTAGTAGTGAAGTTGATAGAGGAAGAGGCTGTGACTGGACTGTGAGCCTCCATCTCCATCTGTAGTTAGAAAAATGACAGGATTTTGGTTAACAACTAATGTATGTTGGTTGTTTGCTTGGATAGCTCAACGGTTTAGGCATCTGGATGTGGAGCCAGAGGCTGGGAGTTCAATTCCTGATTGCCTCCTTGACGGGGACTGGACTTGATGATCCATAGGTCCCCTCCAGTTCTGCAGTTCTGTGATGATGATGATGATGATGATCAATCACTCATAGCTGAATGCATGTTCTTCCAGGAAATATATGGATTTTGAAGGAGGAACCTATTTAAATAAATTATTAGAAGTTGTAGTCTAATATGTACTTACCAGGGAATAAGTCTCTTTGAACTCAATGGGACTTGCTTTGCAGGATTGCATCATAAGTCTATTAATGCCCCTCTTATTTAATTCATCACATTTCACTTATGAGCGTTGCTGGAGGGTCAAGCTCAGTGAGAAATGTGGCTTTGATGCACTTGGCAGCTTTACATGGATGTCCTTCTGAGTGAAGCTGCATGAGGTGCGTGAACCATCTTGACCCAATCAGGGTGGAGATGTTTTGAAAATAATATATGTCTGTATGTTTCTTGAAGGGGTCTTTCTCCACCCAAACATTTGGAAATACCTTGTGTAATTTCCTGGATTACTGATGTCCCAGTTACAAAGGAGTGATTGTGGTGTTTGCCCTTGTTATTCCAAATTTCTGCAGGAGGGGCAGACATGGTGGCCCACATGCTGTGTAGAAGAGACACTGCTGCCAGTGGCCATTGGCCCCTCCTGGGCAGGAAAAAATATAAAGATTCCTGGTGGAACTTGGCTTGCACAGTGTCTCCCTAAACCCTCCATGTTTCTGGTGTTTTCTGTCATCCTGGATTCTGGCTTGTCCTCTGATCCTTCTGGTTTGCTGCCACTCTTAAGTGCCACGGCTCCTTACAGAATCCAACAATGTACAGTATGGTTAGATATTTACCGTATTTTTCGCACCATAAGACACACTTTCCCCCCACAAAACGGGGTGGAAAGTCTGTGCGTCTTATGGAGCGAAGAAAACAGATTATATTTTCCTGTTTTCTTCTCCTAAAAAAATTGGTGCGTCTTATGGAAAGGTGCGTCTTATGGAGTGAAAAATATGGTACATTTTTTCTATAGAAAAAATGTCAGGTGCCTGCAAATGGAGTCACTTCTTTCTTTTGTTTAGTGCATTTGGAATCTTAATCCACTATTTATTGTTCTGCCCCCTATAAGGAACCCAGAGAAAAGATTTTTTGTTACTTATGATCCAGTCTTTTCCCAGTCGCACAGTCATGGAAGTAGTGTTAAGCCAATCATTACGTATGCTGTAGCATTATTTGCATTGGCCGCCAAAAAGCTGAGGTCTAGATTTCTCAAGGACCCTAAAGCCATTTAATTTAATAGTCCATAGTTTAGTCGGAGATGCTCAAAGAACATCTAGTTCTAAAATGTATGTTTTTAAAAAACCGGATTTACCGTATTTTTCGCTCCATAAGACGCACCTTTCCATAAGACGCACCAATTTTTTAGGAGAAGAAAACAGGAAAATATAATCTGTTTTCTTCGCTCCATAAGACGCACAGACTTTCCACCCCCCTGTTTTGTGGGGAAAAAGTGCGTCTTATGGTGCGAAAAATACGGTACTTTGCATGTCATACATTGCCTATTGTAAAGGCCTGTGGCCATAAACAATCCAGTTTTGACTGACTGACATTTGGAATTGGATGTGAGGTGCTGGCTGAGCAGCTTAGAGCGAATCAGCCCATTTTGAGTAGGCTGTGGGGTGGTCAGAGTGTGTGTCTTGGCGAAACTGTTCTGTGGAGTCTAGAAACAGTTAATTTTAAAAGTTTGAAGATAGGAAGAATAGTTGATGTGGAAGAGTGGATAGATGTTGCTAACAATGTTTCTCTTATTAAGGTATTTAGGAGAATTAGCTATTACTCTTGCCGTCATTTCCAATAAATTTATTTGACTATAGTATGAAATATGTTGAGTGTTTCTTGGCTGCTTTGGCCTTCTCAGATATTTCAGAACAAAGATTTGCACCGTTTAGGGAGGCTTCCAAAGTATTTATACAGCACATAAAACCAGCATGGTGTGCTCTTTTTTTTGGTTTGGTTATTAAATACATGTCAAACAAACATGCACAATCAGATCTAAGCAATTTAGGCCATTGGATAGTTTTTGTTGTACATCTGAATCTGCTTCACATCACTTTTGCTTATACTGTAGTTCTATTCTACTTTGCCTATTACAGTTTTGTTTTTCCATCAGGCGTGGCTGCGCTGGAAATGAAGAGGGAATTCAGATGGGGGAGGGATGATGGTTCATTGGTGGAGTCCATGCTTTGCCCCAGATCTCTTCTCAAGTGTTTATCTATTTTTATTTTTAATTATATTTATCTATATTATGAAAGAAAAAACCAAGTAGCAATTAATAGATCTCTGCCTGAGCTTCTAAGGATCCGGTGCCAATTCTTGGACTACAACTCAGATATTTCCTCAGTCAGTATGTCTGCCGACCATGACCGTTGGGGAATTCTGATAATTGTAGTCTGAAAAATAACTTTTCAAAGCTTTCCCCATCCTGGACACCTTTTGATACGTTATACCATGGCTTCTGTCAACCTCACATGGCCATTGTTGACGAATCGTGGGAGGTTAAGTGCAAAATATTGAAGAGGCATCAGGCTGAGGGAAGCTGGATTGGTCTAGAGTCGTGAGGAAGAAGCTGTTCTCTAACTCCGTATGCTTTGGACTTCTGGTACCCAGAAGTTTCTGTTGGAAGGTTCATCATGAATTCTGAGACTTTTACATCCAGAACATCCAGAGGATCAAAGACTGAGAACCTCTGAGGTATATGAGCAAGTCTGATCTGGTTTAGGGCAGCTTTCTGTGATCAGAGTTCTGGAAAATACCCTTTTCCAGAAATTTCCGGAATTCTTGACGTTGGATTAAAGTTTCTCAGAGCTGTCATCTTCAAATAGAATGTCATCAAACTGCCTGTAACAAAAGAGCAGGACTCTCCAGCCTTGTTCAGACACTATTGCTGAACTATTTTGCTAAATACTGGCTAATATTTAGCAGCAAACCAGGATGTCAAACCATGATTTGCAATGGGCTCACCACCAGCAGTTTGCATGAACAGTCGCCAAGGATTATACTTATACTGATCAAACCATAGTTTGAGCTGTCTCCAAGCCTCTCTGCTTGTGAGATGAGAGGCAAGTCACAAGCTTTGATGCTGTTATGTCCATGGACAGGGTTTAGCGGTGTGTCCAAGAAATACTGGCCAGATGCTTTTATAGGAATCGGGCAGTACCATCAGGGACACCCCCACCTATCCATGCCAGGAGGCTTCTGTTAGCAGATGGGCCTGGCCTTCCTGCACCGTGTTCACCTGCGTTGGTGCAGATGAATGAACTTGACATGTGGCCTTTCCGTAGGGAGGTGCCACTCTAGCCACAAATTGAGCTGGCTGACAGTCATCCGCATCTGCAGATGAGTAAGGAACCTCCCCAGCACCACACACATAGTAGATAGCCATCTTTTACCCGGAGTTTTTTTCCTTTACCTGTGTGTTTTCTCTCTGTGCTCCCTCCACCTTTCTTCTGCCTGACTCTGTAATGCAATGGTTCCCTGTACAGTGGTGCCTCGCTTAACGACGTTAATTCGTTTGAGCGAAATCGCTGTAGAGCGAAAACGTAAAGCGAAATAAAAAAGCAAATTGAAACGCATTAAAACCCGGTTATCGCGTTCCAATGGGCTGAAAGCTCACTGTCCAGCGAAGATCCTCCATAGGGGCGGCCATTTTTGGTGCCTGTAGAGCGAGGAATCCATCCCTAAGCACAGCGAGGAGCCATTTTGAGCACCCAGCAGCCATTTTGAAAACCCGATGATCAGCTGCTTTGATCGTCGTAATGCAAAGAATCGGTTCCCGAAGCAGGGAACCGATCTTTGCAAAGCGAAAAAAAAAAACATTTAAAACATCGTTTTGCAATTGCGATCGCAAAAACATTGTCGTGGAGCAGATTCGTCGTTATAGGGGGTAGTCGTTAAGCGGGGCACGACTGTATTCTATAAAGTCTATTTTCCCCATTGCAAATGCTGGGGCCCCCAAAAGCGTGGTGGTATCTCTGGTCATGGAGGACGGCTGGTGCTATTTGGGCTAACTATTGATAGCTGGTTACTCATGAAGATGAGAAATTGAGATAATGATTTCAGCAGTTCTCAGTTCCAAACCTCCCTGAAAGCTATTTTCTTGACATACAAAGGGGCAATGTCTACATGTAAACAAAGGCAAGATAAATGTCTGAATGATGTGGCCAATGTTACAGAAAAAGAGACAACCTTTTCCCAGGGCCATTGGCCCATCTGACTTCAGGGAACATTCCTTCCCCTCTTTGCAGAAGGTAATCAGGCTTACTGCTATCTCCCGAGCCACATGAGTTTCCTTGTCCAACAGCATTTCTGAGATGGCAAACCGTTCTCATTGCTCAGTTTTTTTAGCACACACGCGCCACTCTGAAAGCTTTGTCCTCAAGGTTTGGGAAGGGATGGTAGAGGAGAGTGGAATTCAAGAACTCCTCCAGCCAGTTTTTCTCACAAGGGTTGTTGGGCCTTGACACGAGACGCTTGAGTATCATCCAGTAGCTGTTCTGTCTTCCACCTTTCTCTTGCCACAGATGGGACAAAAAAAGAGGTTTTATCTCCAGCCTAATGCTCTGCTGAAGCTTCGTTCTTAGAACGGAATAAGGATGGGGCTGAAATTCCCAACAGCCTTAACAGCCTTCCCTGCTTCCCGATCTCGCAACGGGAAAAGCTAGAACGAGAATAGGGATTGCAAACTGGAGGTGTTCTCGCTTCTGGATTTTGAATCTAATGCACAACTTGTGGAATTGCAAGAAAAAGGGGTAAAATACAGGGCATGGGATCAGCGGCTGCTCTTTCTGTTTGAAAGAATGAGCAAATAAAAAGGGGAGGGGTCAGTAGAAGTCTGTGGCCAAAGGGAGCCTTGCAATTAAATAGTCAGAAAGGAGTAACCCATCCGCTCTGCATATGTATGTCATAGTCATTTGTGGTATATGAATGGCATTTAAGGGGAAGAGAACTCCATTTCCACTGTACAAATGCTTATTATATGGTCATTTATTACAGGGAAGCAGGCAAGAGAATATTTACAAGCCTGTGTTCAGAGGGACTATCAAGATTACAGATGATATTGTCTGAAATGTATATGGCATGTCTGTTCGGTTCTGTTGTTTTGTTTTCTTGTACATCCCATCTGTGCTTGAAAAAGCCATAGGCAGCATGCATGGTACATTATCCTTTTCTCATCACAACAGCCCGGATGGGTGGATTGTTACAACAATGATTGCAAAATTACCTTTTACCTCAAAAGTAGCTAGTTATGGTTAACTACATTACTTGTAAATCATTATATCCAAGTTCTGCTTTCTTTTGAGTGATTTCGGCTCCATTGCTTCCCCCCCCCCCCTTTGAAATCCTTTTAAAATCAAAGGGATGTTATCAGTTCAGGTTTTGAAATAGAAATGGCTGCATTGTGCTTGTTTTCCCAGGAATAATCGATACTTCACAGCAGGGATATTTGCTCTCACGTGATGATGAGGAGGAGGATGAATACCTGCAGGGTTGAGTATTGATTGCTCCCGGGAAGGGGCCATAGCTCAGTGACAAGACCCTTTGAATTCAAAAAGCTGTTTCAATGCCAACTTAAAACGTTGGGGACCTGAGGCTCCTGCTCCATAGGACTCGGTTTGATAACCTCTAAGGTCTGGCAGCTGATTTTCTACCCTTTTGGACCAACAATAAGCCATACCACCCTTTAAAAGCTAGACGTGTCCGGGAACTTTAAAAACACACACCATTAAAAAACAACAACACCAAGATGAAAGGAAAAGGAGAATCATACGTCCTGGATTGTATTTGAAAATATGGCCTTGAATCCATGAAAGCTTGTCCCAGAGCAAGCTTCTTTAAGGGGGCAAACCCCATTCCTGATCTAGCTGCAGCAGATAAGCATGGCTTCTCCCTCTGGTATCTCCTGTGCGTTGATTCTCCACATTTTAGCAGTTACCAGAAATGAATTGCCAGAACAGGTGAGGCCCACATGTAACATACAGACGCTTTGTTGTGCACCTCCGTGTGTAGACAACCATGGGATAAATAAACCAGTCTTCTTAGCTTGAGAGTGGGGACTGGGAACCTCTGGCCCTCGGTGTGTTTTGGATTATAGCTCCCCATTATTCTTAGCCATGCTGTGTTGTGTGGACTTGTAGAGGGAAACATCTGGAGGGCTAAATCTTCCCTGCTCCACAACTTTGTACATCCAACCTGGAAAAAAAACTTGAATCCACACAGTCCCACACCAGAGGCCGTAGAGAATCCCTTTGCCTTCAGTAAAGAGAATAGTAAATTTGATCAGGGGTGGGCCAGCTTTTGGGGCTACAGTGCCCACCAGCCACTAGTGACCTGTTGTTGTTGTTTAGTCATTAAGTCGTGTCCGACTCTTCGTGACCCCATGGACCAGAACACATCAGGCTCTCCTGTCTTCCACTGCCTCCTGGAGTTGGGTCAAATTCATGTTGGTTGCTTTGGTGACCCTGTCCAGCCATCTCGTCCTCTGTTGTGCTCTTGCCGTCACATTTTCACTAGTGGCCTAACCAGTAGTAAATAATAACGTGTAAGGTCACACTTTGTATATCCTGGACTAGGTGGGCAAAGAGACTTACTGGACATTATGATGATGATGCTTTATTTACTTATATTCTTCCTTGTCTTCAAGATATTCAACTAGTGTTCTTCCCCCCATATGTATGTGTGTTATATGACACCAAGTTGGAACTGATTTATAGTGATCCTAAGAGGGCTTTCAGGGTAAGTGAGATATTTAGGAGTGTTTTTACCAGTTCAACCTCATCCCCTCCAGTAAGTTTCTGTGACTAAGTGGGGATTCAAACCCTCTGAGTCTACCTGAGTCCTAGTCTGCTATTCTATTCCATACACCACACCCCTGCCTACTAATTTTTATCCATACACCAACCCTGAGGGGTAGATTACCCCGAGAGTGATGGTTGGTGAGCTTCCTAGGTGAAAGGTGCTGAGCATGAGTCTACCCTACCACTGCCCGAGGCTGGGTCTCCGGCAACATTCCCTCTAAGCTGTGCAGCCACCCCGCAGTGCATCGGTGCTGCGCACCCATTTGGTTGTTGCTGCCCATTTGGTTCCGGTGCTGGTGAAAAATTATAGGGAATCTTGC